>NC_064871.1:77949904-78255529 GCF_943734695.1 Anopheles maculipalpis
TGCCTATGAAGTTTTGTTTTTGGTGGCGTGTGAACGATTTTCTCGTTTTTGTTTAGCGTTTTTTTCCGACTCGGGTAAATCGGAACTTTAATGGGGTTTCAATCTGATTCCTTTCCTCTTATTGTGGCTTTCCTTCACCCAGCAAGTCAGGAAAACGAAGTGATACAGAGAAGTAACGCATTCCTAACTTAATCTGGATTCTGTTTGCTTTTCTGCTTTTATAAATTTTGTTGTGATCTTGTGTTCTGTTCACTAATTCCACTAATTCTCGCCTGCAACTTCTTAATAGTTTGTAGTAGAAAAAATAAAATCTGCTTAGCATTTCGTTAATAAATATAGAAATAATAGTATCTTCAATCGACATTATTCATATTCAACAACAACAAAGTGCGTGCTAGGCTAGCATTCGTTTTTCTTATTTCTTCCTGTTTTTTTTTTTAATTTTTAAATAAGTATCTCTGATTTCTATGCAATGTTTTTGCTTTGTTTTTATGTTTGTGTGTCTTTTGTTGTTTTACTTGCTTTTCACTTCCCCCCCAACTTAGCAATTGTTCACCCAATTTAAACCCATTTTATGAGCCTTTAAGGAAAACTCGATTTTTGCACAACATTGCCAAAGCGTTTGAAGTAGTAAGTACGCGTGTATGAGTGTTTTGTGTTGTGTGCTTTTTTTTATTTTAAATATAGAACTTTCTATCGACTTTTCTCTCAAGTTAGACTCGATGCTGATAACAATTATACAACTACTATTCTCGTGTGGGTTACTTTTCCCTTTTTTTTGTTAAACTGTCTGTGATTCTTTACTGAAGGTCTTCGCTTTGCATTTTAGCTCAGGTTTTGTTTCAAGTTTGATTACCGGTTTTTTGCTCTCCTGTTTTGAATAGATTTCAAGTGAGAGAAGTATGAAAATGATTATTGAAAAAATAATAATCGCTCTGGGAGCACATTTTATAAGCAAGAAATAGAGGGAAAAAATGAAAAAAGAACATGAAAAGTGTTTATGAAAAAAAGGAAGAAAAATTCATTCACAAATGATCCCTTTTCCCTCTTATATTAACATCTTCTATGTTCGCATTTGATGTCCTTTCGTCCTTTCTTGTTGTTCTGTTTTTGGCAATATCGGGGGTCGCAATTTACTATTATTTGCATTCGCTACACACACGACTACAGTAATGCAAAATGTCTGGTGCATTCTACTCTGGTAGCAGCTACTAGCACAACATACATAGTTTAATGTATTTTTTTTTTATCTGTCAACCGTCTCTAGCACTGCCATTGGTGTAACTTTGCCAAATGCTTTTTGTTGTACGTTTTTTTTTGTTCTTTCTTTTCTTTTGTAGCTCGTAATTGTGTTCATTTCCCCCGCCAGTTTTACTTCCAAAAAGCGGCCGGTCTAATAGAAAAGCGGCAAGTTCTGTGTCCGTGAGTTGTGGTGGTTTGTTGTAAATGAGTCGCAGAAACCGAGTTACAAAATTCGGCAGTGATTTGGCCACAACATTTAACTAGACGTGCGACAACCGAGCTACAGTGCGACGGAATAATAGCGATGAGTGTTTTGTAGCGAAAAAAAAAAGCAACAAACAAATGCATAAGTAATAAGAGCGCTACTTTAAAAATATGAAAGTAATGTGCAAAACATAGAAGAATGTACAAGTGCACTAACAAAATAGAGAAAACAGTAAAACAAAAGAGTTTTGCACGAAAACAAAAAAACCTAAATAACGCTCTCGTGTGTAACGTTCGGGACGCAACACTAGTGTGATACCTGATCCCTCGATCTCGGCTGTACTACCGGGAGTTTTGCTTTACTAACTGGTGTATGTGTGTGTGTTCTAGAGCACGTGAGCGCGTTTGGGCATATTTCATGTGTATCTCCCGATTGTTGCATTTTCCTGGTGTTCTTTCCTTATTCTTTGCATTCTTCACTACCACCATATGCCCATGATGCGTTTGCCGTCGCGTTCTAAAAACCTACTACTATAATTTGACTTTATCATTTTCACCATTTTCTTACGTTTTGTGTTGTTGTTGTTTGCAGGTCTTTTTTTTGTTTTGTTTGTTTGTTTGCTTCCTAACTGTTGTGTCGCATTTTTCTGTGCATTTTGTAATTTATTTCTTCTTTTGTTTTGTAAGAGCAAATTACTAATACTACCCATCGATTTACGTTTAAGTTTTTGTTTTGACCTTCCAAGCACATCCCAACCCGGAGGTTTGTCCCTTGTTTTCGTTTTCTTCGGTAGCGCTTAACTCTTTCATTTTGATTACCATCTTCCGTTTTAGATTTCGTTTTTTTCTTCTCCATTTTGTTTCTATTCCCATTTCGGACAACGATTTATCTATGTTTTATTGCTTTAAGAGATTTCTTACCGTTTTTTTTTTTGTATATGTTGTTTTGTGTTGCTGTAGTTTCGTTTTTATGTGTTTATGAATGCGTGGGAAAATTGATAGTTTAGACACGGTTGGTGTTGAAAGTGTTTGTCAACGAGTTTTTTTTTTTTTACGTTCTCTATATATTTTAGCACAAATTACAAACGTTGTCTGTGGTTGGAGTTTCCCTTCTCTTCTGCTAATGAAAATGGGCCATTTTCAAAGGTGATTGTGTGAAAGATGATTGTTTAAAAATTGGGACACACCTTTGCCGGGTGTTGGAGAATCTATGATAAGTAGCTTCGATTTAGCTTCTAAATCCATCACTCTCCCTGCGAGTGGGTGTTCAAATGTCGTTTGCATACTAGGGTTAGAGGGTTGTGTTTTATAAAAAGGAGAGCAAGATACAGATAGAGAGAGAGAGAGAGCTTCGAGTTTAAGTGGTTAAGGTTAAGCATGAAGGTTAAATAGTAGCGATTGACCGTATATGGACCGTCGAGGACGAGCTGCTTCTTGTAGTCGATTTACACGTGGGTAAAATGGGACTTTAAAAACTCAAAAACGAGGAACAACGCGACACACGGTCACAAGCTCGAGTGTAATATACTCTCGAAGTTGTGTGAAGTGCTGGAGACGAAAAGGTGCAATGGGGAAATTGACCGCCCGTACGGGACTAGTTCCTTTCCCCCACACTATTTTCACCTTTTTTCCCATTTGCTTGTGTGTTAGTGTTTTGTGTGTTTTATGTGTTTTATTATGTTTTTACTTTTTTCTGCACTTTTGTTGCTTCTTTTTCTTCTTCTTACTTGTTTCTTATCGGAATATATTTGTGGTAAGGGTTTTTTCTTCTTCCTTTTGTTGTTGTTTGCTGTAATGGATAGACTCTAGACACATTAACCTATAATATTAAATAGCACTTCTTCGCCACACTATAATATCGATCTAGACGAGATCGATCGTTACTAGAACTTCCTTTTTTTGCTTTGCTTTGTTTGTTCCGTTACAATCTAATCTACCGAGTTGCTTAGTAATGTATGTTTGTTTGCTTTGTTGGCTTTCCATATTCCTTTTCTGCGCTTTCACCTCCACTTTCCTTACCACCATCAAACCTCAGTTTGCTGTCGGTCCGCTCCGTTGTCTGGTTGTCGGGGTCGCATGTTTCTCTCACTACTTTATGAGAGGGTGTCGCTTTGCTAGTGTTTATAATTTGATTTAAATGTTTGTTTTTCTTTTTATTTCTTATTTTTCTTTTGTTTTCACAGTAAATGAGCTATAACTTTTCCCTCCAGCAATTACGCGCACAGGGCAACGGTGTGTCCTTTCGGGGGGAGGGTTGAGAAGTGAACCAAAATTTTCTTATTTGTTGTTTACTTTTCCCTTTTGTCCAAAATGCTATTTTGTTTTTTTTTTGTTTAATGCACTTTCTTTGACTGCCTTCTTACCTTCTCAACCCCGCTTCAATGAACCACCTATTGCTTGCACGTTTGTGGTGGAATAGTTTGGATTTGTTTGGTAATTTTTGTCCCTCTCTCTGTTTTCTTTTTTCGGTCTTTATGTTTTGTTTTTGTACGCCATTTGTCCGCCTTTCACTATACACGCTTCTTTCTGTTTGTTCTCTTTCTGCGTTTTGCCACTTTCCTTTTTCTCTATCCATCAAGATCGAGAAGCGAACAGAGAAATAGAGAGAGAGAGGGTAAAATTTACTACTACTTCGCTAGTATTAATGTAAACAGTTACAATTATCTAAAAATGGGAGTGTATGTGTGTTTATTTTTCATTCACTTGTTGTGTGTGTTTGTTTTGAGTTTTACTCCCTAACGCACAACTTTATTACTTCCGTTACTAGGAATTTCTTATTACTTATATATTAGATAAAGGTTATTTTCGTCGCGTTTTCTTTACTTTCTCCCTCCACAACCTGCACACCCATCACAAACTGTGTTCTGCATGTTTTTTGTGTGTTGTTTCTGCCAAATCCAAGGAATGTCCTTCATGGTTTGAGATTTCCTCATTCTCGCTCCTTACCTCAACCCTGGCCGGCTGCCTTGCTCACTCACCGCGTTCCGTCGCGCCGAAAATGAACCTATGCAATAAAATTATGTTAATTTCATGAGTGTGTCCTTGCTTTTTCCTACCACCAGCGTGCGATCGTTACAATCGCACAACGGGTTGGAAAGAGATTTTTTTTTTTTGGTTTGTTTAAATTTAGTTTTAGAAGTAATCAATTTCAAAGGTATATTACTTTACTACGGTGTATAGCCTACGGGTCTATAGGACTAAATGTCACGTACGCTAGTGCTTGCTTTTGTAATCGAGCTAACTAAATCTAACTGATTTTGATGGTACGGTTCGTCATTTCGCAAATTCGTTTTTAATGGTACTTTTTCTTGAAAAAAGTTATAGAACGTATAAAAGAAATCATTTTAATATGGAAAAGTCTAATATAAGAATGAAAAATTTAAAAGAAATCATAAAATTGCGGAACAAGATAAGAAACATTAAAAACAACACAAAATAAATACAAATAATCTCAAAAGAAATGCAAAAGAAAGTAAAAAAAAAAGGTAACAAAAGACAACAATTTAATGCAATATTACACAGTTTCGCGCTAAGATAGTGCAGTCACTGTAGCCGCACACGTTTCTCGACTTTAATTTACTACGATTATCCATATTAATCACTTCTAATTGTTCTTTTTTTTTTGCTGCTTTCTTCTGTTTATATTATTTCCTGTTCGTTTTGGTTGCTGTTGCTGCTATTGCCATGTTCGCTTCACCACCGCAAATGTAATAGCAGTAACCCTAAATGTACGATTTCTGTATATATATATATATATATATATATAGTTTTTATATATATGTGTGTATATATATGAAAGTTTAAGAAGTTTTGACTTGTTGGTTTTTTTTTTTGTATATTATTGTTGTTCTGCTGTTTTGTCCTTTTCTTACCTTTTGTTTTTCTTCTTTTTTTTCTGTTTACGTTAAAGATGTACCGTACGCCCCCTTGTGTTCGATGGAAACTCATCGAGCATGGGCTTACTACTTATGCGATCCTAAGTTTTGTGTTTTTATTTAACTTTACCATTATAATTATGTTGTTTGTTGTTTGGTTTTGCTTTGCTTTGTTTGTAATTATAGTAATATAAACTCGCAAACTGGGTAAACGTTAAATTGTAACCGCTTTTCGCCGCTAATAACCCACCGCATTCGGCACACGCGGGTCATTTGGTGGTGGGGGTTATTGGCTTTTTGTTCTCTTTTTTTTTGTTCGTTTTTTCTTCATCTTCTCTTGTTTGTTTGTTTATATGGTTTTCCCACGTTTTGTTTTTTTTTCGGTATATAACAAATGGAGACAAGAAAAGTAAAAACATAAAAACACAGTCTTAAATATGTTAATATCATTTCTTTGTTTTGTTGTTGTTTTCTTAATGTCCCCGTCGAATGAGTTTGTATGTGTTTGGTTGTGTGCCTTAAAAACTTTCAACTGCGATTGTATTTTTGCATGCTTGTGTTATCTTCCTCTTCCTTTCAACTTGTCCTTCCATCATTGGTAATTGGTATGCATTGAGTCGCGTTACTTTAGTTGTCTAATTACTTATTCTTCTACTATAGAGATTGCATTTTAACGTGATTTTCATTTCTTTCCATCTTCTTTTCGGGTCTGTTGAGGAGTGAAGTTTAGTGCGCCAGCGAGCAGCAGACTCTTCCCTTCGTACATAATTGTTTTTGTTTTGTTTTGTAAATGTGTTTTGCTTCATGTGGGTCTTTTGTTTGTAGGCCGAGGAATGTTTGCATTATTCACTCACCGTGATTAAATCCGTGTTTAGTTATTGATGTAGTAGCCTTTCGGTAAAGTGTCCTTTACAACAGCAGTAAAACCGTAAAGTAAAAAAATAACTAAAGGTAGATAAATAGATAATAAAATATAAAATAACACAAATAAAACAAATAAGCACTTACCTGAAGATGTAAAATGTAAATGAAAGTTAAATAAAATATGATTTCTTTCCGCAAAAAAGCACTTCAACTGCAAAACATTAAAAGCAAAGTAAAAAAAATACAAAAAAAAAACTCTTCTAACTCGATACATCACACCAGTCAGTTATGACTGTTGTGGCACACAAATTCTGTAACTCATTCCCAATAAAACAAAATTACAAGAAAAAAATATTACAAATCCTACTTAATTTTAATAACGAAGCATTAAACAACAGTAAAATAAAGAGTAGTAAAAAAACAACAAACAAGCAATTCATCCAAGGAGTGTGACCAATGGCTGCTCTGCTCCGTGGACACACTGCGAGGCCTCATTCATTATGAATTTGTTCGCTCCGTTCTTCCATACTGTTGCTGTTCACATGCCGTTGTTCGAGTCTCTTTTCGAATTGTCTTTTGGCTATTGTTTTGTGTCGATTTTTTTTTTTGCGGGAATATGATCTAAGTAACTGTAGCTTTATGTACGCACGCGCACGCGTGTGTGTGTGTGAGTTGTATGTTTTTCCTCTTTTCTTCTTTAGCTTGCTTTTTTTATCCCTTCCACAGTTATGCACAGTTTTTTGGTTCGAGTTTAACAGACTATAGGCACGTAAGAGTTCTACTATACTGCAACATTAAGGTTTTTAAGGTGGACAGACACAGCACACAACGCAAAACGTCTTGCTGGTGGCGCGCTGGAAAACATTCAACCGACCGATACTGAACTGTGTCGTGCTGTAGTTTGATTTCGGGTTTTATTTCATCTGCAAAAACCTCTCGCGAGGCATCAGTGCGCGAGAGCTATTCCGTCGTTGCTAAAACAGTTAAACGCGATTGAAACTTATCACATCGAATCCTGGTTTTATTCTAACCCGCCCTCTCTGTAAAATGGGGAAGTAGAACGTGCAGAACGACAAGGAAAAGCAAGGAAGGGTTGCTTCTTTAAGCAACCCCCCCATGGGGGATGCGTTGCACGTGGTTGTGTCATGTGTTACGTCGAGCGCGTGTGCTGATTTTGGGATGTTCGCGGGGTGTGGAAGGGTTTGTACTTTGTACTGGCCACAGCACACCGCCGACGCACCCAATGCTTAGCTGTCAACGATTTAACTAAAGGTACGTCAAAAAACGTTTCCGAGCCGACCAAATTGGGACCAAAGAATCGAACGGGAAACCGAAGGATACATTCGATGCGGGGTTTGTTTTGCGTTTTCAACAGGTTTTCGGTGGTTTTTGACTGCCGATGCTTCGTGTGTTACAACTAAAACGTTTTTAACGCTAATATAAAAAGAATGACGAAGTCCCGTTCCCAGGTACAACATGCTTGCCATGGGACATCGGCATCGAATAAAAACAACCCACGGGGCTACAGATTTAACCCGACCTTCCCTCCTCTCTTAATCCGATCCGTCGAAGAGATCGCCTTTCTTAATACGCTTTGCAACCGAACAAACACACACGACACTTATAAACGTTTTGTTTTTTGCTTGTTTTGGTTTTAATACTACGGTTTTCTATTCGATAAGCTAGCCTTTTTGAACTGCTGCCCCCCCCCCACCCCGCTCCACGCCCCAGGTGAGCTTTCGAACGCTGTGGGCTAGATCGATTTGATCGAGCTTTTTGTTGAGCTCGCGAGCTGCCCCTTTTCCGTGTGTCCGTGTGGAATAAGACGAGGATTTGGGGGGTTTTCTTTTTCATTTTGCATCCTTACTTAGCTATAGGACGTGTGTGGTCGCGGTGATACGCGTGTAGTGTAAAAGGATGTGGGTACGTAATATCGGTTTCGCATCGGGACGCCCACTCGTCGTCGTCGTCTTCGTCATTTGTGGTCATCGTTGTCGAGGAAAGCGGGTGTGGAAAACTGGACTTCAATGTTGGGGCGAGATGTGCGCACGCGATCGATGTTGCTGTTGTAACGAGGAGACGGTAACATCCAATTTAAGAGTAGATCGTGATGACTTCCCGGCCACCGCCTCGCACCATCAGCACACGTTCGAGACCTTCGGTGAGGACCTCCAAGAATTCCATATCTGCGGTTTTTGGCGGGTAGAGATGGGTTAAGGAAACATACAGATGATGATATGTTGTGTTGATTAGGTAGTGTTTTAGAAGTTACTACAGACAGATTAAGTTTTGATTATATTTGTGACCTCAGCAAGATGGGAAACTGGTAACCTTTTTCATTAATAGAGATCCTGTCTTTATCCATTATAATCAGCATTTAAAGAGTCTCGTTAGCTGTCTGGTTACCCTTACAATATTTGTTTTAGCGCAACGCCGGGACGAGTTGTCCTTGGGTCGCTACGAAGATCTTCTCGTCGAACATAAAATCCAAGGTGTACAAAAATCAAAACCTCTGCAATACATATCTTTGAAGATCCTTGCGGAAAGCAAGCTAACAATAAAGTCCTGACGAATATTGCAATGTTCATACTCATAAGCAGTCCTATTGTATGGTTGGTTGTTTGTTTTGTTTAAAGAGACTGATCGACATCATCTTTCGACCTTTGAAGTCGTTAAAAACTTCATCAATCTATGGTCAAACGTCAGCATCGACAACAACATAGGATCGGGTTGACCCGCCCATCACTCATATAGTCTGAGAAAACTTCTTCAGTCAAACACCTATCGCGACGGACGAAGAATGGGATTGTTTAAAACTTTTAGAGTCCCTCAACTCACATAGGCGTCAGAGATAGAGACTTGCTTCTTCCTGAGTAGAAGAGTAGAAGAGGGAAATGATGTTTAACTTCGTTTATATGAACCATGCTGCAGACTCCGGTGAGCTGTTCATGTCATGGGAATAGCACCGGACAACCTATCTCGTGAAGTCTTTTTAGACCATCCACATGGTCAGATGGAGCGACGACAGGCTCAAAGAAAGAAGGAGTGAACCAGAAAAACACAGCATTTAAGTGAGTCAGTATAGGCTATTAAGCCAAGAAGAAGACAGGTCTCTGCTGATGGCAGATGTCAGCGAAAAACATGTTCAAAATGTTGGAATGTTGGCAATAAATATTGCATACATTTAGGCTCCCAAACCACAATTACTTTCCCCTGGTTGGAATTAAAAAAAAAATAAATAAACAAGCTGAAAATAATATAAATTCTACAGTTATTTGCAAAAAGGATACAGTTGCTCTCCCGCTCCATGTACGTTTCCTTCGGTGGGCCGGGCAGATTGAGTATGACCAGTTGAGCATCGTGCGATTTGTTCACTATAACCTCGTTCAGCTTCACAGCCGTGTGCATTCGTCTGACGTTACCCTCATCCCTGTGCGATACAGTGAAAGAATGGAAAAATAAAAACCACATCATCAGTCAGGTATCGGTACAGCTAGTGATGATCACTTACGGCTTGAACGCAGACTTCACATCGTCGGCCACCTTCGTTGTATCACCGCCGGCCTTCTTGTCCTTGACCGGCGAGACGGATACATTGTTGGCAAGCTTTTCGGCACCGGCCGCATCCCTGTCGTTCTCGGTCGCTTCCTTGGTGTCCTTGTCCTTCTCGGATTCAGTCTGTGGGCCAATGGTACAGGCGATTAAAGCGTCACTGTCACAAAAATCGTGCACGAATCGGGTTGGGCTGCCCCTTACCTCATTCTTTTCCTCTCGGTCGGCTTCATCGCTTCCGGCTTCTTTGTTTTCCGATGGATCAGCGAATCGAACCTTGGACGCGGTCTTGGTATTGTTGTCATTGTGATGATGGTGATCAACGATCGCTTGCACCTGTGATTTGGATTTTCCCACAAAAGGAAGATAATTACAACGTAAAAATAGAGAAAAAGGAGGAAATGAAAATTTGATTGCCATGTATTAGTTGAATGTTGTATCGCTTTTATTTCTCTATCGAGAAATGGGTGTAAACACTTCAATAAAACCAAACTCAAAACTGCAAAGTAAATACTAAAAAAAAACTCTAAACTAGAGATCGTTTGTCTGTAGTTTCCACCCAAAAACACCGACTGCAGGAAAATCGGAAAACTAACGATCAGTAGTTTAGAAAAGGGAATATTTTTTAATAATTAAATTAGCACTATAAAACAAGTGAAAACCATTTGAAAATTTTGCGTACACATACACAATAAATACACACACACACACACATATACGCACACAAACAGAACGCAATAGTTAAAGAGCAAGCAAACGATTGGCTGCCAACGTTGATGAACGTTTTTCACTTAGCATAAATCATCACAGGACACAAGGATGAATAAATGATTGAATGATGATGATGCAGCACTTTCTGAACTGAGCTTTTTTCTGTCTATTTGCGTGTATGTTTGTGTGTACGATATGTGTTAGGGTTGAAAGAACATCGACGAGTATGTACATATGATAGGGTAATGATAATTGATAAATGGGATGATGAAGTGTTCCATTTGTATTCTTATTCAATTGCAACATGATGAAATGAATACACTGACGAGTAACACAGGTAGGGTGAATCATTTTTTCTTTGTAGTAAAATGCATTTTTCATTCATGAGAATATAATTTTTGCAACGGGAAATAAAATTGTTCAGCTTTTTTTGTAACCAAATAAAAAAACTGTATGAATAAAGCAAGCACAACGATCATGCTTTAATTTTTGTTTGCATTGTGCTTGATACGATGACGAGGAGATGAGATGAGAATGTGAGAATGACCGATTGTAGAGAGACATAAAAATGATGAACGACACTCGAAATAATTGTTGTGAAGGATATGGAAAATTGATGTAATTTTATTTTTACTATGAAATGCTTTGCTTAATGACTTTTAGCAATGAAAAAAGAAAAATATGGAAGAACATTATGATGATGATAAGAGAAAAAGGAAAACAGCAAAGCAGCTAACAACAGCAAAGGTAAAACCATAACATAGGTAAAAATGAATCGTTCATTCAGTAACAACTAACAACAGCACTAGTCACGTGGCACTAGCGAAAAATAGCAAAATAGCACACAAATTGCAGAACTGGAAACAGAAAGGCAATAAACAAAATGAGAGGGGGTAGAGAGGGGTTGTAAAGGAAACACAATCGCTATCATCATCTGCCTCACGCTCATCGTCATTACCAGCGGTGTTCGATCCTCTCCGTTAGCGGTGGCCTGAGAGAACTCCACCATGTTATCCACCTTTTATTTTTAATTTTATTAAAAAAAAAACAAGTGTATTTGCGTGTGTAAAAATGGCATTTGTTTGGTGAGTTTAAAGGGGGTTTTTGTTTGAGTTTTTGTTGTTGCGATCAGGTTCAGTATCGATAGTAGATAAAGAAAGGGTCAAAGTATGAGTGTGTGTGTGTTTTTGGTTTTGTTTCCCCCGTTCCCGCGAGGGACGAGAAAATGTTTCAATTTAGTCAAAGGTGGTTTGTTGTTGTTGTTGTTGTTGTATTTTTTTTTGTCGAAGAGTTGCGTTGCGATTTTATCGATCCATTGCGGTTATAATGGTAGTATAATGGAGTGTGGTAAGAAAGAGAGAAGAAAAACAGAATTTTCGTTTAGTTTCCTTGTTTGGGGCCATCACCGTGAAGCAGTTGCATGCGAGAAGCGTATCGTTTTTAGGGGATAGTGCCTATGCTTGAAGGTAGTCTTTTCAATTAAAAAAAAAAATCTCAGAAAATGCCTCGTGCACTAATCCGTACAGCTGCTTTTGGCACCTTATAATAATAACACCCAATTTAATTATGAACGACCAGGCGTCTCCATCGGAAGGAAACGATCCGTCCTTTTGTGTTGTCCGTGCCACATTTAAACATCATTAGCATATTTTGCAATTTCGTAACTCTATAAACTTGGTCCATTTCTTTTCGAGCTGTATCTTGTTCGGTACCGTACACCCTTTTACCACCACCCCACCGGGTCACGTACGATGCTTTTATTTGAGCGCAAAGTATCTCGCAAGCAGTTGTATCCCGATTTTTCTCGCATCGATTTCCACCACCATGACCACGACCCACCACTACCCACTGCGCCAACCACAGAAAAAAAAAAAACGGGAAAGCCAACCTTTACGGGCCACGATACTTACCACGTTCTCCTTTTCACGTTTGTTCAATCGAAGCTTTCTCAGCATCTGGTTGCGCTGCTCCATCATCAGCGTCCGCTCGTAGGTGTACGCCGAGATATCGCTATCCATCTGTTGTGCGGGTGCGAGAGGTGGGAAAGAAAATAGAAAACAGGCATGAAAATCGAGTCAAATCAGCTCAGTTCGCCAACAGCTGATGCTGGCGCCGTGGCGGAATTTCGCTTCACACTGGGGGCAGTGATGATGAAACGAAGAAAATGTATATAATTTGCAATATTCACAGCATTCGCGAAAGACGTTTGATGATTGGATCCGGTGCTGAGCTGCACGAACCCAATGCATGAATTGTAATGAAAACATATTTTATATCGTTTTGAACGTTCAGCCGTAAGAAACTTCAACCGGGTGTGAAATCTGTCGGTAAAAGGTGTGTGTGTTTGGGTTATGGGTTGTGTTGGTTGGTGTGTGTTTGAAAACCGTTAAAGAGCAGCCGTGCGAATATGTGCAAGACGTGAGTAAATTTTAGCACGTCATCGGTTTGGATCGAATTGTTGATAGATGAAGGTTTTGATAGCTCGATAAAACAGTTGAAGGTCAATTGAATTAACACTCCATAATATCGTTGTGATTGGTTATTGATTGTTGTGATGTGGATGTTTGTTTAATCATTACAGAAAATAATGCTCCGAATACTTTCAAAACAAAACATTAAAATCGCAAAACATATAGAACACAAGCCTTTATTCTAGAAAAACCACAATCAGAATTAGAAAATAAATCATTTGTGTTGTGTTTTTCTAGTTAGTTTGAAAACATTTGAAGAATTAAATGATATCTTGACCAGAAGAATTTTCTCTATAGCTTGATTATGAATCTAATTTGCAATCAATAATTATATTCACAGATTTATGAAGATTTTCTCTCTTCTAGTCTTGCATAAAAGATTAGCAATGATAGATTAAAACAAATTTGATTTTCTAATTTACTCTACAATTTGTGTGCTGAAAAAAGCATATTTTTTGTACGTTGCCAGTCTGTAAACTCGATTTTTCTAAATGAAAAATAGCTTACAAAAACAATTTGGTACCGTGACCAGGACCAAGTATAATTTGGTTCTTGTTTGATCAGGAATTTTTAGCATAATATTTACTTATTTAATTATTTACTAATGAATTCATTAAAAAAAATTTATTCATGAAGCGCCCATCAAGGCCGTATTGCTCATAAATTTGTTTAATTTGTTTTTTTCATTTATTAAATTAAGTTTAATTAATTTATAAAAAATAAATTAAATTAATTAATATTGACAATATTAATTATTAATAAATATTGTTAAATATTAAAAAAAATTAAAATAAATAAAATAAATGAATAAACAAATTAAATAAACTCATGGCCGTGTTGCTCATGAATTTATTTAATTTGTTTATTCATTTATTTTATTAATTAAAACTGTCTGCCTTCAAGGTTCAATAGTTTATTTAGCAATACAGCCTGGCCGTTTTACGTAAAAAATATATGATTGAATCCTCTAGGCCTTAGAGAGACTCAAATTACTATAATCTTTACAGAACACAAAATAATAAGTAAAATAATGTGTTCTAAAATAAATATAATTATTTTAGAACACACATTAGAACACAAAATTTAAATTTATGAATTAATTAACCCATTTACTCTATAATACGAATTACCGACATGCTCTACGACTCTTAGCTTCTAAAATTCAATTTTTTGTTCATGTTTCATAACTTTAGAAATGTTTTACAACATAAAAAACATTCAAAAACAGTATTTTTTATACTATATCGAAACATTTGAAACTAGCAAACCGATTTACAAATTAATCTTGACACACATACAAGGATTACCAAACCAAAAAAAAAAAAAAAGGATTCTGTAAATGGCTCACGATTCGATAAAAAATGATACCCAAAATGAAGGTCAAAATCAGCCTACGAAACAAAATCTACATTCCCCTGCGACCTCGTTTCAAATGATACCGAAACGATGATTTACGGCAGGTGAGCCATAATTTATGAAAGCATACTATTCCCGGAATGTGCTAGGTTTATCGATGCAAAACACATCCCACGTCTGGGAGTCTGGAATAAAGAAAAGTGTGTTCCCTTCTCCGTAGGCAAACCTAGCCCAGTCAAGAACCCTGACCGGATGAATACGCTCGGGCGCGTTTTAATCGCTCGTTCAACATCGGCCAGCACGGAAACGGACCGTGCAGGCAGCGATGTGAAAGAGTGCCCCGAAAGGTAGGTCCAAAAGCAGCAGGACTGGCTGGACTCGACTCGACAAGGTGCAAGAAGCCTGAAACACAACAGGGTCACGTACGTGAGTAAATACAAAAGAGTGAAACAAATAAATTATCTTTAAACAACGGCCGCAGTCAACCCTGCCCTTACGATAGATCTGGCAGCTCTTCGCTGCGTCCCTGGTGGCACGCTGCTCGCAAGGATTCGAATCGATTTAAGAAGGTTGCATAGAGCAAACACTAGCAGCAACGGTAACAAAAAAAAGCAGGCGTTGAGAAAACAGGACGAGACAGAGGAGCGAAAAAAAAACAATAGAAATGCTTTTCCTCATACAGAGATGTTGCGGCATCATGTTGCCGTGGTGGCAGCGCAGCAGGAAGCAGGAAAAGAAAAATACCGTGCAGCAAAGTTTCAGCAAACGGGGCTGATGTTTGGCGATGTGTATTTACAAAATGAAAGGAAAACGAAACCGGGCCCGGTCTGACTGAATGCATTGTGTGTCCGGATGGGATCGGCACACAATGAGGAAACATGTATACACTAAGAAACCTCGACCTCGACGGCCGTGTGGGTGTGGAAGGGACGGGATGCTAGCAGCACAAAATAATAACACAAGCATGCTGCTCGGGTGAAAATCTTTCCAGCAGTAAAACAAACAACGGGCTCGAGCTGGATGCAAAAGTCTCGCAGCAGCTACGATACCCTTTTTCCTCCCCCGGCGTAACGTGGGATAAAGCAAGGTTCCCTCGGTGTATAAAGAAGGTTACGTATGGTTAGGGTTTGGGAAAGCACCATAAAATATAGAGACATAAAACCGTTTAAAGCGCGCCATTTTATAATGAAGCCGTTCGGTTTTTGTGGAGCAACGATTTGATTGCTTCGACTAGCAAAACCATCATTTCGGGTCGGGTTGCAGGTTCCATGCGAATGATGTGTGAAGAATGCGGTACACCGGATCGGTGGGTTTTTCGCCACACCGGGTTGAAATGGTAAATCCAAATTTGAAAATCGAAATAGACGAGCTTTGTTCCCTTCGGGCAGTATCTTTGCTGAGAGTATGTGTTTATGATGCGTAGCAGATGTGATGGATTTTAAGTAAAGAGCTGTTAAATATTGATACAAGTGCTGCTGCTGATGGGTGCTTTGCCTTGTTCAAGGGGTGAAGAACTTGCTAAAATCGTTAATGGTATTTTCTATCGAACGTTCACAAGGGAACTAACGAGCGTAGAATTAATTTCCAACCATCGGAGCATTATACAGACATGTTGAAATATCATTCTGTATCCTTTGAAATGAAGGTTTCATAAAACATAGCTCAGAAAGTTAAAAATAACGCTACTTTAGGTTAAATAAAATATTTCTGATTGTAATTTTGACTTTAAGCACCTAAAAGTATGCAATTTGCATCATTTCTGATAATTTCATTTCCATTTACTAAATGAAGAATACTGAAACTCTTAACACCGACGAAAGTTCTTACACATTGCCTAGATTCAGGGGCGAGGAGGTAAATCAAACCTGAATTTCAAAACTGCTGACTAAATTGTGGGTATAATGATTTTTAATTTAAGAATTACAATTAAAATCAGAATTCCAATCAGAAGTGTGGCAAACAAAACCAAACCTCAGAGATCGATTTTCTTCTTGTTTGAAAAGAATTGAATGAAAACGATACTTCGAAACTCCGAGCTTTGATATGATAATGACGGCTTAATCTTTATACAAGAAGGCTTCTGAATTTCGACAACTTCAACAGCAAGTATCTGAGACACTTAATACGACCAACGTCCACACACGGCATGAAGAGGCGGACAACAACGCTCAACGGTTCTAAGAAATTTGCCTTCCAGTCGAAACGATCATAATTCCACTCACACCTGTTACCGGTTCTACTTACCATTTCAACCACCTCCACTTCCGCCTCGATACGCAGATGGTACAGGAACATCTTCAGGTCCTTCTTAATCTGGATGGAGTTGTCCTCCATCTGGGCGACGGTAAAGATGCGCATCTTGCAGTTCTTCCACGAGCGATGTTGCTTCAGCAGGAACGGCAACAGCATCAGCAGTCCACCGTCGTGCACAATCCACCAGATATCAATGTTTCCAGCAATCTATCCGCAAGAGTCCAAGCGAAAATAAGGCATTAAGTCCGAGCTGGGATTCCCTGCATGCGGGGGCACCCGGAAACGTGTTACCTTATCGCCGACGGCCGGGAAGAAGTTGATGCCCTTCGGGACGAGCAGCGCCATCCGGGCGGCACTAACGTGGCGCACCGTTTGCAGAAACACGTGCCAGGTACGATCGTCCTCACTTTGACGCCAACCGTACGGCCAGCCGATGATGACCGTGTTCGGCTTCATGCCACCGAGCCCGATGGTTTGCACACTGTTACGGGAAGCGATAAGAACGATTGCAATGATCTGCTGTCTTATAAATAAATCATAACGTCTTATGGTAGGGCCGTTGCGTTGGACGGCCAGGGGTTTGCGTTCGTTGATTTGGAAAATAACGCGCTGCTGGGTGGCAATACGTAATCAGCTAACGGCTCGCAGGGACGTGTGGTTTATCGTGGTAGAATATTCAATTCATTATTAGCTTTCATAAGCTTGAGCCAGTAGTTCATAAATAAATCAGAGAAAACAATTCGAGCGTACTGGTTGTATCTAGCCTGCAACTCAGTAATATTATTTTTGTTCGAAAACTTGCTTACACAGACACACTGTTTCTTGTCGGGACACCAAAGAAAAGTCCCGCCCAACAACATATCATTCCTATCATCGTTTGAGTGTTAATTAACTCTTCCGTACCGATTGCACCGTTACCCTGCCAACATCTGTAACATTGATTTAAAATGTATTAATTTCCTCCCCAGATTGCCCCCTGCAATGCAATCAGACGCAGACACCCGTTGATAATGGTAGACGGCTTGCAAAGGTTCAGGAACGATTATTCAAGCGCACAAAGGTTGTGTCCTCGTACCTGAACGATGCCCCCGAAAAGGGCATCCCGTTTCTCAGCAAGCCCGGCAAAAAGTTATCCTTATTTATCGGTCCCATCTGGGCCGTATTTCTTGTGGCTACGGGTGTGTGCCGAGTCCGAGAATTTCTTGGGAATATAAGGATTCAACCTTGAACGGGAAATTGATTGCAGTATTCTCGGTGGAGTTGGTATACTGCTACTCCGCCGGGTGGCCTTTCCGACACCAAGGCCGACAAGCAGAAGATAATGCACGGGCTTAGTGGTGGGAAAATATGAGAAATTGATAAAATATGATAGAAATTATGGTTGTACGGGTAGGAACAGTCTGACCGGCGGACGATAGCACTGAGCGCCTTTTTCCTCGGAACGATGTAAGGATCTGGCGTGTGTCTTGAGATGAGTTTTTTTCCGCCCAGGACTGAGAATGGCGGACAGCGATAACAGGTGGATTGCTGATGAATTTTAGATTTCATTTTGTTCTGTAAAGGTAGTTTCATTTCCCGACCCGACACCGGGCGCTATATCGACAAGCGTGAAGTACAATTTTTGAACCTCAAGTTTTGTTTCCTTTACTTACGCGTGTGAAAGTCCATCAGCAATGTTAGATGCCACCAGCACATCGCAGAATCCCTTCACCTTCTCGTCGTCCATCACCTTGCGCAGTGCTTGCTTGGCGGCGGCCGCTTCACCGGCCCGCTTGGTAAAGTCGCCCGGTATGAGTGACACCACCACGGCCAAACCCTTGCCAGCCTTCAGCTGCGAAACGAACGAGAACAGTTTGCGGTACTTCGGTGTAAAGTCATCGTTCAGCTTGGCCAGCATCAGAATCTGCGGACGCCAGTTCTTCGTGTGCGGTGGTCCTTCCTCGAGGCGGAGTAGTGAGTAGCGGGCGGCCGACAGCGCAATACCACGGATACCATCACCCCATTCCTTCTCGGCACTGTGGAAACGTCAGCAACGCGTTAGCAGGGTGGACAAGTTAATTTCTAACGCAGCGGATAGCTTACCCACGGTACTCGATGTACTTGTAAATCAGGACGGCCATTCCCATTGCAATCAGTGCGAAGTACCACGACGTCATGAACATGATCGAAATGCAAAGCGTCAGGCCAATCAGCGATAGACACCTGGGAAATTGGAACGGTTGGCATGGAGCGATTGAAGTCACACGTACCTGTCCCTGTACACATTAGGCAGCAACTTACCAGTGATAGTACTTGAAGCGTGGGCGCCAGTTCGGTGTACGGAGCAGTGTCTGCAGGGCACAGGCCAGATTGACGAAACCGTAGCACATCAGGAAGAACATGGACAGTAGCGGAGCGAGCAGATCGACGTTACCGAGCAGAATACCGCACTGGCAGATCAGCAGCGTGAGAATGAGTGCACGCGTCGGCTCACCGCGCTTGGACGAAACGGCAAACGGTTCCAGGAACGGGATGATGCCGTCCTTCGCGATAGCCTGCAGCAGGCGCGGTGCACCGGTTAAGCTCTGCAAACCCGCTCCGAGCGTTGACAGGAACGATCCGATCAGAATGACCCACTGGTTTGGCCAGGCCATGTTTGCCACCACCAGCTTACCACCGATGGACTGTCCGAATCTGTTTGCGACGCACAAAGGAAAGCAAACGAACACGCTGTGACTTTTGCGGACACTTTTTTCGACACTGCCGGCCGGTGTCACTTACTTGTCACGCAGCAGTAGGTTGTCGACGGTACCGGCAAACAGCAGCACACACGACAGATACACGGTCGAGGTCGTCAGGATGGCACCGATCGTACCGATGGGAATACTTTTTTGTGCGTCCGCCAAATCGCCGGAACGGTTCGAACCGGCCATAATGCCTGTGGAGTAGAAGCGAGGGCGTATGATTGATATGAGTAAGCTGTCGGGTGATTATAGTGGCGATTTTTCGTACAAGAACACTAATGTACTGAAGCTGAAGAATATTAAAGGCTTTTATAAATGGTACAAACATTATGTTTGAATTTTAAAATTGATGAATGAGCATATTACAAAATCTGTATGTCTTTAAAAGATTTTTTTGCTGAAAATTTAAACAAGCAACTAATAATCAGCTTCACGATTCATCCAATGACAGCAAACTGTTTCCAAAACATTTAAATAAATTTTACAAACAAAAACTAAGAAAATTATTTGAAAATTGAATTTGTTTGAACTGAATTTCTTGATGTTATGTTCTATTCGCCTCAAAGTATGCAATTTATGAATTTCTCAAATTGCTTAACATCCTACATATTAGTAGCATGTTAAACAGATTAGACGCTATTTAACGGAAACCCTATTTAACACTAGAACTAACGCGACTTTTCCCGTTGGAACTCTACCGCGACCAGTCAAAATTATTGATGGTTACCAAATACGTTCGGGATAATTTTGACAATTACATTTTTGTTTATAACTCGTGATGGAGTTGGCATAAGAAAAACAAGCAATACGTCATTCAACAGCTAAAAGTGTACGGAACAAGCAGCGAAAACATCCCGTGATAAAAAAAAAAATGCCAAAAAAGAGTACATTGAGGAAGCGGATCACATGCATGACGATTATCCGCGCCGGACGCGACAACCGCCGACACGGTTAACACCCAGAACAACCAGTGGCTGGCTTACTGCCCGGCGGACGTGCCACGGGTGCCGCAAACCAAGTTCCCCCAGACGGTGATGGTGTTTTCCTGCGAGTCATCGGAAGGGGACGTGATGCCGCCCCACTTTTTCGAGCAGGGATTGAGGCTGAACGCGGCCGGGTACATTTCCATGCTGGACACCGTCGTAAAGCCTTGGATCACGAGAATGGCCAACGGCAGACCGTACGTGTTCCAGCAGGATTCCGCTCCGTGCCATACAGCCTCCAAAACGATAAAGCGGTTGGCGACCAATTTCAACGACTTCACCGCGCCGAATGTGTGGCCTCCCAGCTCTTAATCCGATGGATTATTTCGTGTGGGGCGCGGTGGAACGGGACACCAACAGAACCTCCAGCAACACCAAGGCGGAGCTCAGGTCCGTTTTCGCGGCCCTACCCCGCGAAACTGTCACCAGGGCTTGTTCCCGGTTCCGGAGACGGGTGGAGGCCGTAATAGAAGCCGAGGGCGGATATTTTGAATAAAATGAATAAAATACATGGTAAGCTACTATTTCTAAAACAAAAACAAATTCCTCGATGATTAATTTTGCCATGAAAAAAAAAATTCTTTCTCCGTAGGTGACTGTCAAAATTATCCCGAATGCCCTTTATATCATGTCTAAGGTATACCTAACATTTTTATATTTATTCAAGTTTGTCTACTTTGCTTGATGCATATTTAATTGGTTGTTTCTTTTACCAGCGTTGAAATACCATCCAACAGAACGTGTCAATAGTTGATCCTGTTGTGTTCCAACATTGAAGATTCAAATCGTTTACAGCAAATTAATCAAAACATCATTTTACTGCAGCCTTGTTACTTATAAAATTGTTGAATTATACTTTATTTCTTGTATATTAAATAAAATCTCATACTTTCGAACACTGCATGAGATAGGTTCTAAATGTAAAATCATGAAAATCTTTCATGATTTTACTTTCTTACAGGTACACCCTAGCACTCAAGCGAATTTGAATCGTGGCAGCTTAGCAGGGTCCTGCAGTTCCCGGTTTACAGTAGACACCTCGTTGAGAGAGCAAACCAAGTCTATCCCCGATAGTCTTCGCAGGACAGCAATTCCCAGCATTTTTGTGAATAAGTATTGTATTGGCCATTGTAACAGCAACCATTTTTATACTGACGGTTCCTCATCAGAGCAGGGCATCGGTTTTGGCGTGTATAGCGTTGTATCCGAAGCATATTTCCAACTACGTCAGCCATGCTCGAAATATGTAGCGGAGCTAGCCGCAATCTTTTACGCCTTGTTGATTATAAGTGCTCGTCCTCCAAACGAATATCTTATATTCTCCGACAGTTTAAGCGCTGTCGAAGCATTAAAATCTTTGAAGGCTATTAAGAGCCCGGACTACTTCGTAAAAGAACTATTAAAGGTCTTAAGCTCATTGTTTGAGAAATCATTCCGGATATCTCTTGTTTGGCTGCCTGCACATTGCGGTATTTTCGGCAATGAAAAGGCAGACCAATTGGGCAAAAAGGGTGCTTCGGAAGGGTCCTTTTTCGACAGGCTTATCCTACCTCAAGACTACATGCGTGCCCCACAGTCTCTCTGCTTGGCTCGGTGGCAGAGTTTGTGGGACAACGATGAGCTCGGGAGGTTTCTATATTCGATCACTCACCCAAGTGTCCTTGAAGCCTGGGTTCCTCGGCATCTCAGGTGATCGTGCGTTCATTCGAATGATGTCTAGGCTTAGGTCTAATCATTATGCTTTGGGCGCGCATCTCCAGCGTATACGACAGCTCGACTCCAATATATGTGGCTGCGGCCTCGGATACCACAACATAGATCATCTTCTATGGCCTTGTGTGGAATACGAAGCTGCTCGACCCGCCTTGTTGGACGCAGTCCGGAGCATTGGAAAGTTGCCAAATACTCCAATTCGGGACCTGCTGGGAGACTGCGACGAGGTCTACCCGAGAGTGATCTTTCTTTTTTGCCGTGCAAACGGATTATTAGTATGATCCCCTTCCCCCTCTACTCCCACTGTTTGTCTGTCTTATATATGTATACGATCAAGACCCCCGCTACCATCAGGACTACGAGCATGGAAACGCCCACACACACACACCCCGGAATAAGGTGCCTTCACACCCTTTCACCTTGGAGCTCTTTCACTGCTCGGAGAAGGAAATGTCTCCCAGCAAAGATGAAAGGAGTATCTTACTTTTAAGTTATTGTAAGCAATACGGCTTGGTCGTCCTTTATGAATAAAAAAAATCTCATAATTATACTGCAAGGAATACGTCTGTTGGTTGTATGTAATCACTTTTTTGTTAAAATTTTGCATTGAATCACACGCTGTTCATCGTTCCACTTTTCAAAATGGATGTTTGGGGTGAAATTGTCCTTGACGTAATATTAGATTAGGTTTAGGTTTAGGTTTTTAGGTTAGGTTTTTAATTTTTAAATTCATCCAAATAAATCATTCATTAAAATAAATCAACATGTGTTCACCAAGATCAACGATGTTCGGGTTTAATTAACATTGCATACTTTCTGGCGTTAACAAATCCACGCTGCCTGCTCTTGAGCAGAAAGGTACAATTACCGATTTAAAATACAATTCCTTTAAAACAATTCAATGAAAACCCAAACAATCTTGAATCTCTGATAAGCAAGGAAGTTCTGATCAGAGTTGAATAATTATTTTCTCTTATCTTCATTGATTTAAACTTTTGTTTTCTAACCATTTTCTTAATCAGTTTACGGTCGAACAATTTCTCTTGATTAGGTTCGTTGTTGAAACAATTTTTGAGCAAGATCCTTGAACCATCATCCACTTCAACGAAAAATGAAACATTTACTACCCCTTGCCGTACCGTACAGACAACAAAACCAATTAACTAGATGAAAAAACATCACCAGTCCAGAGACTGAAAATTTTCGTGTCTTTTGAAAATCTCCGACACATTCAAACGGACAACAACATGCTGCTGCAGTGCGAAAGAGTTTGTTGGGGCTTTTTTTTTTTTATTTTTGTTTTTGATCACTGAACCCGCGTCACCTTGCCAGTGACACAGGTAAAAGAAAACCTTCCTAGAAGCGCGCATAACGCGACAAAATGGAAAAACTTTCTCCCTAAGACATCTCACACGGTGCTTTGTAGGCTACGAGGCTCGTGTTTAGCCGACCTGCCGACCGTGTACCGTGCCTGTCGAGGCCAACCATCTCCCCAGGTCACACGGTAACGACTTTTGCAATTATCCTTCCCATGTTTTATCCTCCGCCGATCCTCCGTCGGATGATGTTTTTGCTTGGCTTCTGCCGGTCTGCTGAATGTGTTCTTCCCGCCCAAAATGACGCTTGTTTCAAGTGGCTTATCAGAATTGGTTATGGTTGGGTCGGGAAAAATGGCTTTTTGTTTCTTCTTGCATTAAGTCAACGGAAGTCAGTGTGCACTCTTTCTCTCTCTCTCTCTCTCTCTCTCACGATCGCTTGAGAGTATTCCCATTGAGCAAAACTGGGCACAAAAAAGAAAGAAAAATTACACAGACTGACGCTTCTGAGCCCTGTGAAGGGCTATCGTGAGTTTCGCGACATTAAGTTTAGGTGGACGCCGCGTACTACTCGGCTGCTTTTGGGACTGTAGGATTAGCTTATCATGATGAACATGACGATGACGAAGCACGACTCAGCAGTTTTTTTTTGTTATATTTTTTCCCCATCGTTTTGGGGCAACCAGCTGGTACTTACAGGCCGTGGTAAAATAGATACAGAACAGTTTGGACAGCGAGTACCCGTAAAGGATCAATTTTATTTTTACAATTCCGTGGAATTCTAACGGAGCGATGAGATGGATCCGGTGGCACAAAGTCGCAGTTTGCTAAATATGACAGAATTGACTGATGTACCTCTTAGGGGAAATGGGATGAAATTGCGACCAAGGCAATGTACCGAACTCGAGAACTCGACTGTTCGCTCCACCTACCTGTTACCGATGGGAAGAAGATACCGATCAGAATCGTAAAGGCAGTCGAGAGGTCAGCGTACACCTGGTTGTAGCTCGGTCGGTCCAACGGTTCGATATGCTCCGGATCCAAACCGTACGCAATGTACTGTCCCTCCTGGAATCGAGCGTACGGGAAACAGGGGGAGCAAAGGGAACAAAAAATCAATCACCTTTCCACCTTTGATCTTGTGTGTCTCGGTAAGCCAGCAATAAAGGTACTGCAACCATTGATCCATCCGTATCGATTGAAGCCGAACCCGAAGTGTAGTGGTGTAGTTACACACTTACCTGCAGGAAGGATGGCAGCAAGTTGTCAAAGAATACACCACTCTTCAATCCCTTGATGCCACGAACCAGCGATACGTTTTGCTCTGCAACGACACATTGCGTAAAGGTCAGTTGAGTGTGTGAGAGAGAGAGGGAGAGAGAGACAGTAAGAGACAGAGCAAAAGGGTGATGAAACCACCATGTATGTACAAACCTTTGAAGTACGGATCACATTCCCCGGAGGCGCAGAAGTAGTTCCACAGCACGCCACCCTCATCCTTGGAGCAGTTGGCGACGGCCACATCCTTTAGCAATCGTTTTCCCAGCACGCACATACTGCTCAGTTAAAAGTGAGAAAGTGAAGAAGTGTAAAGACATGAGGAGATGGGATTCTTTTTTTTTTTTGTAGCTGTAAAGTGTGAAACATGTCCAGCATGACACAACAGTAAACCACAGCAAAGAGATATTCGCAGTTGGGTTCCCTTTCACAGAAACAATTGTGTCACACACCACACCGAACGCAACTTCGCATTTCAGCAGTTGGTTGCTGATAGACACGTTTCTGTGCCGGTGGTGTGCCATAATTTTCGGCTGGTATGATACTCACAATAGCTTATCGTTGCCGTCGATATTATCGAAAATGCCAGCGTAGACCGCAATGATCGAGAAGATGACACAGGCCAGGGCGACGGTGGCAAATTTGTTCACGAACTTCACTCCAACGTACACGATCAGACCTGGGGTAAGTGAAAAGGGAAGTTTGTGAGTGTGTGTGTGTTAGTGGAAAATTACATGCAGATACTTAATGTGACCCCTCCCTATGACATTTGCTGCAAATGAACAGAAAAGCCAATCAGAAAGCGATTGAGCGGAGTGAAGCCTGCAAATTCTAAACCGCGAGCAGGATTGTGCAACTGGCGGGTCAAATTCAATGTCTCGATATCCAACCGTTCGCGAGGTACGGGGCGGGATGTAGGCTACCCGGTCGCACTAGAACAAATTGGATGAATTGGACGTGATTTATCTGGCCAGTGGGGTGTTTGTGGTGAAGTTATTTCATGGTCGGGCTCGTGTAGCAGTCGTTCGGATTCCAAGGACAAACTTCTTGTTGGAAGAAGGCGGACGGACACATGGTGGACCGGTGCTGAAGGGAGCGAATGATTAACGGTTTGGAAAGTTTCCAATGGAATTCAACAAATGTGCCGGGAGCTTGCGGGACTCGCCTATACGTACGGGTACGACGCTCGAAATGGAAATGTTGAAAGGTTCGGCAATTCACCGTTTTCCCCATTGCTTTGACGTTTTAATGCTTGCAGCCGTCTATTTTGTCGCGTTTTTTTTTTTGAAACACTCACACAATACACGACTGCACAGAACGCTATGGCAAGCTTCACATCAGCCGGATCGATTTATGATTTGGCAGACGCGCAATGTGGCGATTGCCATTAAGCTGGATGCATCAGCACTTACCCATCACGCACAGCAAACCGGTACCGTAGACGCGGAAGTTGTTGTACATGGCCGATGCGTCCTTGGTGAAGTCGCCGAATATCGATAGCCAGGGCGCCATGTAGGTCTGGAAGGAATAGAGCAAGAAGGGTGAAGCTGTATTTTAGGAAAAGGAGAAAAAAAGAAATCGCTCACATACACAGGAGTTGGCGGGATACCTTGTATTGGGTTTGTGGTTTAGTGGTGCCGGGCGTTTGGGGTTGGGGTTTGTGCAGCACACACAGTGCGGATGAAAATTAATCAATCTTAATTATGGGCCCGCAGACGGTTCGATGGAAACATGTGATTCAATCAGTGCTGGCTGGTGGGATGGATGATGGAGCGTCGAAAGATCGACGATGATAGCTCGGCGAATACGAGCGCCACAACCCTCGGAGCCAATTTATCGTGATTAAATTTATTGTGTAGGTAATTATTTAAACCGTTTATCATAGGTTCAATGAATGGGATTTAATTTATGTAGCTAGTCAATTCTCGTTGTGTTATTTTTGAAGTTAATGTCGATGCGTCTACGTCTAATTTCAATCTCAACGCATTTTCCACCGTTTGAACAAGAAATTGCCTATATTTAGGCGTCGTTTTTAAGCAAGCAACGATCGTACCGTTTTTAACTACTATCTTACAATCAAATTTCATTTCATTTTAATTTTTTTAAATAAATAAATGATTAGTTTAGTAATAATTTGCAAAAAAATCCCCCAATAATACTCCTAACCACTCGCTGTTACAAATAATACAAATTGAACCTGTCCGACCGGTTAGCAGATGGATCCGCTTTTGTCAGATGCGGTTAACCTTTATCAATGTCTGGTGACAGTGTGTGAAGAGCGCCGGTACCGGCTACTGTTTTCGGGGCCAGCCTTAACGGATACTGTTTGCGATCATCTTCAAACCTAACTCCCCACCTTTTTACGACACGGTCGGTCGGTTGAAGTGTCAACCAATCATCAACAATCACAGACGCCGCAGCGTGGTACGTAGTGTGCAAAGGAAATGGGAAGGCATGGGCCGGTATGCGAAACAGTTACGCAGAAAGGGCAAAACGGTCATCCAATTTTGTTCTAGCCCGAACCCCTTTGCCGGCCGGTTGAAGAAAACGAGCGTAAATACCAAGTGAAGTCGTTCGAGCTTTATGAGCTCATCAAAATTCTTGTCCAATGGTGAAGTTGAACTTTGAAGTCAAATCCTGACACAAAACGTGCGTACCGTAGGAACGCCGCAACATTTTATCGGTACATCAAGAAAAGAAGACACTCCGGTTGATGTGGAATCCTTCTTTTTTTTCTTTGCTCTGCCTTCGACTTTGAAGTTTCTGGACTGTTGGCCCGAGTACCCGTGGGATATAACCTTCTTTGCTTCGCTGCCGAGAAGCGGGTAGGGGATGAAAAAAAGTACAACAAAATAAACGCCGAAAAACGAATTCTCAAAGGGACGATCTCTAAAAAAAAACCGGAATTTTACGGTAAAGGCCTAACAGCCTCACACTCTATTAACCTGTGGTTGTTATGTCCAAGCCGTACCAAGCCAAGAAACATGCGAATTGTTTTACACGGCCAGAGACACAAAGAAGTTTAAATTTTAATAACACAGTCTCTTTTACCACTCGCAACCGCTTCGCGAACACTTCGCGACGGTTCACCGGGGGACTAATGCTTATTAGTAGCGTCCCGAGGCGCGGCAAGTGGATGCTGCATGAAGAGAAACCCAAACAAGTGAGGAAGAAAAAAAAAAAGCCTACCGGAATAACCATCATTTCAAAACGTGAAATGTAATTTTATACTCCGATGAAGTAGCGAAATGTGTCGTTCCTATTTCCCACCGGCTGAATCAGGGCAGGATTTCAACTCCCGCAAGACACGAGCGACACGTAGGAAGGCAGGAGTGTTTGGTGTTTAATGATGTCGACTAATTTTTCTCCTCGTTGGCGTTCAATGTGGCTGGGTGGTTGAGTATTTTCTTTCCCACAATCTTATTGGACCCGTTTCGTGGTAGTGTGTACTTTGGCTCTATCTTTCAGCAGTTTCAGCTTCGGGGCAAATTATTATCTAATGCGCAATTTTCGCTACAAGCCGCTTGAACCAAGATATGGTGGAAACGATGGGAAGGACATCGTTTTCCCACGCTTTCTCGTTAAAAACAAAAATGACACTGTTGAGATCAAATGTTGATATAAATGGGCCGGGTCGGGCGGTTTCGTGGAGCGCTTTGCGAAGCAGAAAACCCCCTGCAGTGAGGCGCTACGGGACCGAAGCTCATTAGCGAAACGAAACGATCGGACGCATATTGTAATGCGGAATTTCAGTGTGCGGTATTCGTGTGCATTACACAGTGTCGTTACATTTGGGGGAATGGGAAGATTTTACTTGTCCGATTGCACGCTGCGAAATGTTTTTTTCTCGCTGCAGCAAGTGATGGCCGGCACAAAAAAAAACAGCGCAATGTAAGTAATTGGGAAATGATTTATTAATCTACCGCTCATTCGAGGGCCCCAAGATTGTTTGCCATCGCACGACACACGTCTAGGAACTCACTACAGGTAATGGTTGCGGCAGAAACGAAAAAGCAAACTTTTTGCAAGAAAAACAGTTTCACGAAACATTAAAAATGGGCTACATCTCGCTGGTCAGGCTGGTGGACGGTGTCGCTGAGCTAGATCGCTCACTTGTGCGAAACAGTTAAGATTTCCGTCGGTAATCGGATTAACTTTGGGCCAAGCACACAGTCTACTTTTGCTCATTTTTTCCTCGCTTCGGGAAGGGAGCAAAGGCTGCGAAAGGCGCGAAACCTTGGCCACGAGCAAGTGCTCGAAAGGATGAAAATCATCGTCTGCCACACTTGACAAAAGAGTCGGACGGGGCTGGTTTCTTGTTTCCGTTGGCTTTTCGCCTTCCAAGAAATCGTTCGTGAACGCACGCATCGCTCGGAACAGTTCCGTTTTGCGATAATTTATCGTGGTGAGAGTCTGCATGAGCAGGAAGCGATGATTTGCTAAGTTGACAGGGAAATCGCCGACCAGCGCGTGCTTAAGATGAAGGGTAAGCTGTAAGGCGCAACAAAAAGGCAGTGGTGGTGGGGAAAAAACAGCGAACGATAAAATTCCGCTTGCTTAAGCAAAGTCAAGCCGAAGCGAGAGAGTCGTTTTGTAAGCAAAAGCACATTCTTTGTCAACTCACAAGGCAGCAGCAATTCGAAATTGTTTGGTGGTTTGGGAGTAGAGTGTTTTTGTTTTGGTTTTTCACTGCTGCGATGTGGTTCATTATTTTGCCGAGAGGAGAGCTTTAGGTGCGTTTAAAGAAAGGCGAGAGAAATAGTTAAATTTTGCGTAAAAATTGCCTAAGATTCATAAGTCAACGTGTAGATTAAAGGCGCACAAATAAAAAGTTATCCTGAGCCTTGCTTGTAACGACCCAGATCTATGATGTAACCACATCAAACATACTTCGTTAATATACTCTTTCTGACACTACACGCAGCCAACGCTCCAAAACCACTGTAAAAATAAGCAGCATCCCTTGCACCGTTCACTGTTGGGCGGTTTATTACAGGCGCCAGAAGGTATGCAATATTATGTTTATATCGTCAACCACTAAGCGAGAGCTGCAGGACTTTAGGACTTAAGGGATTTAAGAGGGTTGTAAAGCTTCAATTGGTGTAATTTCAAGTGATACATTGTTTACATGTGCACAAAAAGTCTAGTTGGAAGCAAAAAACGTAAAATATTAATTGTTAAACACACGTTCCTGCAACGTAAATGTTGGTACTGTTGGTAAATAATTAAAAACGTGTTTAAAAAATTCAAACCTAAATTGACTTTCTCGTATGTTTAACCACATTAATGGGGCAGTGAGTTGGATTGTGTTGGTTAATAAATAGCCCTACAAAGGCAGTGTTTAAGAAAACATACATACAAGTTTTTTTTTTCGATTTACATAAAAAAAGCATGACATGGGGCTGTTGTTTGGGCCTGCATCGCTCGCCAAAATATGAGTGTATATGACACTTCATAACCCTCATCTTATGAATCTGCTTTCTGGGTTTTGAAGTGATTCGTTCATCCTTTCTAGCTATTTTATTTTTACAGCTGACAGAACACGACTTATCTGCATATAAGACTTCTGTAAATAGGCTATAATAAGCTTTGAACAATTTATTTTCCCTTTTTAGCGGCTGCTTTTTATTTATAATAATAAATTAACGCAATAAATGTCACCGTTTATTGCAGCTTAGCTCCAATAAGAAACTTTCCCGCCCAGCAGGACATAATTACTGTTTTCAGCAAAGCTTCGAACCACGTCGAAAAATAAATACTCCCCCATTTCACCCACTGCCGAATGTTGTTCTAAATAGTACATCTTCTCGGCTATGAAATATATTGCTTTGGTAAGCCAGAAGGTCCTTCCCATTTTGTTGATTTGTTTGCCATGGTTTGGTGACCGGGCATCGAGCGAAAGAGCAAGAAATCTAAACTAGATGAGTACGCGTCTGTTTTGTGTGAGTTCTTTTTTTTTCGTGTCCCTTATTGCGTCCGAAAAAAACGCCCCCGTCCGAATCTGTTGTCGAGTTTTACAGCCGGTTCACAACCAGCCAGTGTGAGCCATGGTTTGTACACTACGGTGGTGGTTTGGGTGGTTCGACACCCGGGCTTTTGCTGGGCAATTTGATATGTAATTTAATTCTACCCGTTTCCATCCTCCTGTCCCGTTGGTAGATTACGGTAAGAATTCGTTTTATCTAAAAAAAAAAACGCGGGTACAGCAGGGTTTTGGGACAGCAACAAGACATAGAACGTCTGTGTCCTGGGAACAAACGGACGACCCGGAGCTTTTACGGATGTGACAGTTTGGTCTCGTGCTTGAACAGCAGGTCCCGGGAAATCTCCCTTTCCCGCGGTAAAGTTCACGCACAGCAGAACCGAACGATTGGTTAGGGCAAGGAAAGTAGACACGTTCACACTCGAAGGACACGCTCAATGTCATCCGGGGAAAGATGCGAACAACTACTAGCTTCGTCCACCTTTTTCCCCTGGCTGTGTGGGGAAGAGGAGCTACGAGTAGAGGCCGCAATAAAGTACAAAACCACAGCCAATAAATGACCTCCAAACTACTCTCGAAGGACGTTACGCTCCTCTTTTGCATTTCACACACTCACACACTCAGTGTCTTGTGAACGGTGAAGAAAAAAAACCATCATCACAGGATATCGCTCGAATGCAGGCATGATCAAAGCGTTTGAATACGCTGGACCGGTGGCTCTTGCTAACGAGAAAACGATACTTGTTGTTGAGGTTAAAAGACACGGCAGAGATCCACACACCCACGAACAGACAAAACAGCTCGGCAGCACGTAAAACTGTGCTGTCAGAAATAATCGACGCCCAAGGCGTAGTCTATCCGACGGAGAGCGAGACACCCAGTGAAGACATCCCACCCAGGCACACCTTTTGTAAAGCGCCCAATTTAACACCAAATATTCAAACGTCCCTGTGTCTGTGTCTCATGGTCTGTCCTGTCGATTGGGATAAACCTCCTGTCCTGTCGATTGGGATTGTGATAGCGTACCGTCCTCGCGAAACAAACGTTTCGCCCGTGACAATACATGAATACATGAATATTTGATACGATTTCGATACTCGGGTGCAAATGTTCGACGAAACCATTTTTTATTGGCCTCTGTTTTTGCTCTTTTTATACATAAAAAGGAATAAAAATACGTCGATCCGATCCATATGGAAATGGAACGTGATAGTTTCTCTTCACCACGAAGACAAATGTTTGATAATGAAGCGTTTCGGTGCTATTCGTCTTTTCTCTACTAGACGTTTGAAGCGAATCCGAACCATATTCCGTCCGCATTTCCTTTATCGAAATGCAAAGGCTCGCCGTCGAAAGGGAAAAGGAAAACTCGACCAGCATACTTCCGGTGCCGGTTCGTTCGGAGCCTCAGCCACACAGCAAGCAACCGGACTGCTGGCTACCACCCTCTTGGTCCGATATTGGCTATTATTGCGTACATTAATGTCATTATATCAGCCAGGGAAGCTTTCGATTATTCGATTACTTCAGCTCGTTGTGTTCGGGTGGAGTTTTGGGTTGGGACAATGCGGTCCCTCCCCTCGTACCATCGACATGGGAAACTAAATTGATTGTGCTTTTGGTTCCCCAGTTTCTTCCGTTTGTATTTTGCCGGACTTCATAAAGGGTTTGCCGATAGTAAGGTGGTAGTTAACTTTATTTTGCCATCGATCGTTTACCATTTTCTTTGATCAGAGAGCTTCAGAGAATAATCGTGATTGATGGATTTTATATCGGTTTAAACATATGATTATGTTTTGTGTACTGTGAAGCTTCGAAGAATCGCAACGTATCAATCATGTAGAGGGTTTTTTAATCATAAAAAGATAGAAACCAATTATTTCTAGCATAATTGAATGTGCGGGCGATTCTGTAGTGACTATTCAACAAGATCGTATCAACAATTCTTGTTATTCGATGGCTGGCGTTGCCCAATATAGATAAAAGATCCGATAAAGAAACATGATTACGCCTAGAAGTATGCAATCTGTATGGCAAGATAATTTTTCGACTATTTTGATACTGAAACTCGTTTCTACATTTACTATAAACCTACCAAAAACAGAGGGCAAAAACATGGAGCAACAACAATAAACAGCTCTATGCAATATCCTAAATAATCCAATAATTTAAGTAATTGACAAGTAAGTAGCAAAAAAATGCTCTGAACGAAAACAGAACCGGATCAGGATTGTTTTGCAAAAATCGTTAACCGAAGATAACGTATCACTGTTGACAGCTATCGTGAACGGCGAGCTCTTGGAAAAGCTCGAAGCTCCACGAACAGTACGATCGCCAGATGTCCATGCAAACAATCTAAAATTAGACCAGTCAGCCGGAGACGGAAATTCAAAACATCAGCTCAAAAACCGCCCGTACAAAGGATAATTGAGTGAATATCATTAGAACTTTCCCATCTGCTCTAAAGTGAGAAGCCGAAACATGGCAAGCCCTAACAGCACAGGAAAAGCACTATGGCGTGTTATTTATAAAAAAAAAAACACACACACACACAGTGGACAGTGGCGGTCGATGAAATTCAATTAAAACAACACTCAAAACAATCCCTCAACGCTATCGCAAACCGAGTAGATGTGACCATTTTTTGGTGACGCGTCGTCGCAAGGTTTGGCATTTTTCCCTGGTTTGACAGGGCGGAACCGCCATCGTACGATGAACGCAAGCTAGGATTAAGGATTTTTTGTTTTTTTGGAGGTTCTTGTGTGTTTATGTGATAAATGTGACCCATAATAAAGCTTCGTTCAGTTTTGGCGTACATCATGGAAAATTGGAAACGGTTTTGGACGAAGATCACTATGCAAAAAAAAAAAGTAAAACACATTGGATTTTTTTCACACACATCCCGGGAGTGACAATCTTTCAGCAGCGTATTAATTTATCTCGAGTGCCTTTCACGGTCAAGTGCTCGGTTGCCGACGTGAGCCGTTTCGTTTTGTCACCAAGGGACACCAGGGAAGGATGGTCGGTCGAAGATAACTTTTAATTAGGCGTACGTAACGTAACCGCACCGCAGGATCCAGACGCAACCAGACGCAGCCGTAGGGTGAGATTTACCTTTGTAAAGAACGACGCACGGTTAATTAAAAATGATTGTCCTGGGTAACCGCACTGGGTGGAATGTAACGGTGGTGCGGTCAAAGTAATGTCTTCGTGAAGGCAAAGATTGAAGCGAAACGAACGCCAAACGAGCTCAACCAAGGTTGGTGGTGGTGTAATTAGTTGAACGCAATGCAATTGAAAGATGTCCCAATAAAAAAGGTACCACAAATTAGGTTTGTTAGTGTGCTAGTGTCCTCATGTATCCTCAGCTAGGAGCACTTAATATAAGCTTTTGAAATTGTATAAAATCAGATTCTTTTTCCGATTCGATTGGAACAGGTTCAAATGTCTTAATGGTTTTGGAACATTACCACCAACAAGAATGACGCTTTGTCCCACAACCACATTCGACGCGGTTCACTTGATTCCAAAATGGCAGACACCTTACTCTAATGCCTCAAAGCAGCGTCATCCTCAAGCAATACGACGTATCGATTGATAGAAGATTTGGAACATTTCGCACGTCACGATACGAAGGTATCTCAAGCTCCCGAAGAATAGAAAACAACATCCCACACCCTGCGACGATTCGAACGAGCCTTTCCGAGGGCTTTTGGCGCACTTGATGATGCGGCACTTGAGACATTGATTTGCGACACATGCACACCTTCATATCTCTACCTTTTGGATCAAGCTTTTTTTCCCCCATTTTTTTCTATCAACCGTATTTTTATCGATTTTTCGTTGGATCAAATTTTGCTTCAAACCAATCGAAGCATTTAAACGACGGATACAAGCGAGACGGCAAACTAGGTGGCCCGGGACAGTTTCCCAGGCCCGTACGTGCTTCCCGTTACGGGGGAGCAAAAAAAAAAACCTGTCAACTATTGTTCGAACGTTCCGAATCCGAAGTTCGACGTCGGTTGAATGGTCCCCGGGTAGGCGCCAGGGTTTCACCGTAACGGAGAGTACAGGAGATAAAGCCTCAGCTCAGCGCGGATCGATAACTGGCAGGTTTCGGACTTTTCGCTACCAGCGAGCAGCGCCGTAATGTACGCACAGCGCGGCATCAGCAAAATTGGAATTGGTTAGTGTTATTCGTTTCCCGGCGGTTTCGGCTTGTTGAACACGTTCTGATGTTTAGTTCCTAATTCAATTAAATATTCCTGTCAGGCACCGGATTTCGCATGAAGCTTGTCGGGGGAGAAGGCGTGCGGCTGGTGGTAGTTTGTGGCGAGCTGCTTGCTACAGACAAGGCCGTGCTGGGGCTGCGGTTAATGTCTTAACATTGGCTGGTTTAGGGCGAGATTCGGAAGCAACGTCGGACATGCTACATTTCCCTGGAGGGAGCTGCACTAGATTATGCGCGTACAGCAGTACGTGGCCGAACGTGGCCGGGGACGCCTATAATGTTTTGTTCTGGTTAATGTAGGGTTAGTACGTATGTAGAGTTGCTTTGGAGATACGAATCAGCGATGAGATCCATTCCGGGTTGCGAACTTTTGCTTGTAGTTCTTGCTGTTTTGTAGGTCACTCTCAATAACATCTCCAATAAGGTTAATAATAACATTTTGATAAAGATGCTTGAGATGTAGCGAGTTGTTGAATAAATGGTGCTTTGTTCTGCAAGATCAATGCTTCAGATAAGAGTGCTCCAATTTCCTGAGAAATTTTTATGTTAGACAATGTATTTAGATAAAGTTCATAAAGTTTGCTGAGGAGACTCGCAAAAGGATTTGCTTATGGAACGTTATTGTAAAATTCTTCTAAATTTACTCCGCACAGTCTCTCTTTTTTCTTAAAAGAAGACCGAATTTCTTTAAAAGAAATACTTGAAACGTGAAATTACCCCCTTTAAAGTGTATTGTTTCCTACACTAGCTAAAGACAATGCATTTCATCCGCATCGACTCGAGCTTAAAGACTCCACTGTCTTTACAATTGCATTCCGATGGTAAGCAACTCAATCACTAGACATTGATTTGTTTCACTGCTCGTCTACACTGGCAGCACTATTTGTCACGCCCGGAGCACAAATCCCAGTGGATGCACCGATGAACCGAGTCTTCCGAGCTGTCATTCTTCGTAGCAATCTGAAAGCACTCTACATCTTTCGATTCCTCGAAGCTTACACCCAGGCTCGTATGTTCGCGGTTTGGTGTAAGCTTTGGTTTTGGGTTTGCGAGTGTAAAGCTGCCGTTTGCTCAACACACAGACACACACTCGTATGTACAGTGAGTTGAAAACAACAGCAGATTGTAGGAGAGATTTTAATTAAAAGTGGCAAAAAGTAAAAGTTTCCGCTGGGGATGTTGCGCTCGTTTCGCTACCTTCAGCAACACCTTGGCGCCGGTGTAAGTGATATATGGAGGATGTACGCTGGTACGTATCCTGGATGCCGGAAGGCAGCTCGTATGCCAGGACTGCGAACGAGACGCTAGCGCATACAATAGCTATCCTTACGTACGTACGTACGATCGGTGCCGGAAAAATCGTTAAGAAAGAACAACGACAACGATGGTTGCAGGCAGCCTCAGCGGTACAACGTGGAAGCTCTTGATGTGGACGTCCTCAGCTCCAGACTTTATGGGTTTGCGCGATGGAAAGATTACGTTTTCTGTTTTGCTTCGCGATACGTTCTTTGCTGTGTTCGAGTTTACATTGTGCGGCGAGAACAATTGGAAAATGTTGCGAGTATATCGAGTGATCTGATTTGAATTTTGTACTATCTTGCATCGAGGTATTTACGTTGAGCGAGAAAATACAAAACACATTAACTATCAAGCAGTGCACACATGGTGTGCTCTTTTCATTCTTTTCGTTTTATGCTTATGAACTTCACGTAATGTATTTACTCCGGTCGTAAGGAGAGCTAATGCCACAACAAAATTCAAGTTGACACCAGAATAGGTGCAAAAAATATGAATATTATGTTGATGATTAGAAAAAGAATTACGATTTTCAAAAGCTAGCTTAAGACGTTTTAATTTCCTTATATGTTCAACAGATCATTTGTTCAATAAGTACGATTTGTGTACACGAAATAAAATATAATAAAATTTAGCTATTTCTGTAGCAAACGTACTTCTTCATAATCTGTTACGCAGATTTTTTTTTAAACAAAAATATGAAGAAAAGAAAGGCCTTCACAAACCTGTTAGATGAATGGTGTTCTTGATGTAAGACTGAATGCTTTCGTGGAGAACTAACGCCTAAATGTATGCATTTTTTAATTCCAACCATTAGTTCTTAAGCAAGCGGCTCAGGATTTTTTAGTTCGAATAGTGTTTCCCCGACATGGAATTATCTTCTTCTTTAACTGATTCTACAACTATCCTTGATCTGGACTGAAATACGATCTATCTATCGATCTATCTTTTTACTTTCTTCTTCTTATAAGAAATCTCGACTACTCAATTGGCTTACGAGACTTATTGATAACTACATAGCTGTACAGCAGCTGTATAGTTCCTCACTACGGAGGAACGGACGGGACAGAATTCGAGACCAGGTCCTGTCATATGAAGACCGGCACTGCTAGCAAACTGGCCAACGGACTGTCCCCTTGAGGCTTTTATTTTCTACTTGGCTTAACTTTGAATATAACGTAGCTGGATTGTCAGTTCTCAGACTACAGAGGAACGGCCCGATTTGAACCCTATCCTGCCGTTTGAAGACCGGCTCCATTGTCGCCTCTACCATCGGATCGACTTCTTTTGGCTTTATTAAATATCGCGCGGCTCGTTGGAAAGGCGACAACGGCGTCGGTCTTCACAAGGCAGGGTTTCCACGGTTCAAATATCATTCGGGCCGTTCCTTCGTAGTAAGTCGTTAAGCCAAGCAGAAGAAGAAGAAGAAGCGAGTAAATCAACATTCTATGCATGGAAACTTCAGTATGTCTAATATTAGTAATTATTGGACGCGCAAACCAAGATGAATAGTACATATTGCTAAGTCAACTATTATTTGCTTTTGTGCTCGAAACGTGATCGAAAAATCCTCTACCGTTTACTGAACTGAATACAGTAAGATTCGATAAATATATCATTAATATATTAGCAGCATACTGTCCGGCACCATCATGACTTCGAATACAAATAACTGTGCCAGTAGTATAATTGGTTGCCAATTTATTCTCTTTGCTCTGTTTGCGTACATTACGAAATCAATCGCTAAATAGTATGCAACAAACCCGAAACATAAAGTCCCCTAAAACAGAAAACTCAAACAAAATAAATGATAAGTAATTTCGTTTTATTCTTGTCCGCACCTTCATACCTTGCACCTACAGTACAACCGAGGAAAACGCGGCCCACACCTGTTGGTTGTGCCCGTATCATAAAACATGCGAACTAATTGCAGTCGCCCGTTATGACGGTTGTCCATCATTATTTGTGCACGTGGCACAACCAATACACTTTACACGGCCACCGGAATCATTTAGCACTGTGCACGAATATAAACGCCCGAAACTGATGGACAAAGAAAACTTTCCTTCACCTAACGTACGGCCCCACCCGCAAGGTTCCACCGTACCCGCACCATTCTTTTAAGGGTCAGAAAACTTCGGGAAACAAATATTATTAACGCATGACAGGGAACAAGCAAAGGAAGAAAGGGCAGTAGGAGGGAACTTCATGAAAAAAGAAACCAAGCACAGCGCTACTTACCAGTACGATCTCTACCGCACCGACTATGTACATGGCGGCTGCTAAAGTTGTTCCCGTGTAGAACAACATCCCGACAGCGCCACCAAACTCGGGCCCCAGCGATCTGGTCCGATGCAGACGTTGGGGAAAGGGAGGAAGCACATCGATGGGAAAAAAAATGGGAAGAGAATGAATGGAATTGATTAGTAAACTTTGACGCAAACTTTAGTGTTCGGTTCGGTTTGGGTTCACACTACGGGAGGAGAAAAGTTCGTTGCTTTCGGTGATGTCTTGCAGTACTGATGGAAGTATTGGGCTAGTACGAGTTCTTCCCTAGGTTGGGTACGTATCAAACACTTGAGGTTCCGTATTGGTTTGATTTTTCATACTTGCTTTGTGTTTCTTTGGATATATTTTTGTAAACATCTGTTCTTAAACTTATTTTGTGTATCCTTGAATATTCTATACAATTTTAAAAGCTATTACGGACATTGGCTAGGTTACATTTATTAAGAAGATCCGAAAGAATTGGTCGAAGAGTACAACCTTCATTTCCGAACACTGATCTCATGCATAAAGGGAAAGCGCTATTGACAGCTAGCGATTTTCCTCCTCCATTGGAACCTTTTTTCACCATCAAACCACATTTGATAAGAGACACCACTGGAAAAAAAGATACCTCATCTCTTAGAAAATCAAGCTCCAATAACTCGGTCATCGGTGTTTTTCATGGTATTTTTTTCTTGCTGCGTTCCGCCTCTGCCAATGGAACATCTGTGACAGCACGGTGACATCCGTCCGTAGCATATTTTATGTGTAGCTTGTATTATTTATGTTGCCAGCGTGTTATTTTTTTTAAGCGGTGGTTTTTCGCTTTTTCAACCCCTATCCTTCACCGCAGTTTCCCGGAGCACCCGGACGACTCCTCCATTGAAGTCAATTGAAGGTTAACCATCATTGTCCGGTCCGGTAGGTCCGCTCTTCACCGGAATCCATTTATGGCACTCGAGAGGGCTCCCAAAGTGATGGAAATTTTTATTTCACCTCGTCAGGCAGGAAATGAAGAAATTCTTGACAACAAAAAAAACGCCCTCTTTCTGTTTCCGGACCTTGTGGTTTGTGTAGTCCAGCCACAGCAAAGAATTTTTGAGCTTTTGGTGAAAATTGTGGAAAAAGAGCTACTAATCGGTTTGAGAATGATTTTATGAAAGAAGTAAGGAAACCATGCCAGAGATGCTTTTTCAAGATGCCTTGCAAGCACTAGTCGGTCAGCGGATTCCGGAAGGATTTATAGAATTAGTCTGCATCACAGAACTCGGGAATCCTTTGGGATCGGACAGGCTTAATTGACTTGTGACTTCCTGGATGTTGTCATCGTTTGTGTACATTATCTATGCCCATTTCACCCAGCTCCCCAGCTCCCCTGCATCAAAATGTGCTGGAGCTGGATATTAATCAAGATATAGTTGGCCCGAGCAGGAGCAAAAGAGCATCGCCAATCGCCGGGACCACATGTGTGAGGGAGTGGTTTTTCGGAGGAACCTTTTTAGCGATCCTTTATCGGTTTGTTCGCAAAACTTCGTACGCTTGACAGTTTTGGGACGTAACTGGTGCCGAAAGTTTTACTACTTATCGTCGTAAACGTTGCCTCGAACCTATATCCTTGAGCCCTCGGGAGAGACCAGGACCAGCGTTACATCAACAGACAACTCGCAGTTCCGGAGTCGCGCCTTGCTGGCGCTGGTCCAGAAATGAGCAGAAACTGTGTGTGTGTGTGTGTTTTTAGCGTAAACTTACCTCGATATCATGAAATAGCTGCCGCCCGCCGGTACCACCCCGTTCGTGGCGATGGCCGACATGGAAATGGCAGTCAACATGGTCTGTTTCGCGCGTGTCCGTAGATGCCGCCGGTGGTGGGTTCGATGGTGGGTTGGGAAGAAGAAAAAGAGGCCGTCCCGTCCGTGGAGGCACAAACATGATTAGCATAGTTTTCGGAGTTGGGCAAGTTTTCGGCAAAACTTTAAACTGTAAGCGAGCAGTACTACACAACAGCGGCATGCGAGAGCTGGTGGCTGGTGAATGGTGAATGTTCGCCGATGGTCACGGTGAGGATGCTGATGATGATGCTGATGCTAATAATGGGACTGATTTTGGACGATGGTTAGGATATGAAGATGGCTTGATGAAGAAATGAACTAATGAGATAAAAGGGTTCTTGTGTATGATTATGTGTCTGGGTGTGTGAGTGACTTAGACGACCTTTCTCAAGAGGCAGATTGAGTGAGGAGCACAAGACAAGGACACTTAAACTACTGCTCTTCCATGGAAAGGCACAATATTAGTGATCGATAGAGATGAAATTTAAACCGAATCTGCTACCATCTCGAGGAGGAACATTCCATGGAGGAAGTCATTTAAAGTTGATAAGCCTTGAGCATTTGTTCTTGGGAAGCAACTTATGCTGCAGAAGCTATCAAAATCTAGCAAAGTAAGCACTTTGACGGCAGTGTGTTGATGTGAAGACTTCGACCAACTTGAACTGGACATTCCAACTCGTTTCAAATTTATGAGTGTCCTCAAGAGGTTCTCAAGGCTTCTTTAACCTTGCCTTACCGCTCGAAGCCTGCCGGTGTGCATGAAATGAAGGATTGAAATTTATTTATGACCCTTTATACATTTCTTCTGGTACGTGCTTTGCTGCATGAATGTCCACCATCCATACGAAATGTCCAGTGTCCGTTAGGCCAACAGCAACACATTAGGATCTCCCCACAAGAAGAAGCCTTAATAGAAAGGAATTTCTGACGCGTTTTCACATCGTTCCACGCTTGATGAACCATTTTGTCTTTTATGTCTCGCATCATCTAATATCTGCACCGAGAGAATGTGCGAGATAAATAATGTTTCACGAATTCTACAAAAATTATTCGCTCTCCAAAGAAACAAAAACGACAGGAGCATAACGTGAAGCGAGTGTATTTGACGTTGCGACAAAGCCGTTCGAAACCCGATGCCCAAAATGAAGTATCGGAAAAATATGTTCTCGGTAACGAAGTAAATTAAGTTCATTTGGCCAAGCATTTCGAACTTTGTGCGGCATTTTTCGATGATGCTTTCGTACGACAGTACAATACCGCCCCGGTCAGATGCTGATGATGTTGTGCGTTGTGTCTAGATTAGCAAATGATGTGTAATAGGATTACATCGCCGCAGATGGTTTGGAACAAGGACATCCCGCTTCCCGTTACCAAACGGATGGCCCTGGCCTTTTGTTCGGTTTGCTTTTATTGGACCCGTTAAGGACACTTCGGTGCGTGCGTGTGTAGGGCACGCCCGTTTTGTGATTGGTTTGGGTTACCCTGCCGAAAAGTGAACGGATGACATTTGTTCGATTGATTTTGTCTGAGCCACAGTTCCCCTTTCACGGATGGGAATACCGCGTGTGGGATAAAGCATTTGCTCGTGAAAGACATTCGCGATGTACTTTGATGGAGCGTGGAGATTTGTTGGAGATTTATTTTGCTTGGCTCATTATGATTGAATTTTAGTTTAAAAAGGATGTTCTATCGAGCGTTGGGCGTTAAACTTAAATAAACCTTACAAAAACCTCCAAAAATAAAGCCCAATAAAAAAGATTGCTGAAGCTCGGAGGACAATGTAACATTCAGATCCTCAGAAGTATTGAATTTTAAAATAATTGTTTAGAAATATCTTCCAGATGCGATGCCATTCCTATCAATTCAGCGTTAACAACAACCTCGAAAGGTCTTGGGCTTTCAATTGCTGGCTGTCCTTGACTTAATTATACCCGAAGCAGGATAGTCAGATCTGGGACATAGAAAGGGGAGACGGTCTGGATGGGATTTGATATCCGGTGCCTTTCTTATGCAGTCCAGCACCGTACCTACGCATAAGCATGTCAATTACACCACAAAAATAGAACAACCAGTTCCGATAGATCCGTTCACTCGATGAAATCTTAAATCTTCTGTAAAAGCATGCTCTGACCCGTAAAGCTAATGCAATAATTAATTATCGCTAATTTATCCTTGCGCCTTTTTTGCTCACCCATCAACCCGATCGACTGCCAGAAGTCACTGGGTTGCCCGCAGGCGATTTTATTCGCACTCGAAGCAAGAAAAAAGAAGCCGTTAGCCTTGATATTAAGCGAAGCCATGAATGGTGGTACCAATCTCACTAACTTTCACGCTCACTCGTCGTACTACACCGCACTCATGTTGATCTTTAATCGACCGTTTTCACCATCCGTTGGCTTGCATTTATTAGTAGAACGGTTCGGGAGCGGGTCCGCAGCAAAGCAACTGGGACGGCCTTGGGTTTTGCTCCTTAATGACGCTAACCTGATATCCTGAGCAAGCAGAAATTCATAATGAGAGCAGCCACCGTCTCTCAGGGGCCCGTTCATTCGGTGAAGGCCACCAACACCGGTGAACGCTTTGATTGCCTTTGATTGATAGTCCTCAATCAGGAAGGGAATGAGATTAATTCGATTCGTTCATGCGGAGTTAGCCCCGTTTGTTTGGGTGTTTTTTCTTCCTCCACAACGAGGTCCGAGGCCTGTGGAACAGTTGCCATTCCATCCATCCGCACACAGCTTCCCGTCTGGCCGTGCCGACCCACTGTCAAGAGGTTTGCTCATTTGTACGCACAAGCCTGTCTCACCGGGTTAGATTAAGCGGGTCTGGGTTATGCCCGGCTACTCTAACACGGAAGGACAATGAGTCCACCATTTTCTGCGAGCACTGTGTGACATTAATTAGATTAGACTGTGTCCGAATTACACTCCCCAAAAAAGGGACCGACGCAAACAGCTGCTATACGAGCGAGTTTTTGGACTCTCCCGGATCATGAGAACCGGCCACAATTTGGTGGTTTTGGTTGCACGGTTTCAAAATCAACACTTCGTTAACACCGTTTCCATGTTCGATAGGCCTACCCCTACTAACACCATTAGAATCCGAATCCGACAATAACCCTCACCAATCATTATCGGGATTCGGTATGTGTGCTTGTTTTGTTTGACCTTTTGCGGGAGGTGTTGCAAAAATAATCAAACCGTACAGAATGGGCTGGCCGGCACCGAAAATGGCTGGCGTTGCAAAATTTGCGATTAAATTTCCACCAATTAATAGTGCACGGATGCGTGCACCGGCGAACTGGCGAAGCTGGTCGTCGTGTGCGGATTCCCCTTTGCCGAGATTGGGTAGCTTACTGATTTAAATGGATGGTGTTCATTAACATTGGCCCGGCCTGGTTTGGTGCCACACCGTACGTAAATGGGTAGGATTCAACAGGCCAAATTGGGCAGGCCTAGAAAGATAGATCCCAGGGACTAACGCACACAAACACACAGGCTTTTTTCCGGTCTCCAGATTGAACAGACAGCACAGCGTACCGACGCTGATAGCCATTTGCGCCCTTACCCGGTTCACATGGTATGCAAATGAATGTTTGATTAAACCCATACATAAAACATGAAGTTCCTTCTCCCTAGATATGACCCAGTTCTTCTTCGTTTTTTTTGTTGTTGTGGTTGTTGTTGGTTTTATCCTTCTCCCTATAATACTATAACACTATTCTGGTCCAGAGTGGTGGCATGTTTTTAAGGCAACTGGGAACAATTTTGCGATTTCAGCGTCCCCAACTTCATCCCCAACAGTTGTAGGGGAAAGTCAGGTGGAAGTCGCGATAAATTTAACAGTGTATGTGTTCGATTTACTGTGGCTACGGGAGCATAATTTAACCTAGTTCGAAGTGGTGCGTCCTGTTCGGGACGGTTGGATCCAACGGGCGTGTTTTGCATTTCAATGATGTGACGTTGGGATTTACTGCAACTGATCCTTGACCGTGAGTGTGTGTGTTTGTAGGTGGATGGGGATGTGTGAGTGTATGTAATTGCTTAATGTACGGGAAGTTATATACCCCGGCACTGTACAGCATCCCTGAGAACTTGCGCAATAAAAATGGCTCGGCAGTAAATCAATCGGAAGGGTACGGTATTCTATCTGATTTTGATGTGTTTTATTCACAAGGATTTCTAAAGTTTTATGGAACGATGTAGCTGGGAAGTATGAAGCTGGGAGTTTGCATTCATAGAGCCGAGTGAGTGATCAATACAAAAAAAAAACATAGATCCACAATGAAATGGAACCTACAATTTTAGAGAGAGGATCTATCAACATGACAACTAATGCGATTGACAGGTTCTTCACAAGCGTATGGGTAGCAAAAATGAGTGATGAAAATTGAAAGAGTTGCCTACAACCACAACCAGTATGAACGATGAGTATGAAAGATGCGGATGATGCGTACTACACGTGGACACACACACACAAGCTAAAGAGTAGAAACCGGTAAAACGTACCACACAGCAACAGCATAATACGATTAAAAACCCGAATATGGCTCCAGCCGTACCGACAACCCAGGTTAAACGGATGAATAAAATGACACCGAAAATGTTCTGTATGCACGGCAGATAGACACCGATGAGTGTGCCTATTAGTGGTGCCGTTCGGGTTTGAATCCACCGTTGATTGTATTATGTATCGATATTACACATCCACCGCAGGGAAGTTAAATCCAACGTTTTTCGTGTGTTAGTTGAAGAAAAATAGAGCGAGGAAAGAGAGAGAAAGAGAAAGAGAAAATAATAATAGGTTGGAAAGAAACAAAAAGGGATAAAAGAAAAAAGGAAATACATTGAGATGAAGTAAAGTTAGTATACAAAGAAAATAAAGTACATATTACTTTTGGCAGATTGGCTGCACGAAGTAGTTTAAAAAATACGGGAAATATTTACGTTTTTTATTGCATTAAAACTACTCCAAAAAAAAGCCTTTAAAAAATAATAGTTGCTTGAATAGTTTTTGTTTGCATTGTGCCTAAATGTATACTACGATATTAGTTTTGTAGCATCATGCAGGAAGAAATCGCTCCACTGAGAAGTTAAAGCTTATCCCGCATAAGGTGTTTGAAATTTAATAGAGGTTTGAAAGTAAAGTAGGATGCTGCTGTAATATCTAATTCATCCACTGCCTTTTATTTCCCACCGGAAAATATATACCGAAGGCGCGGATGCTTCCGGAAGCTTCACTTTCGGGAGCGCTGTACATTATTCCCGTGCGTTCATTACTTACCCATGCGGGCGGAGGCAGGTGCTGGTTTGGCATCGGGATCCGTCGGTGCCGGGATCGTATTCGAGTAGTTTGCCAGGGACGAGATGAGCGTGGTGACATGCGGACGTTCCTGAATGTCATCCTGTGTGTGTGTGTGTGTGTGTGTGTGTGCGCGCGCGAGCATAAGAAACGAAGAAAGCAGAACGCAACTATTAGTGGAAAAATAAACTCCCAGCCATGATATTAATGATTAACGCTGGACGGCATTGTTGGTAATGTGAAACTATCGCTCCTAATGATGGTACTGGAGGGAAGGTATGACCCAGGACCAACAAAATGGAGAATGACACGGGCGCCATCTTTGACACCGTTTTTAATATTTTATGAACCCTATTAACTCGTGTAATGTTGCCGGGCCAGTGTATATTGCCCACGGGTAGCTTCATGGCTTAGGGATCATCGTGAGCAGTAGCTCCCCGGTGTGAGGTGCGCTATGATGCTGGCTAAAAGCATGATAAATGGTTTGAAGATCCTCGGTCCCGGTCGGAGCGTTCGAGCTAGTGGTGTTCCTTTTACTGCCGCTCTGATGCTTGTAGGTTGTAATAATTATTTTCTTCGTATCGTTCGGCAGTCAAACCCTGCCTCCGATGTTGAGATGTTGATGTTGGGGAAACATACACGGGGAAGCACCATTCGTCGACAGTCAAGTGGCTTGTGTCCTTTGAGTCCAAAATGAAGGCAATTTGGGCTCAAAGAAAATACCGGGCTCGAGCACTAAAAAGTTTGAATACATCGTTAAGCTAAGATGACGGTGGAAAACGAGAAATGTTGACAGTTTGACGTTGATGTCTCTTGCTGGGCTGACGTGTTGATTGATTTCATGCTGCTCCTTTCGTAAATAGCTTCACGATCATCGTGCTGTGGAAAGATCAACGGGCGCGTGTTAGCTGACCGATGCATAAGAGCTTACCGAGTAAAGGTACAGATTTGTATCGATTTTATCTCCTTTCGACACGAAGGGTTGATCATCGGTGGGTTCACCTGCAGCAAGAGAAAAAGGGAGTAATAAGAGTGAGGTTAGTATTTCTTGTTTGAAAGTTTTCGCTCAACAATACAGCAAGGAAGACAATCTTCGTGTAAGCTTTTCCAAGACGTGTCGAAATTTTCGTGCCAGTCTGGGTGAGTTAATTAACTTTTTGTGTATCACACCATTACCCTTCCAGACACCAAGCAGCAGTAAGTGCACTTGTATCGGTTGGGTAGTTAGTATTTACCCATCTGCAGCAAAACAGCAGCAACACAACAAACCCATCCCAGCCGGAATGGACGATACGTGCTCAAGTGCGGCTACTGCCAAGGGGTTGTGTATAGCGATGATTCAATTAATTGGAAATGTTCCCCTTTCTCGTCTTTAACGTCAAAAGCACGTCTCGGTCCATGGACGATAATTTACTGGATTGTTTTATGGAAAACTCCTGTATCGACAGGCCGTTTGGAGATAATTAGTTTCATGAGCTGATGGAGCGAACAGAGCTTACATAAAACATGTTTTCAATGTGTTTATGTGTTTCTTTCTTTCGCCGAGCATTAGTAAGCGTCACTATCGAGCAGATCGAAAATGCCCCACCGACCATTAAATGGGGTTTCACCACAAATAATCGGTAGTTAATGTGCGAAACTCATAAAACACATTATGCGAGTCGTTACGGTGGCGCCTGCCAAATTTTCGGGATCGGTCAGTCGGTAGTCCGAGTATACCACGAAATATTCCCAAGGACTTATTCTCCTCCAAAAAAAAAGCTGCTTGGACATGTCATATCAGGGTTGTATTATACTGGGGCGCACAGTATAGATTCGGCACATGTCAGGACATCATCCAGTCTCATCGCATGAAGAAATGGGGAAAACACGGGGATGAAGAATTGATGATTTCACATAAAAGCTTAATCGATTCCGCACGATGTCCGGGATTTTGTCTGGTCCTTGTCGCAAACGGACGGACATTACGCTTCGCTAATCGAACGGGTATCGTTTTTGGGTGGACATTCCTTCCAGTGTTCACGGCCCGACCGGTGAAGGTAACCCGTACGAACGGTCGTTGTCGCTCGACTAAACAATTTCGCCATAAGTCCATAAATAACCGCCAATGTCTTCTTGCGTGCAGACGATAGGCGAATCTTCCGGTAATCGATTCATTCAGTTTTCGGACATATTGAGCGCGTGGAAGGTGTCCCGGTAAGCGTAACAAACGGTCCGTTCAAGCGGACACGAGCTCGCCAAGGACGGTTCGAAGGGTGAACAGAAAGGCGTACCAGTTTCCGCAAAGAACCAGCTTCCTTATGACACCGTTTGAGACGGCTTGTTCGTACGCAAAAAAAAAAAAGGGGGAGAACGAAAAAATAGGCACGACAGTAATGAGAAATGACTTTTCATTATCTAAAAGCGGTAAAAACAGCTTCTTCCTGTAAGCGTGTACGGGCTTGCCCAGAAAGCTCTTCTCGAAAGCTGATGCTGAGGTGGGGGCTAGAGGTAGCCACACAAGTGCCTACCAAGAGCCCGCGGGCATAAGAACTTAGCAGAAAGCGGTAGAACACGGTCACTGGGCAAAAACTAGGACAGTAGAAAAATGGCGTCGACATCATCCCAACGAGCCGAGAGGCGGACGTCGAGCCACAGGAAATCTGGTTTGCCAGTAAGCAGCAGGTTCTACTGACCGAAATTCTATTTTCGCTTCCTTCCTTTATCATTCCCACAGACGCACACACACACACTCGTTCGTAATACATATGCTGATAAGGATACACACACACACATACACACACACATAAGCGCGCAGAAGGTTTTGGAGATAAATTTGCCATAAATATGTATGCCGCACGGTATTGTGATAAATCACAATGCACACGACGCTGCTCCTGCTGGCCACACATCGAACATTTTGGACGGTTGACCAGCTGGCCCTGGGAGTCTGGGACGTTTAGCTATCGATATTTTCTGAACATATACACCGAGATTCTCGTATTGGGATGGATCTGTGCATATGAATAGGACGTTTCGAAGTCTGCTCAAAACTATCCTGATTTCCGGGATTGAAGCTTTGATCGATTTTTGTCCTACTTTGAGACAGAATGGAATGGGAATTTGATTTTAGGGAAAGTTCTTTTTTGAGTTATTTAAAATAAACTTAAAATTTCGTTTAGTGAATTAAAAATTCATAGTTTGAAGATGGTCATTATGAATAACTTTATTTTGCTTCATTTCACCACTAAAATATGTTTAAAGCTTTTAAAAACACTTTTGTAGTAAGAGCTGCATACCTTTTGGCGCTTTTTTATTCTATCTTCATCGACAATGCAGTTGTGCAAAATACGATTCGTTTTTCCTCTGTTGTGTATTCAAAATGTTTTACAGCAAAAGTTCTTTAGATTTACGATAAAACAAGGGTTAGAAAACCCTTGTAGCATGGAATATTTTTCTCTATCAACGAAACAATCCCTTCAGTGTTTTGAACATTTTTACATGAGTTTCTGTTTCATACTGTGAAATTCAAACAATGGACCTAAATATTGAATTGGACAGGGCATGAAGTGGACGTTGTTTTTTAGCTGTCACTGAGCCCTAAACCAAAACCCTCTCATCCACACGCTGAAGTACGGTTGATGAGATCAAACAGTAAGAGTAGGTAGCAGAAGCAGTAATGGGCTGCTGTTGCTGCTGCCCACACGCAGCTCGATCGAATCCTTTGTTGTAGTGTTCGCATCACGGTGGCCACATGTTTGTTTATTGCTCGATAGCAATGCACGATAGCTTTTGTTTTTCTCTCTCTCGTGCGCTTGGAACAACCTCTTGTTTGAATATTTCGACAGGACGTCCTTCATCAACGATAACCATGGGGACAACAAACCAGCAGCGTCTAGAAAACAATTGCATTCAAGTTGTGCATGTATCGAGCTTTTAAATAATTCTTATTTTTGTGATGGATTTTTCCGTTGTGGCACACGGGAAAATTGCATCCCTTTTATGTTTGTATGCGTGGCTGCGGTTTTTTCGCATGGTAAACTTATATGGTGTTGATTGTTTCGAACGAAACGGGCGCGGCTCGCATGCATTCGAGCGTATGTTTGCATACTTTCAGGAGGCGTACCGAACGGTTCTGTGTGTGGAGTACGTGATCGTTTGAATTTAATACTACAAGCATGATTGAAGTACACAATCGGGGGGAAAAAAATGCGCCTAATGGAAACGGTAAAAAGTACTTTTCACTGTAAGTAAACCAACACTTCTCAAACATGAAACGTGGATTAATTATATTTGAAAGTTTACTCGCTGCCTTTCGCTTTACTTCTGTCTCTATCTCCGCCCTAACCATTCTGAATGTAATTAAATCAAAATTGACTTCTCATCCTTTACCATCATTATGGTCTCTATCCCCAGCACGGCCCAGACAGCAATTTTGCGAGCAATAATTAAAACGATTCCAATTTGATAATCAGCCGAAAAGCTTCCTCCTTCTTTGGTTTTGTGTGTCATCCTTTTTGCGGGATATTTTATTTGGTCCGAAACCGCACCCAAAGCGTAGAACCGCAATTATTAAAAGTTTGCTTAAAAAAGTTATAAATAATTCTAAACACAGCCAGAGAGCAGGGAGTAGATCGCCGTGACGTCCGAAGATCGTGTGCAGCAGAGGCGAAAAAAAAAACTTTTTCACGGCAGCTCATTTCATTAACTCTTTTCCCATCTATCTGCGGCCACGGGAAAATCTTACCATTTTCCATGGAATGATTTTACAGAAATTGATGTTGTATACGGCTTAGGGCAACCAAAAAACCGGGAGATGGTAAAGGAAGAAGAAATTTTGAAGAAGCTTTCCCATCCATCCACCGCCAGAAGGAAAAGCCTCATTTCGAAAGGGGCCCAGGGGAAAAATAATAAATGATCCCTTCCGACGGTCACGGACCATCAAACAGTTCCGTTCGCGTCAAAATCCCAAAACCGAAGACGCTGTGTTTGTGTACATAACTTTTAATGGCAGCATGTTTACGGCGGGGCGGCCTTGTGCTGAAAATCTTTGCCCCGGCTGGACCGCGGCAGTCCTAAGCTGTTGCGAAAGCTGTGCGGGGATGGTTTGCTTCACCGAAGAGATAAGTAAACTGCAAAGACCTTCGACACCGTGGGCGAGATTGGTGAGCCGAGAATTGGCTGTCTCGTTGATTCGTTCTGCTGCTTTGCATACCCACCGGCCGCGCTTGGCAGAGCAGACGTGGCAGAAGCGTGAAAACGTGCAATACGCACCAAGGAAGATCCTTTACCTAAAAAGGCACTGATACGGGCATACACACACACACACACACTTCTTTATTCTGCGTGAAATCCGGATCCGGCTACAGCATACATGATAGGGAAAGAAAAGTCAAGTGCCTAGGAAGAGTGTGATGTCCCGTGAGACAAAAAAAAACTAGGGGCGAAAACGGAAAGCAAGATGGCTGAAAAAGGCAAAGGCACATAGACGTACAGTTCAGAATATCTGAAGCATCCCAAGTATTACGTAGTCAACGCATTTCATGCATACGATATCAGGCATTATGTGCCGTCAGCTAGTTTGGGCATACCGTCACACGGAGAAAGAAAACCCATCTTCCAGGAGGAAAAATTGCTCACTTTGATCCTGAGGTGCTTGCTCACAGCGACGTACACACTACACTTTGCACTGGTTGGGATGCTCTGGACATAGACATGACGGTAAAAAGGGTGTTTCCGACGTTTCCGGGAGTGGTTTTTTTTTTTTTTGTTGTTCACTTTCCATTTATGGGTAGAATTTGTTGCTGCATTTTGTTACACGCAATCACAAATGCAGGCAAGGACTGCACACAAAAACCCAGGGTACGTGTGTTGGTTAAGAAGGAAAGGTTATTACTGAACCGGTAGTCGTTAACGATTAGAACCGGGGTGCCATTTGAAATTGACGAGTTTTGAAAGTTGTATGATTGAATTCTTTCGGGTGTGTGTGATGTGTAGAATATTTTGTTTCAAATTGCTGCTTGATGCTTAAGAGCTTTAGCAGATAAGAGAAATAAAAGTTTATTGCTATCGTAATAGCTGAACTCGTACTAAAATTATTTGAAATTGCATGAAGTGAACTTAAAACTGTAACAGTCAACTAGTAACTAAAGTTCCTTCACTAAACTTTGGATGTTCAACAAACAGTATTGTACTAAATTACCACCTGATATCAGCATGAGCTCTCAAAAATAATTCTTATCTATTTTTGTAAAAAATTATTTTATTCTTATTGTATATTAAGCAAACTTTATAATTAAGCTTCACAAAAGCCTTGCAACAACGTCTGTTAAAAACAACATCAAGGTTATTAAGCCATCAGATGCATTTAATAGTCTCAAGGTCGTTTGGTATCATTTTCATATCGTAACCCTGAGATTCCGCGTACGAGGATACACATAATTCTTTTGCTTGTTGTACACGTGAGTTAAATGTGTAAAATTAGAGATTATAATATGTGAGGTGTACTTCTACTTCTTCTAAATCATCAAGTTTGCTCAACATCAGCCGTGCCAGCTGCAACTCACGAAGGAAACGCGAAAAATTTGCCTCCAGAGACCTCACTATATAAGCGACAATAGCGACAGATTGTCCGGTCGTGAGGCGATAGCAACAAGGGTCTTCACACGGCAGGACCGGGATCGTAGTCTCATCCGCGGCATTACCCCGTAGAGATAAGTGGCTACCCAACTATTTGATATTTTACTTTATTTTTCAATGGACCGCGTAAGACCCCCTTGTATAGCGGGACGGTACAAAAAGTGCAAAATACATTAATAAACGCGGGCGAAATAAATTAACATTAGGCCACACACCACGAATATATGTTAAAAACAAGGTGCACGACATATTCGGATGGTGACGGTCACAAACAACGCTAAATTCACGGCATAAACACGGATCAGATGAGCCAAATCGGATACGGCGACCCTCTACGTCGAGGCTGCTCTAGCGACTCGAGGCCTAACACCGCGCATCGTCGATCATAGTCCACTTCCACCGGTCAGAAGCGCTGGGCGAACCAGATCACTTTACGCTGGATGGATTCCAGCGTAACTACGTGGTATCAACAAGTCCCGTAAGCCAAGCGTTAGATGGTTGGCGTGGCCTTTTAGTAGATCGTTAAGCCAAAAAAAAACGAAGATGGTGGTGAGCCGAAATCAGCGCCGTTCTTCATAGGACATGGACTGGGATTCAAATCCCATGAAGGCACTGACAGATCAGGCCACGTGGTATCGATAAGTCTAATACTTCAAGGAAGCGTGACCTAGAAAGTTGTAAAACCTTGAAGATCACGCATCATTTTAATTCAAATATCTATTTAATTGTTCTTCTCCTTGGCTTAACGACCTCTAAGGTCATGCCGGCCATCGAAACGGCTTAATAGATTTCCGATACCACGTAGTTGGTTAGTCAGTCCTCACTACGGGGGGACGGTCCGGACGAAACGATCCGGATTTGAACCCCGGTCCCGCTGTTTGAAGACCGGCGCCGCTGTCGCCTTCACGACCGGGCCGCCCCGCTATTTAATTGTATGGATTGTAAATGTGTCATTGATTCTTTGTCTATTTCTTCATAAGCGACTCTGATGTAAAAGAAGTTAATAAGGATCTGATGTCATCGATAGTAAAGTCTGTCGAGGTCCCAGGGTTTTAGGAAGGGTTCCCCATGAAAGTTCAGGGAGCTAAATTAGCTCGTTATTTCGATTAATTGGAGGAGTGTTTTTGCTAAAAGGCAATTAACACAAAAATCTTTTCTAAATTCTTAACAAAACAAAAATCATTTTCTTAATGTCAAAACTTCAATATAGAGGGTTTATGCCATCATTTGACTATATGCAAATAAAGCTATTATTTGAATTTTACTGCTCGATTTTTATCATCACGTTTAGCATGAATATTTTTTAAGCTGCTCCATTGGTTTGACTTTCTAGACAAATCACATCGATTACAACAAATAAACAGTCCAATTTAAAACACACACACAATAAGTAATTGATACAGTTAACACCAACCACTCAACGATCCTTTCGACGGAGCATAAAAGTGGCAATCAAAAGGACCTTCTAAAACGTTGACCACAATATAGCCTTCTTCATCGCAAGTTTGTCACAATCTAAAAATAATTTCCCAAAACCATTCAACAATTTCGCCGCCGCCGGTGCGATAAGCCAGTACCGACCATAGACAAATGAAGCAAACAACGATCCACCGTTTAGCTCGATTTCGTGTCCATTAGCGTGGGTGGGATAAGTCCCCATTTATCAAAACAGCCGAATCTCGGAAAAGGGAAAAGCAGCAAAAACATCGAGCATCGAACAATTTCCGCAACGACGAACGAAAGGGCTTTCGCAAAAAGCATGGCCGACAAGAAGAATGCTGCTCGGTGCGCTCCATTATGAACGACACTAGTAACCACCACGAACAACAACAACAATCGTCGTCTTACAATATACTGTACCTTCACCTGCTCAACCACCACCACCAAAAACACAAAAGGATGGACGTCCAAGAAATCATTCACCGAGCGGATGCTGTGGAGAAAGTCACCTCATCCAAATACCTTTAATTGAAGGCACCTCCCGCCCGAGATCGGCCCGAAGAAGAATGTGTTGAAGCCAGGCGCGACAGCAGTGAAGCCAGCGGAATGTCGAAAAGGCCTCCACGTGGCACACCATTACTGTGCGAAGGGTTTCCTTCTCGTACAAGGCTCCCTTCGCGCTCGGTATTGCACCTCGACCGTGAACCAACAGCGGACAAACACCACGAGGCAGAAAGCCGAACAAGCCGAGCGTGTTTTGCGTGATGCTTTGTGTGAAACATAATCCGCAGCATAATAAAATTCGAAGCAGGATGGTGGGAAACGGCACCCAAGGACAGGCTAGTTTCCCTGGTACGCTTTTCACGGGAAGAAAGTATGTGGCTGTGTGTTTGGAAGGGGGCCGTTTTTTCGTTGTTTGTTGTTGGCCCAGATGAAACTGATTGAATGGTGAACGGCGTTGCGGTAAAAAAAGGGCTAGCCTGGTATGTAAGGATTAGTGTTGGCATATTTAGCCGATTGTAGTCGGAAATGGGAGCAGAACAAGTGAAGAAAAAAAAACACGTAATCTGGCTTCTTTTTTCGTTTGATTATTAATCGATTGTATTGTACGATCGAACGAGTTCATCCGCGTTTTTTCTTGTGAGTTGTAGTGTGAGAAATCCGGTCCGTGGCTCGAACGATAGCTCATCAAATCGGTTGGCACGAGGCTTGGAAAAATTTGCATAAAACACACTGGGGCAGCATTGGTTATGGGCAGAAGCGCAGTTCTATCAAAAATGTATCACTGCTTCAAAGAGTGAAGCGATAGTAGAAATGGATACACTCACTGAAAATTAATTTCGAATTATTAGCATTTCATTGACTCGTTTCTTATTCAAGGTTTGTCCAACTACACCATTTGTGAAGGACTATTGTGCTTCACTATTGCGTTAGGAGGCATTTTATAGTTTCAATTTAATTTAATTGATCTAAAACATCAATTAAATTAAATTGAAACTATAAAATGCCTCCTAACGCCTAAATGTATGCAGTCACAATTACCATGATCAATGAAAATACCGATAAAAGGCATTGAAAAATGGCTTTGAAAATTTTTCCTGGTCAGTTTGCAGCTCAGAGAGAATGAATTTCAATTTATTTATTTTTTGTGGCATACCTTCAGGCGTTTGTTCCCGTACAACGATTCACCACTAGCTTCACCTCCCTTTTTATTCAATTTAAATATATAATAAAGAAATTTGTTGTCTCTGTCACGGCATCATAAACAATTTCATTTAATTGTTTGTATTTTTCCTCCCTTTGTCTCTATCGTACGGTCGCATGTACGCGAAGCATTTTACCAGCAAAATTCAATTTCAAACCGTGCACAAACCGTGTCATAGAATTATCAAATAGAGCACGAACTTTAGCAATCGCACAATCAGTGTGCCGGGAACAATTTTGCCTCATTTGCCGTGACATGGATAAAGGCACTAGGCTTCAAGTTCATAGCGCAAAGGACAAACCCCGACCCTCCCCACAATCAGCTTCTAAAAAAAAAAAGACACAAAATTCCCGTGTCCATCAGCAGCTACCAGCAGCTCATTAGGAAAATTGTACCCAATCTCTGACACCGACCTGCCGCCTTTTTTTTTCTTCATTGTTTGCTATCTTACTACAACTTTGCAAGCATGTCGAGGTAGTCGAGTTTGTCATTTATCATCGTTGCTCGGAAAACTCGCACAAACACAGCGTACTCGTTTCGCACCACCATCACCAAACGTCCCGTCTAAGCTCCCCACAACTCCTGCTCAGGGTTTCTCGGTGAACTTTTTGCGTGCCGTTCACTGTTCAAGGGTGCGTGTGCAAAAGTAAAGGGTACAAAACCTGAAGCCAGTACAGTGGAAGGGTTGGGCTAGGCAAATAGTTTGCACAGGTCAGCTGGTAATTGTGCGCGGCACTAACTGGGCGACTAAAAACGGCCGAACCGAAGCAGGAACACATTTTGTAGCAATTTCAGCAGAAATGTGATTTTAATACTTTTTGCAGCAAGTTTCGGGCGGATAGAGCCTAAGCACGATCGGCGCGATTCAACGATCGTTTGCTCGCCGATTACAGTTGACATAGTGGTGCAGGAGCAGAAGATGTTCTAGGAACGATTTGGAGGGTTTTTTTTTCTAATGCCGTGTTTGAAAAGGGAGTATTGTGTGTCATACGGATAAAGCTGTTAGGTGTGGGTGGAGTGAATAATGGTTCAATTTATTTTTACGCTCGGTAAGACCTATGCGAAGTGAACTGCAGCTAAAGATTGTTAAGAAGGCTTAAATTTGCAAGCTATAATTTTTATAGCAAGTTTTACTTGCCCCCAAGACATCTCCAAAAATTTGGAATACAACCACAACAATCGTTGGCAATCGTATGAAAAGCGTCTTAAATTTGTACCTCATTATGGTAGCTAGTACCGATTTCTCAAACCTCCAAGCGCACTATTTACGATTCCTGTTGAATTCCTTCACGCATTAATCATCACACCATCAACCTGCGATTTGTTTCGCGACCGATTCGAACTAAGCTGCAAAATAAAGTGCTTCTGGTTAGCCAACTGCGCGCAAAACGCAACCCAGAACGTTGCACCACTGGGCAGGAGATCATCACGCCCGCAAAGCGTTCGAAACCGAGTACCGGACGATGAGGACGTTGATGATGATAATGATGAAGCTGTTAGCGCACACCCCGAGTCGCCCCAGTGCGCACAGGATGTCGAATAAACAATTTTAATGAGATGACATTTGTTTTAATTTTGTAACGACTCTCGCCAACACCCACGAACCGGGTGATGACGCGCTCGGATGAGGTTCGCACACCTCCGGTTTGCTTTTGCACCGTAACACTCTGGAACGTCTTGCGAGGGACGATGGAGTAGCGCTCGAATGTGTGTGAGTCATTGAAAAAAAAGGGGGAATGTGGACGTGCAGATTGGTGGCGACGGTGAAGCATAACCTCGTCGTGACTAATGAAGTGTAAATTTGTTTTAATTATGCACAAAAGAGAGTGAACACACTTTCGTATCATGTATTGCTTTTTTTTTATTTTGAGTTGTTTTTCCTTCGCACCGTACTGAAAGTCGCGCTTGTTTTCGTGGAGTTTCGTGGTTGGTTCAGTTGCTTAAGAAAAATGGAAATTTCTCAAAGGTGTCCGAAGGTAAAATTCAATTTTCTTGCTTCATTAATGCAGACATTTATGGCCCGGAAAGATCATTTGATTAAGCAAACATTAAATGCTCTGGCAGGCTTTTAGAGATGCTGACGCGAGATGCTGCATAGTTTAATATAGGTTTTATTATTTGTTTAGGACGTTCAGTTAAGAAAAGTTGTTTACATGGTATAAATCTACAAATGAAGAATTGTTCGTAATAATATATCTTCGAACGAAGAAAGACTCTCGATGTAATGCTATTAATAGCCTTCAATCGATAGGTCCAGTGGTAAGGTGACATCAGGGCTGGTCTTTACACGGTAGGACCTCGGTTTCAAATTTCCAAACGGATAGCTCTCCCGTAGTGATAGCTGACTATCCAACTAAGTAATATAAACAGGTGTAGTAAGCCATTTGATGACCTAATAGGTCGTAAAGCCAAGACAGAGAAGAAGTCTTCAATCGATGTTTCCCCTTTATCTGCATCCAGGAAATCAGGAACTGCTTTCTCTTGTTATTAGGGAAGCTTGGAAGATCCTGAAACTCTAGGAGATCAGTGTTAAGATAGGATTTAATTTTGTTTCTTTTGTATAAGCCATTGGTTCTGCCCGTAAGTCCATATATCGAGGTGTTGGAAATTTCTCTGACAACATAGTTCTGCCCTGCTAGCAGAACATTTGATGGAGGCCCCTCTGATGGAAGTTCTGTTGGCGTTGTAGGGTTAATGAAAAATAATACAATAAACCATGTTTGGTACATGAGACATCAAGGACGATCAATGATAATATCTATTGCATTTGCTAGAGTATTCTAAGCAGTCATAATTGCTTCAAAAATTAATGTTCTGTACGAGCTAACGTAAATATTTGAATATCTTATGGCATATCCTGTTCATAGGATCAACAGCAACGTTTTGTCATAGCACTTAGCACATTGTGCTTGTAGCAAATTAAGCTAACAAATTCAAACACTATTTTAATTGCAGTTTTACTCCTGTTGATCATTCCCAAGTTCTTAAATCCATTGATCGACCCATGATAAGACTGTCTAATTAATACCTGATAAGGATCAAACGACACAGCTGCCTCCAACACTCTGCCTTGGCAAAGCTTCTTTACGAATTGCTCAGCATTCCACGCAGTCAACACTGTGGTACGTACCACGCTCATAGCAATGGTAAATCATGCTGTTGAATTTATGCTTTCCGTTCTCGTTTGACAACCCCTCGATGTGTAGGGCCTTCCCAATATAACGATCGCACCGCCTTTTATTGCGGCAAGGAATTTGTTGCCCAGTTTATTGTGGCACTTAATGTTTTTGAAATGCGCTTCGGAGCGTTTCGGAGATCATAATGCTTCCTTGCTTCCCGTTTGGGCAAATTGTACGGGCGGGTTCAATTTCAACTTCCTGCTCTCCCGTTGCTTCGTTGAAGGTTGTGCCAGTTTTGCGAATAGGGGGGGAATTAATTTCGGTTAAGCATCGACCGAACGAGCTTCATAAAAATAGATTTGACTTTCCCGCTCGCTAGACGGAGACATAAACAAATGCGACAAGCATCTCGTGCCATATCTCGTGTTGTGATCAGAGGTGTTGTTGTTTTTAAGGCTTGTGTCTTTTCCATGGTCACGTCTTCTTACGGTTTCATAGGCCATGTTATTCATTTCAACATGAGTGCTTTGAGGGAAAACTCGATTTCTTCCAGTATGTGACCTTCTTAGAATTTTGACTATTACTGAGGGCAAGAGTAATTTTGCGGGCAATCCGATTTTTTTCCGGAACGTGGGCACACTGAAGGTGAGTGAGTGAGTAGTTTTGGCATGCAGAGTGGTTGTAAAAAAAAAAAAAAAACAAGGAAAAATACAAGCACAAACACTAAACCGGTGTCGCCAGCAGACGGGTGTGGAGCAGTGGAACATTGAGAAGTCAGAAACCATTAACCAGTGGTGTATTTGCATAATCACATAATCAACAGTGCCACCGACTAAGAATTAGTAATCAACATCGCCAGTTGGTCGTTCGTTTGGACGAACGTTCCAGCTCCGGCTGGATGGTTTGCGCTGTCGGTAATTTATGCCAACAGCCATCGGCGTTAGGAATTTCGTAAGCAGAGGACGGTTGGTGCCAGGTTTGATCGCGTTGTGTAAAAGTTCCACGCTATTGCTACGATTAGTGTAGCGAGTACATGACTTAAGAATAGTAATGCTGAGCTCATAAGTTTTTGGCAACTGTGCGACACACATCCACGTTGTTAATATTCAACTTAGATTTTGTTCCCTTGCGTACATATTATTGTGCAAAATTTATAAAACGTAAGATAAGATCGTGTAATAATTAGTAAGCCAGTAACTTGGATAATTAATTAACTTTTAAAATAGCAATACCGACACGATAAAATAATTCATCAGACAGGAGAAACGAAAGCTAAGGGCCAAATGATTGATTTGAAACCAATTTGCGATGAAAATACGGATCCCAAGCTCGCTGGCTCAAACCTTCGTTATTCGTGTCACCACTCATCTGTCATCGAGCGCCATATTGGCCACCATCATTGATGATGAATGGAAGGAAATAAAAGGAACAAATTAAAATGCCAAGCGACAGTGTTTGACCACCAATGAGTTTAGCGGATGTCGCTTCCAACGCCGGAAGCGCGTACCAGCTGGTGACCAAATTTAATATGTTCGTATGCTGCCCTGTCAGGCTGCCAGCATGGGTGATGGTTGACAGTTTAGATTTCGGTCGTTTAAAGCACTTGCTAGCTGTTTTGGCAAAGTGTGTAAAACATGTCAACTTTTGTTTCTGATTATTGCTGTTTGTTTTTAAAGTTTTTTTCATATTTGCAAACATCGAGGAGAGCTCGTTGAATGTTGAATGCTTTTAAGGTTTTTTTTTAAAGGACTTGTTGACGGCCTACTAGGTCAGGCCGGCCATCGAATGGCTAACTAGAATTGTTAATAACACGTAGTTTAATAGGCAGTTCTGCCGTGTGCAGACCGTTAACGCTGTTGCCTGTTCCACCAGACCACCGCTAGGATCCATCAGGATTTAGGGAGGCTCCCGGACCCCGGAAAGCAGATGTTGTTGGATTGAAATCAAATATCCGGGTTCTTAAACTTGAAGGCAGGATTAGAAAGCTAAGATCCGGGATCTGACATCTAACAACAAGAATCTTTAGGATCCTTAACCAGAAACCTCGCATCCAAAAGTAGAAATTCTAGGATCTCAAATCAGGATGTTGGGATACGTACACAGAGTTCCGAGATTCTAAACCAGAGATCATCTCATCTTATGATGAGTTGAAGAGAAAATTTCATAACTTAAAACGCATTAGAAAATTCAGTATGAATTTTACTAAAAAGAGTTGATGTCAAAAGAACGCTAAAAGATAGTCAAAATGATATAACAAATGTATTAAAATGATATAAAACAGTGCATTTCATTGCCAACATAAAGCTAACAGTCAATAAAAACACATTCATTTGCAACGTTTGCAGCAACATATTGGAAGTTTAAGAAACAGTAGTAAACAAATTTACAGTATTTAACATTTAAACCGTAAAACCACTTTTGATGACAACCAGAAATCATTCCATTTTTAAACCACCCTTAAAGGTGGATGATCACTTCACCTTAAAACCCACCCGTTCCAAAAACCATAACGCTCATAATAATTCATTCACCAGTTTTTTAATGTTTGCACAGTAAATGGTTGTTTCATTGGAAAAGCGACGTTTTTTTCCATCCTAAATTGCCAGGTTTTTGTTTTCCATTTTTGTGTCTCTCTACCATCACCGCACCATCCACCAATAAGTACATTTTGGCAGCATTCAAGATAAAAAAGAAACCACCCAGCGCCCGTTACTCCCACCCACAGATCGTGGATCATTTATCACTCCCGCGTGTCAGTAAAAATCGTTTAAACATGGCATATAGCTCTTGTCGGTTTTATTTTTTATTTATTTTTCCAACAACCACGCACACACACACACGTACACGTACACGTACACTTGTTGTCAGCTGACAGTGGCAATGGAGCAACTTTTCCAATGATCGCTGCTACCGTTGGTGTACCAGATGTTGCTGAGTACAAGGAAAACGAAAACTAGCGAAACCGAAGGGAAGAAAAGTCATATAAAATATACCTAAAAACACACACATACTAACACATCTGCCACGCAGACTAAAAGCTCGGTCCGTCAAACCGAACGGTGCTGTTTAGCCAACATCGAAATCCTTGTTTGCATATGGCGCAAGCAAATAGGAATATTTATAGTGTGAGACCACCGAAATCGCGAGCTCCAAGTGCGCGAGCTCCCTATGGGGGGCGGAGATGTAGCATAAATTGCTGACGGAGGGTTTGCAAAGGAAAGGTGGAGCTGAATGTTGAATAGGTCCAGGCAAGTTAAAACTAAAAATAAGGAACAAGAGGAAAAATCAAATGATGAAAGCACACTGCAAGCGCATTTCGTTTTGCTAGTACGTAGCCGTGGTGGTGGAAAAATGGTGAAAAACATTCACGATCAGCTCACCCACTGAGCGGCACTATACGCGGAAGTACAGTAGAGCATTGGGCTAGTGGTCGCTGGGTCTTGAAATAAAATCATCCCTGCCAGCACTCTTATCCAACCGCCGAGCGTCGAGCGTGCACCCTTTTTTCAGGCTCCTGCTGTGCGAATCGGGGTCAGCCACCGAGTTCTACACACTGATGGTTCATTTTTCCACCATCTCAACAATCGCAAGTGATTCCTATTCGTTCGGTGCAGTTCCGTGTGGTGGGTCGGGTACTGGGGAAGGGAGAGGTGTACGGCTACTTTGTTTCACATCCTCATCATCAGCATCCACTTGACCTATTATTTCGCTCGGTACGTGTTCTGCACGATGGAGAAGCTTTCTAGCTTTTACTGCTTCCCACTGCTTATCCTTGTGTTATTAAGAGCACAGGGTTGATTTTTGTTTTTCCTAACAGAGTTGTGGCTCCTGCTGCTCTTGCGGTTCTGGCTTCTGGTGGTATGCATTCAGTAACATCCAATAATGGCTGGGTTAAAAAGATGAGCTGCTATTCTGATGTCTTCATCCCCGTTTTGCAGAAGCAGTATAGAGAGAGAGACAGAGCTATAATCTAGTTGAGCAAGAGTTGGTGAAATGTATCTCATTTAGACAATAAATCGTTCAACTTTTTAGCTTTCCTGCCCTTCATTAATTATGGCTGCGTGTTTCGCCACCGCTTAATAATGCCACACTAAATACGTTAATGAAATTGTAGTTTTTTCTTTAATCTTTTCGATAATCACATCACCTTCATAAATGAAAAGCGTTCATTTCCATAGCAAGAATTAATTCTACCCTTGACAAAGCGACACCTTCCCTTTTCCATCGCTCACTATTTCACCAAACAAGTCACCCTGACTGTTGTACAAATGATTCACCCATTAACCACAGCACCTGCCGAAACAGATTTCAGTAAATGACTTGTGAAAAGACTTGTCATAAATTAAGCACGCATGACATTACAACTTTTACAACTTCTTCCAAGGCGGGTCCCTTTTTTTTTTGGCGGTGGTGAAATGGCGTAACGTAAAGATTTACCACCAGACACACAATCATGCGTTTGGGAGGCCGAATGGGGGACAAAAGTTTATGTGTTCCCCGTTCGGAAAAGGGAAGGTTAACAAACCACAATAAGTATGGAGAAAAGCGGAAAAAGAAGAGAGAAAAAAGTAAGACAAAACGGCAGCGAACAATGACCAAACAGAACAATATTAGTACTGATCGTTGTCGTCGTTCAAGGCTTTCGCTTGTAAACTAACAAAAAAAAAAAAGTAGGAAAAAGACGACAACAAATTCCGTCCAAGGTTTTTCAGTTTGATACAAGCGGAATCAATGAGCGGAAACAACAACGGTACCCGTTGTGACGGTTTGCTCAACGAATGAGTCAAATATTTATTGTTAATCCCGGAAGGTTGTTGTTGTTGCTACTGCTGCCGTTGCCGTAAAAGTGAAAATAATCGTAAAAAATGTAGGCGACCCTTGACGATGGCTTTTGGTAATATTTTTCCCTCACTGGTAAAACATTGCGGAGCCAAGTGATGGAGAACCAACGATTTCCCTGAAGCTTTAACACGTGGGTTTGCTGTCTGGGTACAAAGTACCAGGCGTCTCCATTTGTGGTTAAATGTATTTTTGTGTCTTTTTTCGTGTAAGATCACTTAATGGGAGGAATGAATTTATGCAAACAGAAATATATATAAATAAAAAAGGCAAAAAATTCAATGCTTTATGAAAGAAAAATATTTTTATTTCCTATGCTTACTTGCCCTAAACGAACGAATCCTAGTCTTTTCCGTAAAACAAAAAAGTGAGCAGAAACAATAATTAGAACAAAAAAAAAGGATTATTTTGAGGAAGAAATAATATTCAAGACAAGCTTAAATAACAGGAAAAGAATCAAATTAAATTAGCTTTTCCACAGCAAAGCGCAAAAATGCAGAAGTTAAATCTGTTCATCCTCCAGCTGATAATTGACGTAAGCTCGAAGCGGAAAATCTTCACTTATCTGCACATCGGTAAATAATCGGCTGCCTTTCGACGCCTTCCCACAATTCTCGCAACCCACCCATCTCATCCCACGGAGGGACATCCCTTCGCAATATTAACTTTCACGACTTTATTTCGAAACTCCCTCCACGGGTGGTGCACGCCTCGATATCAATTGGCAATATCTTTCGGGCTTGGAACAATTTAGCTGCCACAACGACGGCATAATCTCCATTATCTGCATCTACGCTTGCCATCTCCCTCCCGGTGGTTGGGAACGCGCGGGCCAGGAATGTCGTCAAAGCCTCCCGAACGATCGCGCAGATGTCTCGCAGATTAAACTGCTACATTCGCTTATCGAGGCCGATGCCAATTAGAACGATGGGTTGGAAAAGTAGGGAAGAGAACGGGGGGAGGTTCGAGATTCGGATTTGTCGCCCAGTTGATGCTCGATTATGGTTGCGATAAAATGGTTGCCGTAATGATTCATCGTGTGCTACAGCGAAGCAAAAGTTTGAAGCTTTATTTTCCTGAAAATTCCATCCATAAAGTTTGCTATTTGAGGAGGTTTTTTTTTACTTTCTTCTTCGTGGAGCACCAAAATTGCGCCACATAATGCGCTCGGAACACATTGTCGTACGATGGAGAACGATGGGGCTTCGAAATGTCGAAGAAAGGTTTGGCATTGAAGCTGTTCGTCCGTCCCGGCGGGAGACTTGGCTTGATTTAAGTGAAATAGTTTCCCACAATCGTTCGCTTTCATCACCTTCCTTACCATAATCATCAGCAGTGGGTCGAGCAGTTACAGTTGTTGAAACGAGTATCGCCCAAAACCGAGAGCGTGTCCAGCACCCGCTGAGTTTCACCGAAAAGAAAAAAAGCTGGATATTCTCTCTCTCTCTCTCTCTCTCTCTCTCACACACAATTGGGGCTCCCTCCAAAAGGGCCTCCAGTGGTCGTTCTACCGTGGGTGTAAAAATAACCCCCCTCAGAAATTGGGGGGCCATAACCGAATGCAAATAAATTCCACATTCAACTACCGGGGCGAGGACTTTCGAGGATCCACATAGCGTCCAGCAGCGCGCCAAAGGCTAGCCACAGCAGCTGGGTGTGGTTAAGCTTGCTGGTGGGCGATAGTCAACTGCTTCCAAGGACAACTTCCACATCAGGCCGAAAGCCAGTTTTTCGGTTGCCGGATTTCTATTGGACGCCAAGGGCGCATGTCGATGTTGAGAGTGTAAGCACCATGAAGCGCAAAAGAAACTTGCCTCAACGGACTGTTCCACAGACACCAGGTTCGCCTGTTTGGTGCAACTTAACAAAACGGTTGCTTCCTTCGTACAGGACGCTAACCACTCAACTACACCCGGGCAGACCACCTTTGGTGATGTTTTTTTTTTTTGCTCTCTCTTTCTTCAGGAAAAAAAGTTGAACGTGGGCAATTTGTAGATGGGAAGCATTTTTTTCCATTTTTTTTTCAGCATTTTTTCCACTTTTTTTATCCGGCTATCGATCCGGGAGGATCTCTTTGCACGAGAAGCTTTTTGGAAAGGACTCTTACTTCTCACACACGTTCCGCACGCATAGGTGCGTTAGGGTCGAAATATTCATAACCATCCGTGTGTGTGTGTGCCTTGGAGACCAATTTTATCAATATATCAAATCAGACTAACTGAGTATGATAAAAAAATGGAACCGAAAAAAAACAAGAAAAATCTTTCACCGCAAAAATGGAACCGGTTGCGTTCAAGCGCAGAGCTCTATCACTACCGAAAGCAATAAGTAATGTGTTTGCTACCGGTGTGGGTTCGCTATCGAAAATAATATCCATACCATATATTACCGTTTTATCGTGCACGGTGAGTAATTTTGAGCAAAGCGTGCTTATGTTATTTTAACATATTTTTTGCACTTCTTGTTTCAAAATGGAAATAAGCAGTAAGCAGTAACAAATTACTAGAAGGATAGAAATGAGAAGCATTCTCCTAAAAAATGAGAAAAAACGAAAAGGATTAAGCTCAACCAAACGAAACTGGTAATGTTGTATGAATTGTATCTGTTAAATCATACCCTTTTTTCCGGCCCTTTGCGCAAGCTTGACACTTTGGTTGATCGTGAATATTTTAGCATAATTCCAGGGCGCCGAGAATATCAAAAACCGTGCAAACGGAATGTGCAGAACAGAACCTGCAGAAGTTCCTTTATCGTAGCGCACGCTTAGTGAAAGGTTACACCCGGTGTGACAAAGTTCGAGTGCTTTTGGGTGCGATAAATGTATAAAATATTCAAACCTTCTTCTTTTTTTTTTGCCGAGAAAGTGGGAGATTACCGTGTAGCTAGCAAAACAAAAAAAGTAGTTCACAAAAACCCGAATCGATTGATGGATCTTGATAAGATTGATAACTTTAGAGTAAGAGTGAGAGAAAGGAATTCGTAGAAGGACAGTAACGCTTCCTACTTCCTTTTTTTTTTGTATATGCTAGAATTAATTTGAGTGCTGAATGCTGTTTTGTTGCTGAAAAAGGTAGATAATTAATTATCAGAATTGAGAGCAAAGGAAAAACTTGAGGGAAATTGTAGGAAATGAAAAGGAAGTATGTGAAGCTTTCCAGTTGCTACAGCATTTTACAGGAGACATTTTAATTTCCTATAATTAAAAAGGAGAAAGGACTTTAATTTACTGCTTATAATCTCTAGTCAACACAATTTTATTGTGAAATTTAGTACCATCTTAGAGCTGAACTAGTTCCCTGTAGTCGATTATTGGTAGGTACAGTGACTTAAATTGTTTTATATTAAATTTAAATAAATAACTTATTCCTCTAAGCGCCTAAATGTATGCAAATTGCAATACAAATTGTTGTTTAAAGAATTTAAATAGCTTTTAAATATATTCTTCTCCACTAATTTATTAGTAGCTGAATGATCTTACAGAAATTTAATCAAGAATTAAAAAAAAAACCCCTTCCACATTCAACAAAACATCTCTTTGCCAAAAGTTCGACGCATACCATCCGTTTGTCGCAATGAAACTGTTAAACATCCGGCATTCTTCCAATCACGCCACATCATTTACCGGATGTGTACAAGCAGAACACTTGACAGCAAACCAGGCACAAACGGCACCAGTCCTGAGAGCGGAAATTCGAGATGCTGAAGTTTTCCTCGGGACACACACACACACACACACACACACACACACACACACACACACACACACACACACACACACACACACACACACACACACACACACACACACACACAACCACCCACACAGGCTCCTTACGCTTCGGTGAACGGATGCTTGGAAGCAAGCGTAAATTAAAATTGAGTGTCGTCCCCGTCTTAACGCCCCGCGATACCGGGAGGAGCAGGGACGAAAGGGAGCCTAGTCGTCGCAGTTCCGTGGGACTTAATTCCGTGCGAGATGGGCCCGGCTGTGGATTACCGGAACGGCACGAATCAGCACTCATCGGTACCGCTAAAACCACGACGCCGCCCAACGAAGCGTAAAACATTTATGCGAAACAAAGCATCCTGGCCACTTCCTGGCGTCGCGACCGGAAGACAAAGTTGTCACGTCCCGCAGCGGTATGCATGACAAATGTGCGCGTCCTAAGCGTAGTTACGGGTGTAGCGATAAGTTTCACTTGGCAGGGAAATGTGTGTCCGTGTGTTCGTGTGTGTTGGGCAAGGACATGCGAAAAGGATCAGCACGTGTAAGCCCTTCTGCAATCGGATTGGTCGTAATGTAAACCGAAGAGTGGCGAGTGTGGCGAACGGCTTTACAAATATCCGTGCCTACGAGCTGGCTACAAATCAACGTCCAATCATTGGCATTTGATTTAAATCGCTCTCGATCGGATCTCGGAATCCCGACCATCTGGGAAAGGGGTTCACTTTGGAATGGTTCTGTAAAAGCGGATTAGACGCGCAAATTCGCTAGTTGATCCACGTATTGGAAGGGCTTTTTTGGCTGACAATTCAGCCTTTTCCAAGGTTCCGTCGGGTGTATCCACCTCTACAAAAGGATGACTACATCGAACCGGTATCCATGTCACATTTGAAGAGCAGCAAAACAGCAGGAAGTCCCATCCTTACCTGTAATTGGAAATGAAACGAAAAATAATCACGTTAGAATGGTTGTAACCGTCCCAAACTGGTGCATAGATAATTTAGCAACTAATGAAACTTAGGCACACAATCCTTCGGATTGGATTGGTCCCTTTGAAGAGTTGGCAAAATGACCAACAGAGGCATCCAAATTTCAACCCCCCAAAAAAGAAAAAGGATACCCCCAAAAGTACATGCTCATTAAAATAAATCCCCTTTTTCCCGGCACGGCACAAAACTGTTACCACAATATTGTGTCACCGGATGTGGACGTTCAGCTCATGCCATGAGTCCCTGCCCTGACCTCTGGCAGAAAAATAGCCGTACGATTAGGGCCAACCGCTAGTGTACGGTCGTGTCGGAAACGGGTAAGGCAACCATCAATAAAGCTTGTGCGACCTTTGATCATGGTGGCATTATCATGGCAGCGATGTGCTTCGCAGCTTCCGGGCGCAGCTAACCGAGCATGGTCCTGATGATGATAATCATGCTTTGGCCCTGTCCTCGTGAACTCATTACTCCACTCCCATCTTTCCCGTTGTTGGTGGATTCGGACGAGACAAATGTTTGGTTGTGGTTATGAAGCGTTTGCCTTGTCTTGATGCCTGCCGGGTGGAAGCGAACTCTCGCTAGTGTGGACAATTGTAAGGACAGCTCTACTTAGTGGAGGTCAATCGTAACCGAAAAGGGGAAGGCCATGAAACACTGTATTATTATTTATCTTTCAACCAACGTAACGCCAAAGCGTTATGCTTGTTCGACTGCTTGTTCAATGATTTAAATTTTATCTGCATAATAATATTAGGGTTTTTTTATTAGCTTTGAGCTTGAGCATTATGTGTCAGATGAAACCCAATTTTGGTTTTATTTTAATCATTAAAATAAACATTGATACAAGGTGTCGAGCACATTGTTTCATATAATCAGTAGAGTCGAATTCCGTTAAGAATTTAAATCATTTATTTAGAATTTAGATTATTAAATGATAAAATTACGCTTATTAAGCATCAAGCTATGCACTCTGTGAAGTATTTACATATTTTAAACAATAAACAATGTTTAAAACAACAAGTTAAAATTGTGATACCAACTTCAAAAATTGTCTTAACTTTAAAGTACGTTTAAAATTCTTCCAATTGTTTTCGACAAATAATTTTATCGTAATACAATTACTGGCACACCAAAAGCAATACAAACATATGCGTTTGCTTATTTTCTGAATGTATTGTGATTGACTTATGATTCGAAGAAAGAAAGGGTTATCTCATCCAAAAAACGTGACCTGAACCGGAACCGTTCATCTTATGCGTAAGGATACCACAATTTGAAGGACATTTTATCATTCATCCTTTCACTCTCTCTCTTTTTCCTCGAACAAATATCTCATCACATCGTTTCACGTCAATTTAATGATGTACACCATCTTTGTTGGCACAGCAAATACACGACACAGGACAGGAAGTTGGGCCAGCTTTAACGAAACATTATTTTTCCTTATTTGTTCTCTTGTTCATTTACCGCTATCCTTTCTTCTTGCTTGCCACACTTTATCATCCGCATCACCGGGGGGGGATCACCAAGCGAGGAACAATCTACTGCGAGCAAAACCCCCGTCGAAAAACTTCAGCAAAGTGTCAAAAGCAGCATAAAATATTCAATTGGACAAAAATGTCCCAAAGTGAAGAAAGCACTCGGAAGTATTGCGATCTTTTTTTTCCCCCCCGTTTTCGGGATATCACACAGAGAACGAACACAAAGCAAAAAAACAGAGGGAACAAGGACACGGACAAAACGAGAGACACGAGTTTTAGGTTAATGATGGCTTTGGAAAGGAATGGAAGCCGTTTTCCGGGCACCGAGTGGCACCGTCGACTGGCAAGGAAGGTTTCCGTTTTTTTAAGGAGGTTTCTCGCGCTGGGTCCGGATGTTACTGGCTCTAAGGGATTGAAAGCCGAAAAGGACCTTAAGAAGGAGGTTTCGCCGAACACTTTGCCGGTTTTGCCGGGATAAGCTCGGGCGCGTAGTTTTCATGTATAATTCAGCAGGCTGGAGACTGTGCCTCGATGCCGACTGTTGGTGATAGTAAATTTCTCCGTTTTACTAGAGGATCGTGCAGCTGGTTTGGTGTGGGATGAGCTTTTGTTGCAAACTATCAGAAGTTATGATACGATGGTTGCTGCTGGGATAAGCGGGATGCTTTCTGTCAGAAAGGAAATCATTGTTGATAACGATGGGAACGATGGTTGTCAAAATGTCCATAAACACATAAACTGTAAACTGGGTCGGAGCAATTGGAGCAGTTTAAATTGAAAAGAAAGACATTGGGATTAGAGTTGTTTCCTTGAATTCAATGGAGCATGAGCAGAGTCATGCTTTTAAAGCTACGTGTTAGTTAAAAGTTGATTTTAGTTGACTTTTTTCCAGAAATAGTATCAAAAATGTATGCTAGTTTTGCTCGCTAAGATATGCAACTTTTAAGAAAATGTCACAAATTGAAAATAAAATAAAATTAAATCAAATTAGCACAGAACAAAAACATTTTAAACGTCAAAATAAAATTAACTTCCATCCGTTTCTCAAACAAATTTTATTTTGATGTAATAAAATAGTTAAAATATGTTTTGCTTATAAAAAATACAGAAAATTTATAAACAAATTTACACGCTTCCTCCCTTCGCTACTTACTATTTAATTTTTACGACAAAAATAAACAACAATGTATACTAAATCATTACAAAATGTTTCAAAATTACACGGATAATGAATGCTCCCCAGTTCATGGCAGCTTAAATTCACACCGAGCTTTTGCGCAAATATTAGGATGTTTGTCGATGTTAAGCACTGGCAGCAGTACTCCATACCGTCCGTTATCGCTCGCCATTTTTGCGCTTCGCCTCATTTCGTACGCGTTATAGTACGTTGAACTTTGCCAGTAGTAAAAAAAGGCAGTTAATTGAACAGTGCTCCTTATGGAACATCCTGACCAAGGTGAGGTGAGATGCTTTCATGCTCGCACCATAGAACGCCAGCGTTATGGCGAACATGCTGGCAGTAAGGCAGTTTACAGTCTGCCAACAGAGCGGGCAATTTTCAACGGGCCGGAATGCGTGCATTCTTCGCCCTTCGCGCTGAAAGCTTTAAGGCTGTAAATATCCATTTATACTGACATTCATAAATTCCTGACGCGGCTCAAATCCGTGCCACTGTGTTCGGTGCTTTCGTTTGCCCAGCAAATATGGTTCGAAAAAGCAACAAGAAACAAAAAAAAAATAGCTGTGGATTAAAATCAGAGCATCGGTGGAAGGAATTGGTGATTTGGTGGAGGCGAACGAAAAAGGGCATAAAAAATTGGAGAACAGCAAGTATTTGGGACGCAATGGGTGAACAATTTCGGTCGATGTAGCCAAAGTTGGTGAAAATAATTTTGCCCGGTGCCAGTGAGGATGGGAAAAATACGTACATTGTGGATGGTGAAATTTATCCATCGAACACGGTGCGAAATATAGAAATGTTTAGTTTTTTACATCCCACCCGTGGGTGCGATTTTCGTGCCAAACGGTGAAAATCGTTGGGAAACGCTGTGTGTGTGCTATCTGAGATTTAAGGAGCCTCTCATAAATAATTGAACGCTTCGTTTTTCGAGTAATAGAAGTAAAACACAGTGTCGAAAATCGTCGATTAATTGGATTACCGGTAGTGATCCAAGATTGAATATGATTTCTAGGTAAGAGATGGAGAGGTATAGAAAAAAAAATCTTATTTAAGTAAAGCATTATTATGTAAGTCCTGGACATCTCTTTTGTCGTTTGAAAATAGCAAAATAAATTACTTTATCTTGTATTCTAGCCGAGTAGAACATAAAAGATAAATCTGAAAACAAATAAACTTTCAATCACTTACGAACGCTACCTTACACAGACGGTTGCGTCTTGCAGACGCTCAGTACTATCCCTTGGTGTGCTCGCGCATAAAAGCGATAATAAAGCATTATGCATTATGCATTCCTGAGCACAAATGGAAGAAAAAGCATACTTACACCCAAGAATAATGAAGATGCTTCGTTCTACTGCACCTGGTACAAGGAACGTTTCGGAACAAATGGGATATGATTCCTTTACTTCACGTTGATAAAAAAAACACACCCAGGAAAACTTCATTCGTCTTCTCGTGCCACAGATAATGAGAAAATGTCTCAAGAAAAGCGTCCACTCTGCCTTTGCCGTCTGTGTGTTTTGTTTGGCCGTTTCAATCTCATCACACACACACACAGTAATGGCTTAAACTGTGTTGCCACCCGGTCCTTGCAAACATAGTTCGGTCCACAGGCAACAACATGTGCAAGCTGTTTGTCCGTGACGTGTCCGTTACAGCAAAGACACGACGAGCGAACGAACGATGTTTTTGGAAGCTGCCCAGTATCACCGAACATCTTTGCCAAAACCTACGCTTTCGTACCTACCAGGTTGTTGAGAATGCATACAAAACGAAAAGAAAAAAATACATAAATCTAACTTTATTCTCTGCTCAGGGCCGACCAAAACGGTTGCAAATGTGAACGTGTGTGTGTGTGTGTTGTAGGAACAGATTCGTGTCAAAGGGAAATTTTTCTCTTTTATTTTGTTACTGTGAAACATATAACCCTAGAACTGCACAAAGGATTGAAGAAAAGCAAGTACTGGTGAGATTTGCGCCTAAAGTTAGACTATTTGTAGTAAACAAAATTGCTTCGACGATTTGTCAACGAAGTATAATGCTTTAATGCGTTAAAATATTAACCGAATGGTGCATTTCTTAAAAATTGCTGCTTTGATATTATAGAGGATAGAATTTTGATGGTAACCGAGTATGCCCGGGATAAGGAAAAGAATAAGGATGTAACGTCTTATCATTATGTTTATTTAGTTTAGCGTAAAAGCATCAGAAGAGAGAGAGAGATGGGGATATCTGGCTGGTTCGATGACAAGATAGGAGAGGGAATAGATTTTTTTTTCCTCGTAGAACCATCAGATGGAATTTAGATTATGTATTTATTTTAGTATAACGGCTATACGCCGAATTGTCTAATGGAATTCAGATACAAACATAACATAACAGCTTGTATTAGCTTATTTCAATAAATGTAAAAAATATATAATTATAAATTTATTTAACACATTTACTTACTACTATATCTAACCTTACTAAACCTAACCCCAATTAGAAAAAGAAAAATGGAAAGAAATAGATCCGTACTGCCAGAGAGTTAGCGGAGAAAAAGATCGTACTCGTTCGTTGTACCGAACTCGAAGCCTCTGGTGGTTCAATCCAGTGTTGCCAGAAACTCTTTTATGACTACATTAGCTACTGTTAATATTTCAGTTCATAATTATATGTTATGATTCGTTACAAGAAGCTATCCTTGAGAGTGATTGAAAGAAAGACAACCGCAGGACTTCTTGCAGGTCCCAACAATTTCCATTACATTTTATTTCATGTTTATTTCTAAGCGACATTTCAACCAAACAAGCTAGGGAATTCTAATCTCAAGCAAGGGAGTAAAAATTTCAATCGAATCCAAATCCTTGTCGATTCCGTCAATCACATTCCAATGCGATTCGAATCTTTCTAGGGAATGAATCCTAGAATTTTTCGAGCCTCGAATCTGCCAACACATGTCGGAAACCTCGAAGTGTTACCACGAAAATATCGGTTTTCAAATCTCATTTACGAAGGAGTATCACTAGTTTCTAGCTACGAGGATAAGGAAGTTAACGAAGATAAAAAATGGCAGAGAACATCTTTTGGTTATAGAGTAAAGGATGAACAAGATAATAATTAAAATGTTTTGTAAGACTCAAAACAGCTGGAAATTGCGCCTAAAACTAGATTACCTTCTGTGCAAAATTTTTCTTTTTACGCATAGTAAATGATGTTGCTTATTATACGATCATTCAAATAATCATGTTAGTGTACATATACCTAAAACTATAAATAATCAGAGCACAAAAAACAAGGTTGTTTTTTTTTTTTTGCTTGAAAGTACCTTAAAAATTAAGAGTTGTACCATGAGATAAAAGTGGTTGCCAACAAGGGAAAAGAATAGTACGCGGTAATTGTTTTTGGCAATTACTCCCGTCATAAATAGCTCCCCGAATGGCTCACAGCACCCTGAAACAATCGGTGTAAAATTAAAACTCGACAGGTATCCCGCACAACCAGCTCTAATTGACAGCAGCAGATCAACTTCGCTACTCATTTAAACAATTTTAACACGCCACCATTCGGCGGTACTAACCGGCTTAGCGTTAAATTGGAAGATTTCATCGTAAGAATAAAGGACCCCCAAGGTACAGCGCGTGAAATAGGCAATCGCAAACGAGGTCGAGGCAGGGCGGCATGTGCTCCCGCTGAGAAACCTTCCCAAAATGCTTCAGAAAGCACCACGCTTCACCGGCAGACGAAAATTACATTAAAATTGAGTATCATCAGAAAACTTTCCCACCTATGGAGAAATACCACCCAACCATCCTTGTGGGAAACTAAGCGTCTGTGGCCGCTCCTTACGGTGAGGGGGAAAGAGAGGTTCGCTGTGATGTGTGGGACGATGAATGAAAAACGTGTGGTAAATATTTGAACAGCTCGTAAGTTCGACGGGCGAGAGATTATCATTGATGCTTGGCAAATGAAATGTAATTTATCGGCAGAGGTACCATTGGAAATAATTTTCGATAGTCTATTGCATTTCCCTTCCACGTACCGAGACCAGCGATCAGCATACACCGTGGGAAAATGCTGTACCTGGCGGCTCGAAACAACGCCCATTACACTTTAGAACCGCAATTAGAACCAATTTATCTAAATAAAATCGTTCGGAAATGATATTGAAAATTGATGATGCTTTTGTTGCGCACACTTGCGAACAGGCGGGCCGGCGTTGTCGGTACACTAATTAACAAAACCAAAACATACAATTAAACAGCTGGGTCTGAACTGTTTGCCAAACCGGATCATTTTACAATCTTCAGTTCGATTTTGGGTGTTTGAAAGGAATTAATGATTTTTTAATGACTGCCGCTACTGCCGTGCGCGGGTGAAGCGGGCGGGCGAACATCAGCTCAGCGATAAGTGTGCCGTTTCTGCACGCACCATTATGGAAAGCTGGATAGTGGGAAGGATGTTTGTTTACTTGTAGCTGCTCATTTTGAAAGAAAAAAAAAAACGGGTGCTATTTATAGACGGGTCGCTGCGTGCTGACGCAATCAAAACTACTGCCCCGAAAGGCGTCTACACGCTGAGGCGACGAGATTTATTCAATTATTTGTGTTTACATTAGCTTTCCTGCTGCTCCTCCTTGGCGTTGTTGGTCTCACACTTTCACGCAGAGAATGGAATTGTTTGTTGTGAGCTACGAAAAAAAACGACTCCTCAGAAATCTGAACTCAATATACTCTTTCTCGACTTGCCGCAAATCAGGCCGACGGCAGTATGTACTCAACCCAGCCCCGGGGCTGTAATGTGAGTCCGTTCGAAAAGGGGGGGAAAACCTTGCTGGACGAAAATCAAACATTGGACGTGCCAAACGATGCGTAACATTGGTCGAGGAAAAGCAGGAAGAGCGTCCGAATCAAAATTGACCGGCAAATAGGCAACATTTGAATGTCCCAAGAGTCACGTATGCCGCTGTGCCTTGACTCGCACGGTTCGAAATGGTTCTATCCCGGCAAACACTTACACCGGCACCGATGCTCGGAAGCAAAAAGGTTTTACCCGTAATTTGATCGTTGCAGAAGGAAAGGGTCCCAAAGAAATGGAAATGAATTTCGCCAGAAAATGAAAACCTTACGCTTCAGGGTTGTGTTGATAGTGCGATGTGATCTGCGAAAGGAAGGTGGAGCTACACAGCCTGCGTTCCGTGTACAATTATGGTGCAGGAATCGTTCAAGCATCGATTTTCCGTTTGATGTTAAACGATGCGCATCGATGGGCACAACAATTGGGGACAGGAAACAAAGCAACGACAACAAAAAAAAAAAATAGCGATGTAAAGGAAGGAAAATTCCAAGTGGTGTCATTTGCAAACCTGACACGGGAAATGATGATTTTATTTTTAAAGCAGAGAGGTAAATACCAGGTTCAATTGGAGCTCTTGCGTGCTCAGGGACACGGTGTCATGTCATCGAGCCATTCGCCAGGAAATTGTTACTGGAACGGTAGTCAACACTTCACGGTAAAGGTTTGCAGGAGGTGAATTATTAATGCTAACGACAGGGAAACGGGTTTCAAGCTCCAGGGAGCGTTCGTTTGGATCACTAATTTTTCCGAGAAACACACTAGTGAGGTTTGAAATAGAGAAGAATCCTTCGTTTTTTATTTTAAATTTGTTCTGCAATGATCCATATATTAAGTCTTTTTTTCTCGAGAGAATAATTGAATAATCAGATTCAAACAGTTGTTGGGTGCAAAAGCGCAGCTGCTCGCTAACATGTGTAAGGAGAGGTCTCCCAGTAGCTCCAAGATCCACTGAAGAAGAAGAGCTCGAAGGGCGCAGAGCATGAAAAGATCGAAGATCAACCACGTGAGGGCGAAATGCTCGAAGATTTTGAAGAGCTACCACGTAAGGGCGAAAAGGTCTCGCTCATGTTGGAATGGGTGATTGAAGATGACGAGATTTTTGAAAAAGAAGAGCGCGCTTAGAGCCCTCAATATAATGGGGTAAGGCCTCCCGGTTATTTTCGATCTCATTCACCCAGCATTAATTCAAACATGTGTTTGATTTAGAATGTTTGGCAATGGCTTGAGCATGGATTGGTTAGTTTGTTAGTATTTTATAAAATTCAGGCTCTTTTTTAAACCCTAGAGAGCTTGATGCTGGACTCATCAATCGGATCAGGAGTGTGGCGATCTCCTGAATCGTTCGACACGCCTGCCCAGACGAAACTGACGCAAAGCAGAAAAGGCCGAAACAGGCATAATATTCACTTGCTTTGATAGAGTCACCTAAACATTGGAACAGTGAAGGACTAAATAATATAAACCAGAAAAAGATCCAGAAAGGTATGAGTAACGTTCGGTAAGACAAGGCGATCCCTTGTCAATGCATCTTTTTATCCTATACCTACATCCACTCATCACTGAGCTCCAAGGAATTTGCAACGATCAGGATGACCTGATCAATGCATATGCCGACGATATCTCAGGACTGGACGTAAGACACACAACGCCAGCCAACCAGATGCATATTCCTTGGCTTCGCACCGAAGAACTTCTTCGAACGTGCTGGGAATTTTGTTTTCGAACGATGTGCGCAAAGCTACGAACAGCAATTGATCATAGCCTTAATCTGTGCCAAAAAATAACCCTTTTAAACACGTTCCTGTTACCCAAAGTATGGTACATTGCGTCGATCTATGGTGCTCGCTCGATGGATATCGCTACGATCACCTCACTCATCGGCAGCTTCCTTTGGGATGGAAGCGGAGGAATAAGAGTACCCCTACAACAGCTGGCTCTTCCGCGAGACCGTGGTGGGTTGAATCATCAAATTGCGTCTCTTAAAGCACCTGCCCTTCTATGCAATCGCTACATGACGCATAGGGAAAGCTTGTGTTTTGGAGCAAAAATTCATCATGGACCCAAGTCAATTTCCCTTACCATCAAACTACCCATGTTTAAAAATTGTGATCCAACTCCTGGCAACACTTCCAACCAAATATCGAACAGCAACATCATCCAAAGCTCTAATAACTGAAGCAACGAAAGGTTTACCCGATTCTAAGGTTGCGTTGGAAACTCCTTCCATACCGTGAGAAAAGGTTTGGAAAAACATCAGTTGCAGAAGGCTTTCTTCCGAGCAAAGATCATGCCTGTTCCTGCTCATAAACAAAGCAAAATAACACAAGCAGTTCACTTATCCAACAAGCAAAGAATATCGTCTCCGAAGTGCGCGTACTGTCCTTTGGATGAGACTTTGGAGCATAAAATCGCCTCATGTCCTGGGGTCGCTCCGGCATGGATGCAGCAAGCAATAAAAACCGTAATTCCCAATGTGATACTTAGCTTCAACGATTTACATGTTCCTATTCTAGACGGAATAAGACTAGACTAGAGATAAATATACTGAATTGTTATTTGTAAAAATGTTATTTTCTGTAATATTTATAACACACAAACACACGAAATAAACGTTTAAAAAAAAGTAACTGAAAGCAAACCTTACAAGGAGATAACAGATGGATACCTCGCAGATCCCGTTGGACATACAACACCTAGTCCAGTCAGGATAAGGTAGCTGGTAAGGCTGTAATTAAATCTTGTTTGAGGCCAAAGAGATAAAGGGGAGAAACGTGAATGATGTATCCTGTTTAAGTCCACTTAGTCGAAGGCTGACTTAATGTTTAATTCCTGAATGGGAGTACCTAAAAATACGAACTTTTTTTCCTGCAGTACCCATCATTGGGGCTTCTCAGCTAGATAGCATGTAAGTTTCATTAACTGTTCAGTTTTGATAGAAGTAAGATGATAATGGTGAGATTGTCACGTCTTTTTTCACATCTGTCCAATTTTAGTTGATGTACATATTTGCATTCAATTCCGTGGTTGAAGATTATTCACCTTTTTTCGTCCAGTACTTACACCCATCTGATTTTCGTTAGCACATTGAGCAGGTGATAAGAGGGGTATTTACACATACACACATGCTTGAGATAGTGTACCATATCAACTAAGATCCTTGGTGAATCGATTCAAATTTGTAACTGTATTGCATACCTTCAGGCGCCTATACTTAGCGCATGAATTAAAAATTCTTTCTTCTTCATTCCCAAAAAACATTCTTCCAGTTGCTAGGCCGCAATATAATCTTCTAATAAGAAAAAAATATTCCAAACTCAACTCGCCTCCGCAAGCACATGAAGATCACATAAAACTAATCACTACATACATTTCTCACACCCAGCAGTAGTATCACAGTATTACACCTCTAAAGTGGATCGATTTAAAGTTTTACATTCCTCCCCGTCCTCGTCCCAGCCCCAGAGCCATTGCTTATTGTTTCAAGATTATGCCACAATTACAGCTTGCCCGTCCGAAAATGCCCGACAAACGACATTTCCATCTTGCAGCCCGGCGCCACGAGCAACACCACCAATCTCACGTCGATTTCTTGAGAAATACCTCCCCAATCGGAACCACAAAAGCCACCAGTCAGTTTCACTATCGACACTGTTGGCTAACTTTTCCGGCGCCCTCAGGAAAAAGGGGGGTTTCTACTTGTAACATGGCATCCCGTTTGCCGTTTGCCCGGGATAGTAAAAAGAGAATGACAATGGTTGGCTGTTGTAAGACAGCTTCCGGGGAAAAACTGCAGGTACGACGTGTGGGCGCACCAGCGTTTGTGTGTGGCCAATCTTGGTGTTAATTTTCCGGTTCGTCGAATTGTAACCGGATTGTCAATAGTGTGACAAGCAGGAGATCGAGGACTCGAGAGCTTGTGTACACCGTCGTTGGCTACGAGATAGCAGGACGCGATATGAATAGTGGAAAATGAGAAACCACAGCTAGCAGTAGTCTGTGTGTGTGTGTGCGGTTTTCAATGGATCCAATACCGATAAAAGCTGGATATCGGGTGATATGAATTATTTAAGCATATCGTCTCTATCTGAGGAATATGACGCGCACCGACTATTTGTGGTGCCGTTCGCTTCGCATGGTCGGTAATCCGACCAACATCCGAGCTGATTTGTGGTTAAAGACCCACTGGCCAGGCTGTTTAAAGTTCGTTCCGCGAAGTGTCGTTTGTTTAATGGCTCTTTAAGCGTGTTTCGAACGCTGCAAAACTTTGCCCGGAAGATAGTTTGCATTCAACTCATCTGTTTCCATTACCTTTTCCGGCAGCCTTGTTTGGGGACGCACCCTTGCTGCCGGCATTCTTCTGCTGCACGGCCGGGCTCGCGTGCTTGCTAGCACCCTTCTCGGCGTCACCACCGGCGGCTGGAGTTTTGTTGCAATCCTCCGCCATATTGCTTACGGCACTCTTCACACCCACTTTACGGCGATCGGTTGCTTACGTTCCACGGAAAAACTGGCCCACACTCACTCACTCGCTCACTCACTTACACAGCACCGAGCACTATTATCGCCTTGATGCAAGGGGGGTGCAAACACTCTTACACAAAAACCCTTTGCCTTTGGGAGGTGTTATTGTTGGAGGAAATTTTTTAATCACACAAACACTTACAATAAGTACATACAAATGGGAATCGGGTGGTAGTTTTCGTGACTTTTAAAGGGTTTCACACAAAGCTGCAAAAAGATTTAACATTTTTGAATCACTTCAACCACTAGAATCTGCTGAATTTTTCGATTTTAATTTTATTATTTGTCTCATTTTAAATTTTGTCTTCTGGAAAGTTGCTCACTCACTGAGATTTCCGCTTCACATTGGTATAAAACGTTCGTTCACCTGCTTTAAACGTTCATCGCTCTGCCCGGATTTAAAAATCACTTCTGTGCGCATGGTTTAAGTTTTCATTAATCTATTTTCAACCACTTGTTTCAATTTTTGTTTTCGTGTAAAACATTATTCCTCGGTTTCCATTTATTTATCAACTTAAAACACAACTTCGCTGCACGTAGTACACACACACACAAACGCACAAAAACACGATAACAACAACAAAAAAAATAGGGAAAACCCGGGTTTCCCGCTGTCGATCCTGCTCGATCCGATGTTGTGAGCGATCTATTACAATTCCGCGACCAACCAAAGCTGCGCCGATTTGCCAGTGACCGCGAAAAATCCGAACATAACGACCCAGTAACCGTGTAGCACCAGCAAAAGCAGCGAAGAAACCGATTTGCGATCTTCCCTTTCGAGTGTAAATGAATGTGTACACACGCTCGTGTGTGTGTGTGTGAGCAAGAGCTGGTGTGAGAAGAAGTTGTACGCCACGTTTGGGTGGGTGATTTTCGGTGGTTGTTTGCTGTTTCATTACGCCCCGGTCATGAAACGTGACCCTCACCTGTTTCCAAGTTTTCAAAATAGACACATACGTCTCGGAATCGGTACGGGGTGGTTGGATTTTAAGAAATTAAGAAAGAAAAAGAAGTATAAAACAGTGCAACCGTCCCTACCCGCGTTGCTGATGGTGGTGGAGGTTTTGTGCAGAAACACGCGTATGATTAGCGGATGACACGACGGGTAGATTTTATAAATCATAAAAATAATTCACGATCCAATGATAGGTTTCGACTCGCATCAGGCCGGAAGGTCGAGGAGCGGGAGGGAAGGTTGGAATAGCGATGGGTAAGCAATATTTGCCAAAAATTCTTGTCGTAATTTTTTTTTCAGTACACGTTTGCCCAAGAGAACATTGAATTCAACTCTCGACTTGTGAGACAAATTTCAATCTCATTTGACGGGTTTGTGCTGGTTTGATTAAGGCCATTATTCAGGAGTTTAGAAGCTTGAATATAAAAGAAATATGTTCGGTTACGCAGGCCATCGAATCGCTTACAAGAAGATCTGATGCCACGATCCACTGATACCAGTTGGATAATCAATCCTCATTAAAAGGGAACGATTCGGACGGGATTAGATCCTTGAATTGCCGTGGAAGATCGGCACCCCTGTCAGATACCACTGGGGCGCCTTGATCTTTTCCTTGATCATCTTAGTGGAATGGAAGTTAATCAATTATCTTTTGAAAGTTCTATTGAATTTGAACATAAAATTACTATTGATTTTTAAACGTACATTTCAATTGGCCATAAATTGAGTCCATTTTTTATTTCGCTGATATTTTTAATCGTTTGACCAACATGAAGAGATATTATTTATTAATTTATTTATTTTATTCATTTTGAGTCTCACGGCTTGCACCGTATCACCCACAATGAATTGAGATAATATGAAAAGGTTGTATGATTTATTAAATAACTTAAATTCCTTGATTTTCAGAAATTGCTAATGCTTCATTATGATTTTTAATAATATAGACCGTTGCCGTATTTCCAACGGCCAAATAAGAGAAGGACAATACAGATGAAAAAAAGAGAGTTTTAGATTTTGTTTGGGGCGTTTCGGTGACGGCTGGGATCTCGAATTGAATCCCATCCGGATCGTTCGTTCTTTCGTAGTGAGGACTGAATATACAACTTCCCTGACCAGGCCTTCAAATTGCGAAAAAATAACCCAAATACCTCAACGACTCTTCAATTTCTTATCGCAATTTTAACGAGTAAGCAGACCCAAGGAGACTTTGGGCCACACACCGCGATAAAACGACACAAAAAAAAGACATTTTTAAATTAGATTTGTCAAGAAGAATTTGCGAATTTTAAATTGATAGATTTCAAACGAGCAGAACACACATCGCAATATCAGTGTCATGTCTTGCGTGCCAAAAATCGTTCCCGAAACACCGTTTAGGCACCGTTCGCTGCTGCTAGACTGCTTATTCTTGCCTAGTTTGATTGTTATTTTCAATCCTTTTTTTTCGCGTTTCGCACGCTTGGGTTCAAATTTATTTCACCCCGATTTTCACCACATGATCCCACCGGACGGGACCCCAATGATGGATGGATTGGGAAAAGTTAGGAGCAAAAAAAAAAGCCTTGGAAGGGTGTTACCGTACTCCACCCCACGAAATGCTTGTGCGCCAACATGCATTCACCGCATGACACACCGACCGGCTACACGATCTGGGTGGATTTATGGCTTCAGGAGCCGGCTTCTTGGCTAGAGCGAGGTTTGATGATTTGCCCCAGCCGCAATGCTCACGAACGAAGACGAGAGCGACAATCGGCATCCACCGTCAGTGCGACGCTCTATGATGGCGATGATGTGTGCTGCTGGTGGTGCGTATGGGTAGAATGATTTATTTATTTATTTGCTCATTTATTTATTTATTTACTTTTCCATTTATTTAGCAGCGTTCATTGGACGGAACGAAAATTCGCCACCATTGCCGCTCTATGCTCTATGTTTGCTGTACGTTTTAGTATGTGTGTGTGTGCGTGGAAAACCGGGTTTTGGAGACAGTTTTCCACCTTCCCCTTATCCATAGTATGCCGAGGCTTCAAATCACCTCCACGTGCCAAATAGAAATGGTTCACACGAGTAAAATATTCAGTGCGACGCTTATCCCACGAAGACAATTTTCTTCCAAGCGTGGGAAAACCACAAGGGAAAAGGAGATGCTTCCACAACCTGGATAAGTTTTAAACCCATAAGTCATTGTTACAGGTCGGTACGTTCGGAATAATTCATGCACAAAATCATTCCCCAGCAATAGCTCATCACTAATAGCGCACCAAGCGGTTCACGAAAACTTCAAAGTTCCCCCAGCCCAGGTGATTCGCTCACCATTCGATTGATTTACCGCACGAGTGTTCGAGCGTTGAACCACTGCCGAAATGGAGAAAATTCCCACGAAAACTTGTCCTTCATCACGGCACTGTAGACGATCTGTGCCAAAAGCCGTACAGCGTGACCTTTAGCTGTCCTTCACTCTGCGCCTTTCGGAGCATCCCATCGCCATTTCCTGGAACTAACACTTCAGCAAATAGACAACAACAACGAATCACTTCCACTGTACGCACCGAAATTCCAGTGCATGAATTTTGCAACCGGGAACTACTTAAACTATACCAAGAAAAGAGAAACACCTGGAACTCGGTGTACGTGTACGTGGCGGCGGGAAGACGTTGATGAAAAATTCCCCAACCGCTCCAGTGGAACGTTATTGTTCGATGTTATCACTTCACTTTGTAAGTGGAAAACTCGCTCCATGCAGGTAAACACTAAAATGGGAAGCGATTTTAGCAATTGCTGCTGAAAATGTTTCACAACACACAAGCCCGATTGTTGCGCCGGTACTGTGCGGGCTGCGAGCAAATTTTAATTGGAAAACCTTCGTCACACACTCGTCGATGGGTACATTGTCACTTAGCGAAACAACAGAACTGATCAATCTTAGCACATCAACGTACACACTTGCTCACAAGATGACCATCAAATGTGTGAGGGTTACGAGAACGGGCCACAATCAATTCGATATTTGCTAGCTAAAGCTTTTATTTGCATTCTGCTCCAAGCGTTGTGTGCTGTGACACGGCAGCTGGCCGTTGGTACAGCTCGTTCAGATGCATCTCGACGACGACGAACAATACCACTGCGACAATGCGCTTTCCCACGGAACGGTTGGAAGAAAAACCTTACGTGTATGTCCAGCGAGCTCGTAGCCGTGAAGGGTGAAACGGTGTGACAAGAAAATTCAAGCTTGATGTGTGCTGTTTGGCTATGGTTTGATTTATGGTCTCGTGTTTTACAGTTTGTTTTCATATTTTTTGTGTTGATAATTATAAAGTTTTGGGGAAATATAGATGAAATACTCCCTATATAAGTAAATAACCGCATAAACAAAAAGTAATTCCAATTTAATGATTTTTTCATCAACATTTTTTGCATTGAATTGTAGACATATTCTAGAATAATGGCCTCTTCATATGATGGAAATGGACACCTATAAAATATTTTTTAAATCTACTAATTTTAATATTACGTGCTGCACTTTGTTGTTTTGTTGTAAAAAAGTGTTCTTTTATGAAAATACAAAAGAAATAATATATTTATTAATTTTAACTGTAAATAGGTCTCAAATCTATCGAATGCCGTCAAACTCGATCCCCAGGCAAGAGCAGCTCAGGTTTATACAGATTTTCGGAAGGACAAATTAGGAAATCGCTTAAGAAAATTGCTAAACCACGTGACACCAGCAACGTTTAGTGGACTTGTTGAATTCAAGCCAAGTCAAAAGCCTGCCTTCATACTATCTTCTTGGAAAATATGACAGAACCTTTTTTTTTTTGTACATCCAAAAGGTGTCTACCCAGCCCCTCTTCTTGTTGTTGATTAAACATAGAAACAAGTGGCTTTTGATCGTGACAATAAATTCGGTATGGTGAAGTGTCTCATCAGTGTCGTGCAAAGAACAGCCCAGTTTAAGGCTTTTCACCGATGTTCCATTCTTTGCAGATTTTAATGCCTGTTCCATCTACTGAGCGGTTCAAGTCTTTGGGTTGGACTTGAGATGGTTTTATGTAGGTATTTGTTAATCAAAAACCGATAACATAAGCAAATTGGATCAAACACGAGGGTCTGTACATTCGACAATGTATCCGCTAGTCCCTCTAAGGTTCCAGTGCCTTGAAACAGTAGAAAACAACTATTTTGGATGCTCAAATTTTCCATCTTTTCCACGGTGTCATTACTTTCCTACGTTCGTGTACTTCTTTCTGAGAGTCTGAATGCCTGCTTTTTGTTTAGACTGGCAGAAGATTAAATGCTTAAGGATTAAGCTTAAGCATGACATTATGTACTTGAATGGAACATGTTCATCTTAGCGATATTAAACATAAAATAATTTGGAAAACTACTGGGTCCGATACAATGCCGATACTGGATGCCTTTGAGTATTATTGAGGAAACACAAACTCAGCAGGATCGTACATCAGTTTGAAACTACTTAAAAAAATAAGAATGTGTAACGACATCATGGCTTGTTGGAGTGACACTCCCTTATGAAAGCTCTGTACGTCGTTGATTAAGATTATAGACAATGGGAATTTGAGAAATCCTTCAAAAAGCTAAGAAAAAAGCTCAAAACGATGGCAGAACTAATGAGAATTCTGCTCCGATTTTAGAACTATATGCAAATTGGTTATATTTTTAGTCGTTTAGTTTGAAAAGAGTGTAACAAAATGTGAATTTGAATACTCCTGGATATTAATCTTGTTTTTTATTTAACTTCAGTATGGCGGCGCTAGGCCCTATTGTCACAAGAATATTAATTACTAGGTAATATAAAAAATAGTGGTAGCTTTTGTATAAAACAATTTGATATTGACACCTTTCATCTACAACACGCAAAAAATTTAATGAAAAACAAAATCCACCAAATCAAACTGTGCAAAAATTTCACCTGAAAATTGGATCACGGATCAGGACAAAAGCGAAACCGAAACTCATTAAAATCAGAATTAAATGGTTCGCCCCAGGTAGAAAGCTCATGCACTTACGCTTCGCCGGGCAAATCGAAGCAAATGAGGCCAATCCGGTGCCTTTTTATTTCTCTCATTTCAATTCCACCCTCTCTCTCTCTCTCTGTCTCGATTTTCTTTCCTCTTCCTACCACACGTTGGAGAAGTGAGTGAGGAAAATGAGCAAAAAGGGCCAAAAGATTTAATAACAATTTATATGCATATTTTCAAGTTAAAGGTAGTGTTGCTTTTGACAGTATACGACTCAACCTTTTCAACCTAAAAAGTGTCGAAAAGTTGCATTTTTCATTCAGTGGAAACAATTTTTCCAAACAACTCTCAACTTCTCGCTCCGTCCAATACAAAGCCGAGTAGTGTTTGCAAATTTTCCAACCCATGGCGCTCTCCTAAGCTGGTTCGCCCCCCGGTTTTATTGGATGCTTTTGTTTTCTTGTCACATCGTTTTTAAATTTTTCACCACCTCCCCCCCCCCTCCCCCTCATTCTTCATGTGCTTTATACAATTTCATTTCCGCTTTCCGGTTTCGGCGATGGTGCAAATGCAAATAAAATATGAAGCTCACTCCCAAAAAACCGGAAACCGGTTCTATTTCGGTTAGTCTTAGCTCGATTTTTCCTCCAACCGTTCGTCGCGCGTTTGGAAAGTTATACCATTTGAAGTTTTATTTCGGCCCACACACACACACCAACCAGCACGATCAGTCAGGATTCTCAGTGAGTGTGCTGGGAAAACATAAGTGAAGGAAAACTTTTTGGACTTGATCTTGTTTTGTGCAAACTTTATCGGTGAAGAAATTTCGGGAAGCGCTATTTTAACATTGGTGCTGAAGATTCCGGTTTCCTCCGAGCTGGTAGCTTGGTTTGTTCGTGCACAAAACTCGGCTTCGATGTCGTCATACACAGCACAGAACAGCTTTGGTAGAGCTCGCTCTAGGGATCGACGGGACGTGAGCTGGGTGAGTAATTAAATTAATGTGATCCACGAAAAACGCCCAGTGAGGATGAGACTGTTTTTCGGGAAAAAAAGCTTCCAAATTGGCGCGTATGATGGTTTTGTAATAAGTATCTAGTGTCCTGCACCTGAACCGGGCGTCATAAATACTAGTTGGTTGGGTAGATGGAGAGTTTTGCTACAGTACAGAACGGTTGGTTTGACATTAACCTCATTTCGCGTGCACGTAAGTACATCCGAGAACCGGCCAAACGTTGTTGGTCAAATTTTCGGAAAGAACTTTACCCCGGGTGGTTAGTGTACCTGACGTTAAGAAATAAAACTTTCCTAATTGGTCTCAAGTACAGGCTACCTCCATTAACTGATACATGGGAAACAAGCTTGGTGATGGCTGTTTTCACCAGAACCAAAATTCTTTACCAACTAGCATTTCCTCCTAAGGGGAAACCAAAATCGCCCCCGAAAAAAAAAACCCATGAATTAACGGTCAATGAGCATGATCGTGGACGGGACTGCTGGCACATTTTATAGCACAGTTTGGTCGGAAATTATCCCCCATTACAATGATGGTAGGGTATAAAAACCGGAAGCGGTTGTGTAATAAAAAGCAGACCACATCGGCGCCATCCTGGAGAACCGGAATCACCCACACAGAGCAATCACGCTGGAAGTCACAGTACTTTCCAACTTTTGGTGTGGCATTTTTTCTGAAGAGAAAAAGAGTTTAACTGATATGGTGTTCTGCGCCAAAATTATTTCCAAAATTCTCCGAATGTTACTGTATGCTCTAGATGATAAACAAATGCCAGAAATCATTAGACAAGTTTTATAGTATGCTTGAAGTTTTTGACATTATGCCCTGTATGGCGTATTTGTTGTCATATAAAATCGGTACTTTAAACTAGATATCAACTTCAAATTAGTTGACTCAAACTACTCGCTGCATCAAAGCCTGCATCGAGTAACGAAACTGTTTGTACTTAACTCGATCTGACACACTAAATCCGTGGCCAGAGGTTTGGCTTTGCCGTACTAACTGACCAAATTCATTATATAAATAGGGTCATCTTCGCACCATCGTCATCGTGGCGGTTAGTACGCTAATCGGATTGCACCAGGACAACAAAGAGCGAGCCCCATTCCCGGCGGTTCGGACATCTTCGATGGCCTTTGGGGGCGCTTGCCGGGTTGAAACCCCATACAAAAGACAATCATCGTACAACCCGGTGCCGGTAAGTACGATAAACAACCCTCACACACACAGATGTGTCACCGGCTGTCAATTAATGGCTGATGACCGTGGTTGGTGTAGCACACTTCTGCACCACTGCACCCGCCAGCGCACGATATGCATCAATTCCTTCCACGGCTACGCACGGACGCGTTACGCAACACTTTTTGGAGTAGTGTGAGCATTTCGATCCATTCCGATGTCTGTCAGCCGTGCCTGCCAGTGACATTGGGACAGCTCCCGTACCGACCGTATGCAAGACGATGAACCAAACCACCAGCTAGGAAGATCGCTTGGAAGTTACCGAGTTTGGCAGGAGTAGCTCAATACGGCTGGTCTAGTTGTGGTAAGGACTGCTACCACCTAGCTCTTGCGCCAACCTACTTTTCTTCCCGGAAAAGCGCACGAGCCGTACACAAAAACCGGAAAGGAATTGTGCGCCAACGGGAGCTGGTTGAAGAAGTAGTGCACGTGTTTTGTGCTTACGGTTTGCCGCACAGTGCGGGATTATCCGATACTACTGTGACGGTATTGTGCAACGACCCAGTTTCGGAGCGGGCATTCGTACGAAGGACAGAAAACTGGGGAACGCAAATGTTAAGCGGCAGTGGTTGATGGGCTCGACGTTGGTAGCAGTGAGGGTCGGTACGATGAACAATATGGCAGTGTATCAGTGAATGTGTTAAGCTACGCAAGGGGATTATTGTTTTAACTCCAATGAAATTGACATATTAAATGTAAGCTTCCAATATTGACAGAAATAAAAAGGATGGTAATTTATTTTCATTATGTCCAATGGGGAGCTGGAAGATGAGTCAATATTGTAGCCGTAACAGTATTTGTGGAAACTTGAATGTTTGGATCACGAAAGATATAAAATTTGAGTCATTTTAATTCATCCAAGCTTCTACAAATGATAAACTGAGCTCATGAGATCTTTCTAAATTTTGTTTGAAACTTGTTTGATAAGTATTTCATCGCGTATTGCTCCAATGAACCCTTTAACTTGACGATCGTTCGTAACGCTTTATTTTAGGATAGTCTGAATATAAACCTCTTTGATTTTGTCTCAATTATTTATTTATTTTAGGTATGGCGGCTTGCACCGTATTGTCAGATTTTTAACTCAATTGATAGTGAAAGAATCTTGAGAATCTGGGATTGAGGTTTGAGTTCTAGAATTGGTAGCTAGGCTAGAGGCAAAGGGGGATTCAATTCCTTGAAGGTCCTGAGCAGAATGGAAGTCAGGCGCCTCTATCACATGAAATCAGCTGCCCAGGGAGAAGGTGCTATGTGGATTCGGGGTCCCATGTCAGCCCGGCCGTTTACTCCGCATACTTAACGAGAAAAATAATTGAACTCTCGATACTCATGATCATCTTTACACGGCAGCACAGGCGATCTAATCCCGTCCGGACTATTTCTCAATAGTAAGGTCTCTAGTAAGCCATTCGATGGCCAAACATAACCTAGCAGATCGTTAAATCAAAAATAAAGAGAGCTGCCCAGAGGGTTCTAGATGTTTATTGTGCAATCCGTAGATCTAATATTAATGGCTGGTATTTATTGGAAACAATTTAGCAAGTTGAATCCGAGAAAGCTTGGTCAATCTTTAGAATAGAGTTCCCTTTAAATAAACGCTCCCACACAAAAGAAATACAAATTTGCCCTTTCGAATTCTACTCTGCTCTACAGTTCTGCAGCAATAACTTTAATACTAAAAGCTACCCTCACTTATATATTTATTAAACACCTCCACCTTCCACTCGCTCACGCACGCAAATTAGTTTTCCATTTTCACACGGCAAATTAGTGTGGTTTCGAGTCATTACACCAACATTCTTTTCCCTCCCGGCCTTCGCGTTCTGCCACAGCTTCGAGCGGCCATTGCCCTAAGAGCTTTTCCTGCTTCATTCGAACCCGTAACACACCGCCCGGGGTGTGTGTGTGGGGAGGTGAAAATCGCTTTTCCGGACAGGATTAGATTTGTCAAAAATATAAAACCTCCAACTCCAACAGCCTACAGTTAACATTATTTCACGCTCCAGGCGCGGTACATGGGCGGCGCACGCTAAAGGAGTGTGTGCGTGACTCGTTGCTTGGGTGAGTGGCACAAATTTATTGGCGTTTCACTATTTGTAAAACAACCGACTCATTCTCAAGAAGTCAGGGATAGCTCGAGGCAGCAAGAAAGGGAAACAAAGGAAAGGCACGCCCCCTTCCGCTTTCTTTCACGTTGCCTTCGAGACCCATTTTTCTACGTCTTGGGTGATTATGTAAATCACCGGATTGCGGAACGATGAATGCCAAAAGCTGGCTGAGAAATTCACATGAATCCTTTCATTCTTCTTTTTTTTTTGCTGTCGATGCTGCAAAGCGAACCCTTGCATATCCGGCTTTAATCCGGATCGAATGGATGTTGCCGCGGGCGAAAAACAAAGTGTTGATAGTCGATTTTTCATCGCATCCACTCCAATGGTGGCCCATCTGCCCGGTAGGATGAGAAGAAAGGCACAAAGGGTTTTTTTTTTTGTGCTGGTTGGTTTGCTGAAAGGGAACAATCGACAAACATTTCCGCAACTTCCCCCGGACCAGGTGTGCAGAATCCTCTGCCTGAATGGGCAGGTCACACCTTCCGTTTCGATGGGAACTCTCGGAACTCGGGGAACCTGGGCAGGTCTAGTTTTATTTTTGGATCGAGTTCAAAACCGATTTTCGATGAGTTTTTCTACGGGGATGATGTGGATGATGATGATGATGGTGGCTGTTCGGGGTTTTGGTTTGAAAATTGGATGCACAAAATGAGCAGGATTTTTTTTTTTTGCACTCTTTGTTCCATTCCTGGATGGGAAACTCTCCAAGGCACTGATGAGTGTGCAAAACAAAAAAAAAGAAAGACTACGAAGAGGAGGTGGATAAGAGAAAAGTGCTGCAGGTAATGGGGTGGTTTTTGCTACAAATCGTCCATTTGGTTTGGATGGTAGCAGAATTCGATTAAATTCTTCTGATGACCAGCATCCACAGCCGGTGGCCGCCATCCGTCGGGAGGTTCTTGCGGCGAGTAGGATAATTTGAAAATTGAGCAGACGCTTTTCGCATAGATAAGAAGCTGCAATGTATCCGTTTCTTGATGGGTGGGGTGGAAAAGCTGTGCAGAATTTTCCTGATGGGAGTTGAATTTTGCAACTCAATCGAAACAATTTTCATCATAAAGAAAGTCTTTTTCTGCGTACTGCCAAAGGTTCGTACGAGAGGTTCGGAGATGCTGAACAAATTTGTATAAAGTACTCCCACAGTTCGGGGATGAACACCACAATTTGGGATGAATTGTTTTTTTTTCTGAGTCGTAATATGCTACAGAAAAAAAAACAAAAAATATAAACGTACCACTATCATCAACCAGATATAGATATATTGTCTCCATGGTGTCCAGTCAGCACAGAAAGAGAAGAAAAAACACAGCCAAATATTCGTTCCACTCAGCTGGATGCAAAACATGCTCCGCTTCCGTTCTAACGTTTCACCCCGTTCGTTTTCATCAGTCCCATCCAGACAGATCCTCGTTCCCTCGTCAACTCGTTTGGACGACACGAGTCCAGCGCCGTGTAGTATGCAAATTTTTACCATTCGTACCACACAACTGGGTCGGCCACACTTTGGACACAACCTCAACCAACAAAAAAAAAGCGACACAACGGCGACATCTCGTCCACATCGACGTTGCCATGTGTATGCGCTGGGGATCAAAACTGCACGTTACAAAGTGTTCCGGCGCGAAAAAGTACTCCCAAAGTTGGTGAAAAAGCAAGAGATAAAACTGGAAAAAAAAAAATCCTATTCGCCAGACATTTGGGAGTATCCAGAAACTGTTTCCTGTTTGGATGTTTTTTTTTTGTCTTCTCCTCGGGTTTTCTGTGTGTTTGGCTGCTTTTGTGTAACAAGATACAGGCGCCAATAATTGTACCCTTCTACGAATGTGTGTACGGCAAAATAATCAGGATGATGATAACATTCGTGTTGCTACGTTTGCAGCTGGAGCAAAAGTGGAAAGATGTCCAGCAGTCTCAGGAGGGGCGCTGGCATTACTCCAGACGACTCTACGACTGTATCATTTACAGAGGTAGAAAGGACAGACTACTTCCAGCCACACTTTCGTAGCGTGAAAGACCGGCTCGTCCTATCCCCAGCATCAGTCTCAGTCCGAGCGGATGACGTCGAGTGGTGCTCGATTTCGTTGATTGTGTGATCGTGAAAATTGAAATTCAAATCAAATTCCCCCCCCCCCCTCCCCCCCATCCTCTCAACCGAACTTGATCTATCGTTGACATCGTCACTCACATCGTTTCACCTTTTTGCGATGATTCTCCCCAGCTTCGCTCAAAGCCACATCGCCAAAGTATAGGTTAGGAATAGTTTTTGGAAGAAAAACTGCTGATGAACGGTTGGGATGAGGTACAGAAAGCTGTCGCAAGATGATTCACTTTGCCCTAGGAGAGCACGAAGATATCATTACACGCGCAAAAATGTTTGCAAAAACTCAATTCTCTGCTGCGATAATGTGATTCGTCGTGTCGCAAAATCTTTCACCACTTCGTCAAGTGGTGGAGCGAATGGAGGGACGGAGCTTCGGATGCACCCGCCTCTGCTTCCGTGCCCATCACAACCTACCAACCGTCCGACCTGGCCGTTCGGTCGCCAAGTCTTTGGCTGATAAAATATTGAAGTGGTAATTGGATTGCTGCTGAAGCGTAACCTGGCGCATGTGACAAATTTAAACGTCAACGGTAGAGGTGAACCAGACCAGCTATAACGGCTGGTATGTGTGTGTGACGGTGGTACGTGTGAAACGTGAAATAAATTTAAACCGATCACAATTTTACCGAGAGATAAATTGTGGGTGCGAAAGTCTCAAATTTATGTGTTTCGAGCAAAAAGCCAGCACCGTTCGTGCAACAGGAATGGAGAAATTCTATTCGGCCAATGTGTGTGTGTGTGTGTGTTTTTGTGTGTGTAGGAGCAGCAGCAACTCGTCTAACATTTATGCCCATTATTTACCACATTATAGTACGAGGTTGTATTTGAATGTGTTTCTTTTAGCCAATGGTGGGTTGAGCTGCTTTTGGGGGAAAAAAACGATAACACAAAAAGTTTTAAATTGACTTCGTGTAAGGGTACACAACTTTATCCATTTGTTGATTAATAACTTGAAATGCTCGTTTGGTAATAGCACGCAGTTGAAGGCAGATAATCATGAAAGAAAAATATAAATTTTATAACTTTCGAACATAACATTCATTGTGTAGGAATTAATACGATAAAAAGTAAAAATGTTAAAAACGTAATAAATTTACTTGGCTTTTGACAAAACGGTGAAAAATGTCGAACGTTAAATAAATAAGTAAAAATTACTCAACTTTGCCAAAATCCCAAAATAAAAACAAGTTCAATAAGTGCAACATGCATCATAAAACTTATAAAAATAAAAACTTTTAAGGTAAACGGAAGAATGGAAAATAGTACTTTAACTGTTTGAATATCCTATAGGAATTTACAAGAACTAGAATTCAACGTACAAGTTGTACAAACGATAACGATATTGGTCTTTACACGACAGGGCTGGGGTTCAACTTCCTGACTATCTAACTCCGTGGTAATAATAGTTCTCCTAAGCCATTAGATGGCTGTCATGATCTAGTAGGTCGTTCAGCCAAAAGAGCGAGAGAGAGCTAATATTAAAAAAATCTCAAAACTTTTTCTTATATAAATAAAAATTAAATAACGAAAATAAAACAAAATAATTCAAAAATTATTATATTTTTTTAATTATATTAAATAATAAAAGAAAAGAAAATTTAAAAATGTTAATAAGAAGCTAAAAAAATCAATAAAAAGGTGCCAAACAGTGTTAAAAAACAACAAAATAAGTACAGTAAATGTACATGTAATATAATAAAAAAAAAGTATGAAAAGGACAACATATGAATTCAAAAACCCACTAGAATCTCTTTACAAATGACATTTCTATGCCCTCTTTCCAGTCACTAATCCTGCGCCTTCCGTACTAATTGCGCAACCGTATGGGTGTGTCTCGTGCAGTTCGTTACACGAGTTGTTCTTCCTTTGTTATTTTATCTTGACACAAAACAAAATAAAAAGCACGACATAGGAATGTGATTTTGTCTGCACAAACAATCTTGTCAATCTCAATAACAAAAAATGGTTGCCTTGTACGCTTTCATCACTCGTGCTGAAAGTGTACTCTGCTTGGTAAACGTACCGTCATTTTCCCTACACGTACTTCTAAATGACAGCTGTCAGAATGTTTTTCTATTGGTAGGGTTTTGCATCCATTAAAAAACCTGGTGAAACTGATCCTACGGCAAGGAGAGGTCATCCTTTAGCTACTATCAGTCGAAGGAACGTTACACGCGTTACGCATTCGCATCCAGTAACGCTTGCGGAACGTGTGCGAGAGCAAGTAGCACGTGAGAGCGATGACAAAAAAATGCTTCGAAGCAAGACAGCGGCGTAACGTGTATACAGAGCGAGCGTGAGATTGAAGAAGAAGAAAAAAAAGCTTCCATCACCAGCATCCTGCGCCAGAGAGTTAAGAGTTTTACTGCTAAAAGCATCTACGTGCTCCGCGTCACATGGGCTGTGCAGAAGGCGTTCGTAAAAGGAAAACGCAGTAAAAACAGAGCTTCAAGGCGGTAAGACCCCGGTTGGGGATGGGTTCTTCCACCAGCTGTGACGGTGTGGGTGTGAGCATGGTTGGATGCTGAGAGCCACCGCTCATCCCAGAGCGGCAACGAGACGCAAGAGAGCTGGGAGTCACGTTTTTATGGTATTTGTGCACCCCATTACTAGCTCCATCGGTCACACTGTTTCGCTCACACACACACACAAGCGCTCGAAGCTCACAAGGATGAAAGAGAAGGAGAGAGCGATAGATCGACAACCTCATACACGGTCACATTCAAGTGTGAGCACAGTCCATAACTGAGTACATTTTCCCATAAATATTCCCTCTATTTACAACCTTTCACATTCTTACGGTCCGGGTTTCCATTTTTTTGTTTTGGGAAAAATATTTGTATGATAATTTAGGACGAAAAAGCTCATCTTGAACAGTGAAGTGAGGTTAAGTAATTGAAGAGCTGGGTTTTTGATTCGGTACGGCATCAGCATTACATCAGCCTCGGAAAATCCCAAGCATCAGCTGTATCCTGTTATCGAAATGGATCCTTCACTTTACGGCACTCGGCACTACTTAACCTGACTCGAACACTCACACACGCAGACACACACACAGGCACACATCTAGGTGTATGTGTGTGTGTGTGTGCCCTGTTTTTTCATCCATTTCCAATGATTCACCGAGTGTGTTTTTCTCTTCACAAATGCTGAATAGAAACCGCATCCACAGCTGCAAATCTGTGTCAAGTAAACATCCGCGCGAAGAATGTCGGCTGTTTGGTGATACGTGAACGGTTCACTGCACACTTCAAGTAATGGGAAATTCACCACCATTGAGGAGTGCGAGATGGACAACGTGACGAAACCAACGACAACAACAACAAAAAAAAAACGAATATTTCTTATGAACTGTCAATCGATGGAACGCTCCATAGAGAGTGTATGACATGGTAATGTATCGCGTGACGGATCGTTTGACAGCTTCACACAAACACTGTGGTGAATGAACTTGGGCAGCACTATTTTTACATACGGAAATATGCTCACTAGCTCGGGACATCTCGGGGCAGAGGATGAAGCTAGTTAAGAGCGGAAGTGTTCTTGACTGTTTTCTTTTTAATCGGGCAAAGCTGCTTTCCGACTGAACCTTTCAGATATAGGCGAGGTCACGTACATCTCATCTGAAGTTGGTGACCCTTTTTGAGCCTGGTTTTACAATAAACTCTTCCATATGATAAACTTTTGCTCGAAGTTTTCTATCATAAATTTCTGATTAATCTGTTTACTACGTAGTTCACTGAGAGATAACAAAAACACACAAACACATCACATCACAAGCTTCCAACCTGGGTGTGGGAACACAGCACACGGACACACGTACAGTGAGAGCTTACAGAACCATACACACAGACACGCAGGCACGCACGCAAACACGCACGGGAACGTTCTCAGCTTCCACACCAAAGGAAGTTGTCACCACACGGAACCACCTTACGGGACACACAGGCCTATCAGGCACCTCTAAGCACCAGCCGACAGTACTAGCGGACCCTGCGATGGTGACGTCAGTGCTCCAACTGAGCAGATCTGGACTGATGCGGTTCCCCAGAAGCCTACCGACCGACAGCAGTAGGGCAGAGACTAGCACAACAGCAAAATCGGCAGCATCCACAGCATCCGTTTGGGGCGCTGAGCACACAACGACTAGGACAACACAAGGGCTACAGACACGACAGTGTGCGATAACTGCCAGTGCGCACGATAAAGCGAGATAGTGGGCATGTACCAAAAACAGGCCGCAAGAAAGGGAGCACCAGGGCAAAAACAAGGCAATCCTGTATCCTAGATATCGAGCTGTTCCGCTTTCCGGCAGGCCAGGCATGTGGATGGATGTGTTTGTAAAGCGTAGATAGCGCTGTGTGCGTGTGTGTATCACCCCGTTTGCCTGGGGATAGAGCTTCTCACCTCATCAGCAACATCCGCTGCGCCATGTGGAGTGTGCTCTTTTGTTGTAGAAGTGGAACATTTCTATCACGTTGAGCAGTGTACGGTACCGGGCGTCTCCACCATCACCAGGCGTCTCCATTAACCTGCAAGTTCGTCCACATCGGGTGCTGAGTGAATCTTCTTCACCAGCAGCCGCACCAGAGCTGCCGAGAGTGATATTTTGCAAACTCCCTCAGAAAAAAAAGACTTAACGTGGAAGCTCTCTTAGCGGGAGCAGCCCAACACTGTTGAGATCGATTTCCTCTCGGTCACCAACACAAGAGCAAAGGTAGCAGAAGAGAAGAAAAAAACAAGAAAAACAGAACAGACTTAAGCTGTGTGGAGAACATGTTAATGCTGTTTTTGCACCCAGGTCAACGCAATCGGTGACGGCGATGTATGCTGTTCCCCGGAGTTTGGGCAACTTCGCACAAACGACGATGACACCACGATGATGGGTTTTTGGGTTGACGCTTTGGCTTTCGCTGTCTTCGATCTGTTTACAGTGGTAAACGTGTCCCGGCACACGGAATCTGAAGTATTGGGAGATTACGGTACACATTGGTGCCGGAAAAAGAAGTCATATGTCATTCTTGATTTTTTTTTTTGAGGTTTCAGATAAGAAAATATTTTTTACTTAATAGCAAAAAATAGTCTCAAGCTTAACAAGGTAAGCCCGAATTTCAACTTTGATGGACTAAAATCATGAAATAAATATTAAAACATTTGAAAAAGTTTTCAACTACTCAAAAACATCAATGCGAAACCCAACCAATGCATCGGAGGCTGCAAAACATCCCCAGGATAAATGTTCTGTATCCAATACTACTGGTCCCACTGAAGGTTCGGTGTGCCATTATCAAAAGTTGCTGAGCGAGCTAATACGAAAAATAAGGTCAAACCCATACAAACGAGCAAGAGTACAACAACGGAGGTTCAAGTATTTTCTCTCTTTCAATTATCCCTTCCTTATTTGCTCAATACAAAGAGCATGGAAAAATTATACCATTTTCCCCTAGCTCGAGTTGTATGCCGAGTAAGGGGAGCAACTGCTCGCTGTCATAGAATTTCCCCTCCACCTAAGAACGAGGAACACATTCCCGAAGCCCGACAAATGTGCACAATCGGCTTTCGGTTTTGCAGGGTTCGGATGCTCCTACAATGTCGGTTCTGTTCTGTTCCACCGTGCTTTAGAACCGTGGGACTAGGGCATGGGAAAACTTACACACCCTGTCGTTGAGTGGAACGGGATGGGGAATGGCGAGCAAATAGCACAACCTGCTTCATCATTGAAGGTCATCGGTGCACAAATAAAAAATAAAGCTACAGATGCTGTGGTGTATTGTTATTTAGTTGTATTTCAACTGGATTTCTTTTTCTTATCACCTTTGACATTGCGAATATAAATGAACGCATCGTAACGTGTTCACATAGACTTAGTACTGAGGAATGAGTGGATAATTACTTGACGACTAGAACCGTAAAGCATCCACACGGTCTGATTCGTTAGCGAAGGGTTACGGACATGAAACCGCATCGTTAGGAGCACTTTAATTGGATAGACATTTTTAATGGGCAGATAAGAAAGAGCTCTCAGTTGTTGTGATAATGAAAACGACTGCAGACTGTTTAAAAGGAAACACAAATCCCTTTAACGTACTCTTGTAGATCGGACAAAAAAAGATAACAAATGGAACCTTTCCTTTTTCACCATTTTTATGGTGAGTAAATGCTCACCCTACTTATGATGAAAACGAAAATAGAACGGCTCAGTTAACGGTTATATTTTGGCTAATCCTTTCCTTCAATCAATCACTGGGTCGAGGGCGAAGGCTTTCCAACGTGCTCAAACTTAACCCAAAAACATCACGACGATTGCTTTGCAGAGCAGAAGATTGGCATGCAGCAATAATACCAGCACGGATTACAAAACATGAGACAATAAACAAGGATCAATCCCCGATGAGAGCTTAAGGCTTTGCGAAAAGGACACGCGGCTCCCGGTTGTGGCTGGACGAAGGCATTTCCGGTACGCGCAACCAAGCGCAACCCGGATACGAACCCATGCAGCTGTCCTCCTCCAAGTGTCAAAACCGGGAGGTTTTTGGAACGATTTTAATGGAGAGTGTAGTGCGCAAGTCCACTGGCCACACTGCTGCTACCTGGAGTTTCTTCTAACGCGGGTGAAAAGCGCGCTTTTTTGTACAATCACCTTCTCCTTCACACGAGACTTGGCTGGAGAGCAAAATGGAACATCATCGGAAAATGGAACGACTCGAAGGCCTGGTTGTGTTTGTGGGGAGTGAACGAGCGATACACATTGACCGAGGTTTCGTGTGATAATAACACACAGAGCAACATTGAACGTGGTGAGCATGAGATATGCGTGAGATAAGTTGTGTATCGGTGTGTTTGTAAAGTAAGCTTTATGAGAAGAGACTTTGAACTTGAGAGAGGCCATTAAACTGATGAGAAGGATAAAGCCTTACACCAACGCTTCCTCTATAAGGAACGAAAGAGAGCAAACGTTGTTGCATCCTGCGAAACGGAACCATGTGGTGGGTCAGGTCGTAGGCAAGTGAAAACAGAACGATAGCAGCTGCTACTAACTGCACACTGACACAGACACAATCGGCGGGGAGCATACATACGTGGATGAACTTGAGAATGAATTTTTAACCGAGGAAACCCCGCGTAATGAATGATGCAAAAAGGTCGAGACGATAAAGAGTACAACGGTACGGTACTTACGGATGCTTTCTTAAGCCCGCGAGAAGATTATGCACGATCGGTTCGGTTTGGTCTGAGTGTGTGTGATGAATAGAGCAATTGACAATGACACTGATGAGGCACGAGTTGTGCAACTTGAATAAAATATATTGTTTTTAGGAATTAATTTTGATTATTGTAACGTTTTTAACATAAATTAGGAAAATAAAATTCAGAATAATTTTTAACTGCGAAAAATAATTATTTGACTATTGTGGAGCAGCACATTGTAAGTTCGCTTACTCAGCATAAATAAATAGAAAACACATCAAAGTCAATGCAAATATTTACTTTAAAATGGAGGCGCATTGTCATTTATCAAAAAGTTTTATGGAGACGCATGGTGTTTCATGAACAACAAACCATTTACCAGTGTTTTATTGACAAAAAAACCAAACAAAAAGTTCGGAAGTGTGCAAAACTCTTTGCCATCCAATAGTAGCTACCAAAAGGACAAGCAGGACAAGGTATTAGATTAAACTTGTCGATTTGCGTGAGATGCTATCATTACGAGCGACTACCAAGAGGGAAACCATGTCACATTCTTCTTCCCATTTTTTATTCTTTTCACGTTGCTTTGGCCGTGATTGGAGAAACTTGCGAGAAACTATACACACACTGAAGACGCCACACCTCACCATTTTGACTTATTCCTCCAGGGTGCCTTTACAGCCGTACAACGAAGTAGAAACGCGAACTAAATAATGAACTGGCGGCTGTGCCCGGCTACTAACGATCTTGAATGAGGCCAGCCGAAGCAGAATGGTGGCATTACTGTACCGATTCTAGGAGGAGCTAGCTATTACTACAGCCTGAATGGGGGTAAAAAATACGAACCCTCCAGAGAAGGAATGAAAGGATAATACAACTAGAGGGCAGTAAGTGACCTACTAAACAAAACGTTTCATACTCGCTACACACACAAACACGAAACACGGCCAGCGAAAGGAAGCAAAAGGGAAGGTACACAATGTTCGTGAAAGAAACATTCAACAGAGATATCGTTAGGAGCTTCGTAATTAATTTCCAGAAACTGCCCCATGGCACCGTATAAAAAAAAACCCTGCACCAGCAGGTGAGCAATCAAATGGCGCCTCTTACGATTGTCGTAAATGTTGGGCATAAAATGCTTTGTAAATGGATGACCATACCAACGTACCAATTTAAAGCACTGGTCCACCAAAAACGACGGTCGACCAAACGGCAATTTAAGCCAGCCCGTATGGTGGCCGTTTTAAGTGGAGCTTTAAACTGGCCCACATGTGTACGTCCACGACGATACGCCGGGAGGGAATATTTTAATTTTTCTAGTATCATCACTTTGCATAATTTACAATCAGCATGGACACTTGATTTTACATTTAATTATTCAAATTAGGCACGCAAAACAACGCCCTGAGTATGGGGCAGGATACGTTATTTTCCGCTTAAACCAACAAACAGTGTTTGGTTCATTAAAATGATAATGAATAAAACACGGGGTATAATTTTCCGGGCTACAAAGTGTTACAAACAAGCCTTAATTACTGGCCGGCTTCCAGGTGAATGAACCGGCGAGAAGTGCTTGAAAAGAATTTTATTTAAAACAGCTATTTCACTGCCGGAGAATGACTTGTGATTTTTAGCCTTTTAAATTAAATTTTCCAACGCTTCCATACTTTTCATGTCAGCTTAATTTCGGATTACACTCTCACAACGATTCGGTTGTGCAGATTTACAGCTACAGAGACAAAACGATACAAAATTCCCGCAAGTCAATCAAAAATTTAATTTTCTTTCCAAAGCTACAGTTGGAATAATTCCAATGCATAAAAAGAAACCCAGCGTGAACAAAACTTTACTCTGCATGTGTATGGTGGTACCAAGTGTCAGCTGCAAAGAAGAAGCTTACCACTGACATCGCAGCATAAAACCACCATTAAATCCTCCACCGTGAAGGATCGAGAATTATGATCCATTTAAGCTGGTTCAAAACTATTCGCATTAGCCTGGCATTCGTTTTCTGCTGTGGCTTCTCTAATTTGCACACACGCACACACGCGCGGTGCACATGTAAAGCGCTGTAAAACGACATTCCTTGCCCTGCCAGCTTGCTGCTGCTAACCGCTACCAACACAACACTGACTGTGCAATCCCCCATACGACTGACTGTGCAATTATGCAGATAATGAAAATACTTCCCGGGGCCAATTGTTAGGCTTCTCGTGGTTTGCCCGGCTTGGTGTGTCGAGCATTTGCGGAAGTTGGCCCGCATTACCCAGGCAGTATAGTAGTTTGTTTACGGTGGAAATCATTCGTTCTGTTACGTTGACAATCGCTCAAACTGGAGGAATTTAATTTAGTGAGGTAAAGTCGTTTGGGCGAATAAATGTCCGCTAGGATGCTTAACAACCGTGGTTGAATATGAAATAAAATTGGAGCTGTAATCATAAGTTATGAATTTCTGCCAGTGAATAAATCCGTCGCCATTAAGTAGGACTCAGAAAAACAAAATGAAGATGCCTAAAGTTATGCAAAATGTACGACCAATATTTTTAAGGAAACATCGTTCAATGATGAATGATGGAATTTCATTCTATTGGAAATTATTTACTGTCGTGGGCTTAATTTCTAATACAAAAATAACTTACCCAGCCTATGCCAACTATTTAGAGCTAGTATTTTGAGCATGTTTCTTACCTGCAAAGAAATAGATAAGAAAAACGATTTCAAAATTAATTTACTTGCTAGGATTTCGCGTAGAACATATCGTTAATATTATCATAAACAAAATAAGAGTTATCCTTGAAACCATCCCTTCAACAGCAAACAACACGCCAGATGAAGCGAAAAACATAAAAAACAAACTTGTTTGTGCTAAGTTCCGATGAATTCCGACGCTTCTGCTGCTGACATTTCGATTACTACAGTGTCAAACGCCACGTCGATGGGATGAAATTTATAAGGGCTGCGGTAGCATTCATTGTTCGTCACCGCAATCACTCACTCGCCCTAATCAAAGCCCACATGAGCGTCGAACCGTGTGAATGACGCCAGGCAAATGAAGGGGTTTGTTTGCGACACGCTCGTTCGTTTTGCGAAGTGCAAAAAAGTGAGGATTTTAGCACTGAAAGTCACAAACCATAACAACACTTTCTTTTCCAAACTTATCCAAAGGTCATCGTCCTACGTGTTTCGAAAGGAGAGACAATGCATACAGAAAAAAAAGGTTGAATAATTAAATTACGGAACGGTTTAATTGGCGTGGTAATGAAACGGTATTGCAAGAGAAAGATAGATTGATAGAAAGAGAAAGAGAGAGAGAGAGAAAAAATACAGCTAAATGGGGAGAAAAACAACCAAATAATCGCGCTCCACCAAACAATTATAGTTTAGATTGAATTTTCACATTTTCCTTCCGCTTGGGATATATTGATGATGAATAAAGGAAAGGGCGGATGGGAGAGGAGGGCTTTGGAACATAATTCAATTGACCTTTATGAAGCCCATGTGCTTCATGTGCTTCCAGCCCGAGGTAAATTGGTTTGAAAATTACTGTTGCACAGTAGAAAAATTAATATGACCGCTGCTCCCATGGTTCACATTTAATCAATTGCAATTAAAAATTATTTTTATACAATGTTTTGTACGTTTTATGATTGGCAGGAGGATTTTTTCCGTTTTAAAAAGTATTATTGCTTTTTTCTGATAGAATAGCCTAGCCGTGTTGCTGGTAGTATTGTTTGGTCGCAAGGATAAATTCATAAAATAAATAAATAAAATAAAATAAAAAGCAACTCTTAAAATCATTCAATACGCATTTACAAAACGACGCTCATTTACATACACACTCTCTCTTTCTCTCTTTTACAACATAACACTGCATATCGAAAATCAGCATCCAATGTACTTAATATTCAGCAACAGGATAATAAGATAAAAGCATCCACTCCATGTAAAAGCCATGAACAACATCCCAATTATAAGCTAAGAGCAAAGTGTGTTTTGCTGACAGTTTGAATCATAATTAAGCATATTTATCTGCACGAGATTGCAATCATAATCCGGGGCCTACCCACTTTATTCACCTGTGTGTTATTGACAGTTCATTTGGGGCAAATTATCGACCAATCTCATGTTATCGCGACCAAGCGAATGTAGCGATTGCAAAATTAGTATTCCAAATTACATGCCCAGGCCTGATAATCGATTGATTAGACATGATGTTAGATGAACCAACAACCTACTGCCTACAATCGACCTAGCGACTGATTCACGTCCTACAGTTATTTTTCTTCAAACATAAACGGAGAAGCCGTTTTATTAATTTAAAATATAGAAAAAACTTTTGCTTGGAAAACGGCTTTTCGCTGTATATTAGTGAAGAGCGGAACGCCGGGCGTTTTTCGATGTTTATTTTGCTGTTCATTTAAATCTGTTTTCAGCGCACTGAGCATAATCACATCTGCACGGTACAAGCAAAAACCCTCGGAACCCTCGGTAAGGGTTCCGGGTTCGGGTTTTGGTAGCTAATGTGAATGCTTTTGTGCTGTGGAACCGCTTAAGTGCACAAACGGGGGAGATCTTCTCGGTACGGGGTCGCTGTTGATGCTCACCCTGACCTAGACACAAGATTATGAAAATGTGTGGTAGAAATCGGCAGAAAAGGCAACATTAAAATGAACCCCACACTGTGGATATGAACTTCAGATGGGATAGAGAGAGAGAGAGAGAGAGAGAGAGAGAGAGAGAGGGAGAAAGGAGGGGAAGCAAGTACAGCAGGGTAATGTACGGCCGGCACAAAAAAGGCACATGTCTGGGTTGTTTGACCAACGCGAGCAGGAAGAGCATCATCTCACAGGAAAAGGCCCACCTTGCAAACTCCCTCTGCTCTTCCCACCACCAACCCATCCTTCTCAACAAAAAGTTTAGAGTAAAGGGCACTACACCCGACACACCAACACACACACGCATACACACGCCAGTGCATCAAATGAAGGGGGGCAGGAGTTTCGTATCGCAAACAGCACGAATCCATCGCGATGGAGCGATGCACTTGATTCGCTATAAATAACAGATTGACGTGACGTGGGTTCGGGCTTCGGGTGGCAGCAGAAACATGTTTACCATATTCACCGACATGCTTTCGTACGAAAAAGGTGACCGAAAGGCTCGTACCTCGCGCTAGAGGGCATGTTCCCAGGATGCCGGATGCGTTTCAATCCGACTACCGTCCCCGGTTCTGCCGGTGACCGGATGCAACGGCGGCTGGTACAAGTCATATGACGCGCCGTGTGAGTGCAATTTGAATCTGCATAATGGATGTATGACGGCATGTTTACAGGAAATTTAACAGCACAAGGGTGGAAGCCGGGAAAGGGATATTTTAGTCCATCCGGTAACGTACGCCCTGGTTGGGTGACAAGCACCGGGCCAACGCCTAGCTGCTGGAGTACGCCGTCCGAGTGACATCCACCGAGGCGAAATAGTGTATGAGATTAACCGGAAAGCGTAACATAGGCTCCATTAGCTATTATTGGAAGGAAGCAGTTTATCCTTATCAATGGTGGTAGGGATCTTGTTGGCTGAAAATTTCACTAGACAAGATTGACTGCGGCTGAAGGTAGGAAGGTGTTTATTTTTGTTTTATGTGTCTAGCGTCAATATTTGATGCTTGAATTGCGTTAAATATTGAAAATACTTAAAGATCGACTCTAATGGAAACCGTAAGGATGGTAAAGGTTGCAGTGTCGAGAGATTGATAATTTCAATTCATAATCGTGGTGTAAGGTAAATTAAAATTTTGTTTTCTACGCCTAAATGGCTGCTATTTGTATTACAAGTACATTAGTTGGATTCTCTCGAAATATCTATCTAATTCAAGGCTACGCCCTGTAGATACAGTTAGCAGCAGCTACCAACTAGATAATGAGCTCTAACTATCCAACTACGGTGGTATCAGTAAGTCTGGCAAGCCATCCGAAGGCAGAACTTGAAAGCCGAGAAGAAGAATCGAATTGAATGCAAATTTCCGATGATGGTGTATTAAAAACAAAAGTTTATTAGCCTCCCAGAGCATTTCTGTTGCATTCAGTGAACCGAAAACTTTCAACACTTTTTCCAACTATTCTTCCATACCAGACGGCAACGATTCATTCGGCTGGGCTGCCTCGACCGATTTAAACTGCATCCATGGCACGCCCGAGAGCACCCATCCATAGGGAACAGCTGTAGCTTGTATTGCCAATCCTCGGTGTCGGACTGGCTTTGCTTGTGCTCGGTAAGTTTGCGAGACAAGATGGATGTAAAGTGCACGGATCAATGATTAGACTTACGGTAGCAGGGCAAGCCGACGACGTCACCGACGACCCAGATAACACGATAATCGACTGTGCTAAGCTGTGCCAACAGATGAGCAGTGTGATGGAACGATACCAGGAAATTTCTTGAATGGCTGTTGCGATGAAAGCGTCAAAGCTAGTAAGGTTGAGCAATTTCCTGTCCCGAGTAGTATTTCTTCATTAGCGTTGCAACTTTGTTTAGAGTTATAATTAATTTTATTGGCTACTAAGAACTATTTCTAAAGAACTCGGCCGGTAGGCGATCAATGGAACGCCCTAGGATCCCGACCGAGAGCCGCACAGGGCCTTTGAAAAAGGAAAGGCGCTAGAAGCACTATTAGTTCAATCAAAAGAGTTTTAAAATAATTTCAATAAATAAACTCAGACTGCGTCACACATGAATAAATAAAAGTTACTTGCAAAATAAAAACACACCCATTGTTCACGTTCTTAACAGTCAGAAAAAGACATATAAAATAATATGACAACGGCCTCGAAATGTTTCGTAAACGATTGAGAAACCACAAAAGTTCTATGCAAAAAGCTGCTCTTTTTTACCATTTCCATACTAATGTATAGATATTAAACAAGAAAAAAGTGTAAAAATGTTAACATTAATGTTACTTGTCTCGATCAGCACTGCGTGATCTCCAAAGCAAGAACAAACATATAATTATTCATTCTTATAGTTGTATAGAATGACAATTCAATAATGCATCTAATTTTTTTTAAATCTAAGTCGAACACACAAAAGATTTATACACCAAATTTTCTTTCCAAACTGACAATTTAAGTGCTTCTTTCGAAAGCTTCTCAAATTGATCCCCCAAGCGATTACTGGATTTGGGTAGAAGTGAGATAATTCTTCAGGGAATAAATGCAGGCATCCAATGACGTAGGGCGAGTGAAAGCTAAAATCTATTTTTAGAGCAAAGACTTGACGCAAAAGCCGCTTTTTCATCAACTTAGAAGTATCAATTTTGAAATGGCAGGATGTTGATTGTTCGCGCCAAATTGTAGGCAATTCGGAAACACATCCATCACACGTTAGTATGAATGTAAGTGGAAGAACTCCGACGCCAAATGAAATAACTCCCTTAATAATACTTTGAAGGGATTTTGTCAATGCAAACAGTACTATTAGGGGGGATTTTGTCAATAGGGACGTATTACAAAGGGTTAACACATAAATCGAAGTATTCAAGCCATGCAAGTTGAAACAAACTGCCTATCAGAATTCAAAAATATACTTTAAATCTTGTTCATCTTAAATGATCGTCTAAAATCACCCAATCTATTCCTCCAAATCACCCCGGAAAACGTCTCCATTGCCAGTATGATTGACCCGCAATTAAACCTCTTGCCCACACGCTTTTTACCCACCTTCCGTATCGTAAACGTCCATCTCGATGGACTGTGAGTGGCAGTGTTGGTACTGTTGGCGCTGCATACTGAACAGTTTGCACCTTTCCTTGGCTTTCGCGAGCAACGGCGAGGTGACGGTGGGTGGTGTTGTTGTGCTGCCGCTTCCTCGCGGATGATCGTTACCGTCACCACTACCACCAGCAGTAGTAGCGGCCACCGGTACGTTTCGCTGTCTGCTCCGCCCTATGAAGCTGTCGCGCGCAGTCCGAAGCAGCCCGGCGGTACGGTGCTGCTTCGCCGGCTCGCCACCCGTGAGCGCGAGCGGTGAGCTGGGCGTGGAAGGTGTGGTGGGCGATGACGCAAGCGATAGGGATGCCGTAGCGGAGGGGGAGCCTGTGAGGGCGGGACAGTGGTTGTGATGCTGATGGCGATGAAGATGTTGGTGGTGGTGGTGGTGGTGTGATGGATGGTCCCGGCGGCAGTGATGGGCAGCGGCTGCCGCGGTCCGCTCCCGTTCCCGTTCTTCCTCCTCCTGCCGGCGGGCCAGTTGAAAGAGTAACAAAAGCAATAGGAGAAACACTAGCACCAGCGGTGGAAGCGGAAGCAACAATACTACTACCTTTCTTTATACCGCACTAACTCCACCGCCGGCCGTACGCGGGGATATAGAAGCTCGATGCGTTTTGGAAGGACTCGCGGGATGTTGGTAGGGTGCAGAGACAGGAAACTACAGAGACAAAGGGTGGGGGATGGAATGCGCGTTGAGAATTTTCCCTCGCTGGTAGATCCCGATGGTGGATGGATGGTCGTGCGACTTTAAGGTGCCAACGTCACCGGAAACACGTAACTTCGAAGATTCTACAGCAGCAATTTCTTGGCAACACTGCCACAGGACGCTCACCAAAAGCTACCCTTTTGTGCGTTTGGACACGAACCGACTCTTAACTCTTTTCAACACGATTCTACCACTCTTGCTCACTCTCTCTCTCTCTCTCTCGCTTGCTTTATAGCTGTGTCACCTACTCTATCTACTCCACGATCACGAACTCCACTGGCAGCAGAAAGCAACGAGCCACGCGCAATGCACTCCGATGCACCACATGCATATGGGCAAAAAAGGACAAGCACAAACTTTCACACCAACACGCTATCACAAGCTCTTCGCACCAGCTTTACACAAAACCTCCGACAGCACTCTTTTAGACCACAATATTTCACGACCAACTACCGGTTGGATTATGGAAGGATTTTCCTAGAGTTCCAAGCACCACCACGTGACTTTTCGGGGTTGCCGTTTGTCCTCTCAGGACACATGCACAAACACAGGACACAACTGATAATGCTGTTGTCAACTTTCCAACACCTTCGACAATAACACGGCACAGACACACACTCCACAGATGGTAGATATGCACAGTTCGCTTTATCACACGCTGGTCTCAGCTAGCCTGAGCGATATGTAAACATTCACCGAACGACCTAAACGAAGTATTTCTTTTTAGACGAGCTTTGAGCACAACAAAAAAAAATAAACGAAAAGGAAGTACAGTGAGACACAGACATCGTTCGATCTATCACAGATTGGTTGTTGAAGTATCACGCCGAAAAAATAAGCCTTTTGCGTGGGATGGATTCTACCCGAACATGGCAGAACTCCCAACTATATTGTGTGGCGGAAAAGTAAAGTTCCCAACTCGGTCCTACGGTTTGGCATTGAATCACTCGCACCCGCACAATAGTTCAACTTTTAACCCGCTATCTGTGCAGAGGTATGCGACACCTACGGTGCTTTGCAACGCGCACCAGTGACCCGATGACAGCCAGGATTCTTATACGAGTTTTCTTTCCCTGCGTAGTTGAACTGTGTGGTACCTGATTGCTTGGGGGAAATTCTTTTCATACTCTTAACTACATTTTATTTTTCCTCTTGCAGACTTTTTCCAACCAGAGGTTTAGTTCGTTTGAGCGTTTGAGCGACATTTGTGAAGAGTGACACAGAGATTGGCAATTTTTGTGGCACAGCAAGCATTCATGCTCAGCTCCGCTGCCACTCGCCATGGCTGGCGGATGGTGAATAGAGTTCATGTCTGGTGAAAACTACGACCAACTTTCCAAAGTGGTATCGTTTACAATTACAAACTGTTTGCTGAATGTTTCTGAATGTTCCGGGCAGGAAATGGAATGTACATTCACTGCCAAAAGGTGCATCTGGCAATCGTCGCTGGGACAGGGATACGCTTCTCGTTCCGCACAATCCATACGATTGGAAATAGTTTCCAGTTCGATTGGTAGAAATTTTGCTTCATTTGATTACCTTCGTTACGGTGCTGTTTAGTGGAAGGGTTTATAGAGAAGGCGATCGGAAGTTTAAAGACACTTTAAGGTTTGTTAACTGAAGCTGCAATAAACAGAAACTGGGAATAATGTGTAAGGACGGTTTATTAAGTCGAGGGATTGCATGTATTTAGGAGTATTTATGGAAAATGCACGGTTCGTTATATAAATAAAAGGGCAATTCCGGAGGGTAAGGTGATCAGGACTTATTATAAGCCTCTGAAGGATGTTTCGTAACTAGAAACTGTCTCGCAGAAACATTTCATAAATTTTCTTAATGATGTGACAGTAAGAAAAAAAGGTAAAAATACCTTCTTAAGCTCCAACATGATTCATTATTGCTTAAAAAGTCTACCAGACATTCAGCAAAACATAAAATGTGGATATCTACACACGTTTAAACAAGTTACCGATTATGCAAAACGTTTGGTTGATAGAAGACACGGGAAGGCCCCTCCCTTGGCGAAATTCTTTCGTCACTATAATAGGTCGGCTGATAATTGTCTGGCCTAACACATAGAGGGCGCTTGTAAATTCAAATCCATTTTTTTTTTGTATTAACCTTGAAACGAGATCTGTCAAAATTTGACATCACTCGGACAATATCCAACTATATCTCCTCCAAAATCAACTATAAAATATTGGTATGCTAAATTTAAACGTGGTGAAATGAGCACTGAAGACGGTGAACACAATGGACGCCCAAAAGAAGTGGTTACAGAGGAAAACGTTAAAAAAATCCACAAAATTATCAAAAACAACCAAACCATAAAGTTGATCGAGATAGCTGACACAATAAAGATATCCAAGGAACGTGTTGGACATATCGTTCACGAATATTTGGGTATGAGAAAGCTCTGTACAAAATGGGTGCCGCGCGAGCTCACATTTGACCACAAACAACAACGAGTTGATGATTCGGAGCAGTGTTTGGAGCTGTTTGAGCGAAATTCTAGCGTTTTTGAGATGAGACTTCATCACTACACTCCAAAGTCAAATAGACAATCATCTGAGTGGACTGGACGCGATTAACCTGCTCCAAAGCGAGGAAAAACGCAACAATCAGCTGGCAAGTTTATGTCGTCAGTTTTTGGAGATTCGCAAGGAGTTGAGAAAGGAAAGACCATTAACAGCGACTACTATATCAAGTTATTGGAGCGTTTAAAGGACAAAATCGCTAAAAAACGGCCACTTTGAAGAAAAAAAAAAGTTTTGTTTCATGAAGACAACGCACCGTGCCACAAATCAGTCAAAACAATGGCAAAAACTTCGCGAATTAGGCTACGAATTGCTTCACCACCCACCGTATTCCCCAGATCTGGCCCCCAGCGACTTTTTTCTTTTTATCAGATCTCAAAAGGATGCTCGCTGTATCACCCTTTAAGGTAGGTATGGTGAATAAAAAAAAATTTTTAAAAAATGATTTTTACTATTGTAGGCCAAATAATTATCAGCCCACCTGTTATTTAAAATGCCTAAATGTATGCAAAGGCAAATACATGGCGTCAAGGATACACAGTGTATTTCCAGTGTGGTCAAAAGTAGTTGGATATAATAAAAAATAAGGCTAGAATTTTAGTAAAAAGAGCCTTAGGCTTGGCTTACAGGCTTGTGGATGTCACGTAGTTCCATAGTAACTACCACAGAAGGGGCCAGATGAGATTTGAAGCGTGTTTCTACTGTACAAAGACCGGCACCGCTGTCTTCTCTATCTCGAATACGTTTTGCAAACTGTTAGGCGTGTTTCGCATATTGCTGAACAAAATTCATTGTGTGTAATATTTTCTAAAATATGTTATATATGTAGCGAATACTAAACTCCCAGAATTATATATATAAAATATTTAGTTCTTGTTGGCTTTATGACCTTCTTGGTCACGCCACCCATCTAACGACTTACTTAAGCTATATATACCACGTAGTGGATAGTTATTTCTCTAGACGGGAAAACGGTTCAGATGAGATTTGAACCTTGAATCCTGTCGCGTGAAGTCCGAAGCCATTTTTCCGTATCACCGGATGGAACAATAATTGCAATGATAAACATACAAAAAGAGCCAATAAACCGTTAAATTATCTCAAGAATCAACTCCGACAAGTATGCAACCAGCAACAAAATTAACATTATCCCGATAAAATTCCCGATATACGATATCGATTTTCAACAATGTAAATTATGTTGCCCATGAGCTCATTTGCCTGTTTTTACTTGTTGCGTTTCACAAACAAGGTCACAATAGCCCATTATAGTTCTTGTTTACCAACTCCCCTCAACACACACACACACACACTCAATCAATAAATCCTCCATGTAATGAATAAATTTGTCATCGAACAAACTGTCCTCCTCCGAACCTTTATTCCCAAAGAATTGATCAACACCGTTACCACAACATGTTACTGACCCGGGAGTTTTCTATTTCCTGCAACGGTATGGCGCCTTTGCAAATGTTTTCCCACGCTGACGGCAGCAACGGAACAGCGGAACTATCGCCGAACTAACCCAAAACACACCATCCCGCGGGCGCAACGCATATCAAATTACACATTTTTATTCCATCATCTATCACGGCCGTCCGCACCGTCCACCGAAAGGTGCACGCACGTGCGGTGTACATCCAGAGCAAACACAATATATTTGCCAATACCTTTCTCTGGTGTGCTTGTTCCTGATCCGGAACCTGTCCGTTTGTGACGCAAAAAATCGAACCACGTTTTCCACTCCCTACCACAGCCACCGATAGAAACCGATGAGACAAACAACATTTCACGGGCACGGACCAAGGGTATTTGTCTTTTACGTACCGTGTCTGGTGTATCGATTCAACAAAGACCCCCAAAACGGTATGTCCTCAGTGGCTTCTTTGCCGACCGGGCCGGCTAAGAACTGGAAGAACCTTCGCCTTCACCAAAAACGATTCAAGAAAAGACCATCGCACGCGCAACCGTGCTCGCTTGCTCAATTATTTATTCTTTGCACACAAAAAAAAAAACTCCCAGAGTCTACAGCCGTACTCGAGGAGGAGCAAGAACGCACCGCGGACAACTGTCGCAGTTGCTAATGTTGCGAACATAAAAATAGTCTACTAGCAGAAGAGGCAGAGTTAACCATTTGCTTTCACGAGAAATACGTGGGTGCGTTGGTGGTCCAGCAAATAAATTCCAAACTAAAACACCAAACTCCCTTTTCCACTGGCTCTGGCCAGCCGGCTAAGCCAGCCCCCACGCAAGGGCACCGTACCAAGAAGTTGTCCACGGCGATAAGGATCTGCTTCACATTCAGGCGCGCAATGACCGATTAACGACTGGTTGGATGTTTTTGCTAGCGGGGCGGATGGGTGAAAAGTTTCGCCCCACATAGGCACAACCGACAGTGGAACGGAAATGGCACTCAACGTATAAAACTGGTTGAATTATTCAACACGCTACTCGCCCCGGTGGAGAAGGCTTTTAGACGAAGACGTCGCACGGGTTAGAGCTTTCTCGGTCACACAGGACCAAGGCAGCGTCGGTTGCGAGCAGTTTGGTACGCTACCTTGAACATTAGCAGACATCAACAGCGATATTCTTTTGGTGACCTTGAAGACCTGTCCACGAGGCGTACCGGTTGAGAGGATTAATTGTTTGGCTGGTAATTATCCCATTTTGCCGGGCAAGAATTCATTTAGTTTCGCAATTGTTTCTTGCAATTGACGCAAAATATTGACGGGCTCTAGGCTTTCTCGTATATTCACGAGGGATCATAAAGGGATAAGGATTTCATTAAAATACATCAAATGGCTTAATTGCTTGAGTTTCATCAATCCAACTTTGACAGACTTTGCACAACGTGCACCCAAGCTCCCCAACTCCGAAAAGCAATCCAATTGCTAGTTTGTCAGATGGAATTGTTTCGTTTCCGGTTTCCTGCTTGCAGTTTCGCATTCCAGCACTTTCATTTGATTTCCGCACTGATGAATATTAATGTACCAGCCCGCCCGAGATGGCGTGGTCGGGTATTGCCAAAGGTCGGCCTGATAATAAACTTCGAGTCCATGCTGGGGAGTTGGCGAATCTTCAACGCCCGGGCAAGGGTGCGATTGGTCAATGATTGGTTTGCCCGTGTTAATGAGTCAATGTGCAACACAACCGACCGGACGAACCGGCCTGTCAACAGGTACCGCCGTGCCTTCCGACGATAACACAAGGTCGTAAGGAATCATCGGGGAAAAAAAATCGTTGCCGTTTGCATAGCAGCCAGCAGGGCGTGTTGATCGACACGCAAGGCTTTTGCCGGGCTTGCCGGACGGGCTGAGTGAGTGATAATATTTCGAGCCATGTCTTCTGGCCGTCGCTGCGGATATCGTACTGACGGGCATCTTAATGACCGACGCACGTAAAAGCGACCGTCGGTTTGTCGCAACAGCTTGGGAAATGGACACAAGGACGCTTCGCGGAAATTCCACGCCTCGCTGGCACTTTGACTTCCTGTGATTCGTGTACTGCGATGGGTTGGGCTGTGTGGGATGCACCGGGTTCGATGGGATGGTTTAATCAACCGAAATTGTCTTGCTTGGCTTGGACTGGAATAATGTTCAACACCGGGCTCTTGGTTGGCAGACGGCCCAGTGAGTAAATCACGGTCATGTTGCCCTGCTTCGGGGCTTGTTTCGACATTGTACATTAGGGATAAGTAATTTTTGGCTCTTCCTTTTCCTTGTTGCTGAATAATAAATACCGTTCATGGATATTTTATTCGCACATGGATGTTTACAAGGTAATAATGAGTTCCTTGTCGTGAATTATTCGACAGAACAGGTAAATGTTTGAGGAACAACTTAATTCAAGTTAATTAAACATCCAAGAAGAGATTTTCAAGAGGGATGTTTATGGATAAACATTATGTTGTACAAGCTGACGATAATTTCAAACCAAATCTAGCGTGAATGTTTGCTTAACGAAAACTGGATGTTAATTTGAGTGGATGATGAGTTATGGAGAAATTTTGAAAACTATGTTGAACTTCATCACGCAATGACTGCATTCGGTTATAAAATTTTGCATTTTTCAAAACTGCATACAGCAGAAATATTATTATATATGTTCTGCTGTCAGTGTGTGTATCAATCCCGAACGCCCTGATATGGGCATAGATCCGCTCTTGGAGAACATCGTAGGCTGGTAACATATCTCTCCAAATATCTGAACTTGGGTATACGGGAAAACCCAACCCCTTGGGAAGATGGGAAAATATGGCTAAACTGAGCCGGGGACTCTAATCAGCTTGGATGCGTAGGCCCTCCGGCGAGACGAGGAGTTTGGGGGAGAGACCTTGCAAGCCACCCTCAATATCATTGCAACGAAAGGTAACCAAAGGATTGGCTACCTAGCCATGTCTACGTGACGTGCTCATTCTTGAACAGGCCAAGGCGTAGAAGGTATAACAGAAAAGGCAGAGGTGACAACAACTTTTACAACAGACTTTTTGAGTATAATTTCCAGCGTACTGTTCTGACTGACAAAAGTAAAATTGGAGGCGAAATAAACAGCGAAATTCCTACCCTTTTGCTTATTAGCAAATGATTATAGATAGTTTTTAGCTTGACTTAAGGACCTACTAGGTCCACGCTGCTCTTCGATTCGCATACTAGACTTATTGGTACCACGTAGTCCTCACTACGGTGAAACAATCCGGATGAGATTTGATTTATCGTACACTCTTATGAGAAATCAACTTTCAGGCTATTAGCAGGCCCTTAAGGTCCCAACCGCGATTGAACACCGAACAGAATTGGGTTCAAATGACCCACTTTTGGAAATGATTTTTGTATACAGCACCCTCAACAACTCTGTTCAACCCCTCATATAAGTTACAAATAGTTATGTAAGCCAAAGAAAGCTAAATAACTTTACATGAATAGAGACAAATACAAAAATGAGGGCCACTTTTGCTAAATAACTTTACATGAATAGAGACAAATACAAAAATGAGGGCCACAGTATTAACAGTCGATAGCGCCATTCACGTGTGTATAGTTATGAATCGAAACAGGCTTCAAGTATCTGACGAAGTTAATACTAACGGAGACACGATACACTAGACAAGAACTATGGAACATGCATTTTCGATCAGTTATTTCATCCGTAACTCAACTTAAGGCTTAACAATAGAGCCATCATACTAAACTAAATCCAATAAACTCCACTCAAGCACACCATCTTATTAACTCTATTCCTGTAGTAACAGCTAAGAAACCTCTTTTTAAGGGCATATTTTGGAGTTTTATCCCTACCATTATTGAGAATTTGAGGATCGAAATACTCTCCGAACCCCAAAGCGTCTAATTTCCCTCAGTTTAACCGACGATTCCTTCCCCGTGCACAGGACTATGGCTATGGGTAAAGTCATCTAAAGAACCCAAAAATGACACGCCAAGTCCTCTTGAGATGCTAGTGCCAAAGGCAAAAGGAAATCGAATTTTTGCCAACACATTTCCCTTAATAAACATTGAAATTGAACTCAATGCACTTTTCCCACGAAGCTTCCAATCATCCAAATCAATAAAAGGCACCAAACACAATTATTAGCAATTCGTACACCACAGCGCGTAATCTGACATTTGCCTGCCAAAGGGCCCTTTAACGGTGTGCGATCAGTTTTCCGGTGAGCCGATGAAACGCTGATTCCAAAACCACCACCAAACCGGCTTGTGTTCCGGTTCCCAAACAATCTGCCTCGATTCGAGAATCAATATCGAGGGCACTAAGCCGAGGATGTTACCCGTCCCTTCCATTTCGTTCCTACCCTTTACTGCCCGGCTCTTCTAGTGGTTTAGTGAAAATAGAGCGAGAAAAGAATAGAAGAAAGTAAGCAGCTAACCACCGATCGCGTTTTTTCCCCGTTGCGTTGCTACACCTTTATCGTCGCGAAACTGGCCTTCTTTAGAAGCCTCTTTAGGGCATAGGGGAAACCCAGTGGGACGAGAGAGGAAGAAGAAAAAGTTACCGAAGGCGCCTTACACACACCGGGTCCAAGCCGAAAGCCCAAGGTCCAAGTGTTGAATAATTAAATAAGTCAATTAGTATTGAAAATTGATACCACGGTATGGTGGTTAGAAGGGTGGTGCCAGGGGCCCTGGCAGGATGGCAGAAAGTGGGGAAAAGCTTTACCATTCCTTCATATGTTTCTCCTCCGCGTTTCTTTTCCCCGCTAACAGTGAGCGGGGAATAGTAGTAAAAGTGGCAAAAGGTGGACTTTTCCTGTCACTTCAGGTTACGCTAGCAGCAGCAGCAGCAGTTCACGGGAGCTCGGTTCACGGTACTCGGGCCGGCCTTCAGCTTTTCGATCCGTCCACTTACGGTTCCATTCCTCTTCAAAGAACCGCTTATGGGAGCAATAAGCACCATTAAGGGAAAGCATAATGTGCAGTGGGGTGAGATTAGCGATGGGGAGGGGCAAGTTTTCAAGAAAAGCCTCAGCAACTCTCCACCGACGCCCACTGGTATGGCAACGGACGGACACACACACATTGTAAGCAAAGTGAAAAACCCATTGAATAATTTTATTTCCCTCCCAACGCGAAAGGGCAAATGAGTAGCGCTCGAAAAGAAAATCATTTGAGCCCTTTTGAGCCGGTTGATTGTGATAGAGTGGACCGTGTGGAATGTGTGAAGGAGAACTCTGCGTTCCATTTTTTTGTTTTTGTGTCCTTTCATTTGCTTCTACGTCGAACGATAGAAACGGTGCCGGGAGAATTGCCGGCCCAGGTCTGGCCATATTGGCACGATGAAATATAATCCTCTTGGACCGGAATTTTTGCCTCGTTCTAGGTGTCTCATTAAGACTAGCTTCTTTGTTCCGTGTCCACAATCGCTGTAGCAGAAAGTGTCAATAATCTGAATGCAGATTCACCTCACCGTGGCAGCACAAAAGGCGATGGAAAACGATGGACCAGAGGGAAAAGAGTGGCAGGAACCATGAAGTGTGAACGAATGGAGCTTCATGAAGTAGTTGTTCGAGTGATTGGCTTTCACACCGACGGTCTTGTGTTCGATACTCAACTGATACTGGGAGTCCAATGAAGATAAACACATTTTCAAGTACCTCAAGTACGTTTTTCCGTATGTAACAATTTAAAATAGAACCTTTGCAAGCCAAAAAATCTCTTTATCTTTTGGTTGTGTTTCTTGTCACTTTGACAGGCAAAAACAAGCAATCACCAGCGAAAAAATGTGTAACAAAACGTTATCGCTTCCGCTATGCAATAGATTCTGACAGTAACACGTACCCGGCGCATATAAGCCGTTTCGGTATGATTCTCACTTCCCATCGCCTATTTGCCAACTATTTTGCATAACACCGTACTGTATTTTCCCTGCAGCAACTGTCTTTTTGAGATCTTCTCGTCCAAAGAAACAAAAAGAAAGAAAAACGAGCTCCAGGAACAAATCTCCCACCATCACATTCTGCACCGTTTGTGCAAAAAAAAAAAAAAAAGGTTGTTCTTCCGGATCGTTACACTCTCTAATGCTTTCGTGGAGCCACTGCCCGGCTGTGCGGAGCGCAAAGAAAAGTTGTGCATTTTTTAAACAACCATCGAAACAGCGGTAATGGTCCTGGCAACGCGACATGAAAACGAATTTCTCGTATGCATCGCATGAAACATTGAGCACGGTTCTTGGCCGAGTGCAGTGGATGAAGCAGATTTAAATAATGAAGCCTTAAAAAAAACGACGAGATAGAATGGTATGTCTACTCTTTACGTAGAATTTTATCTTGCACTAGAAAGGACAATTTCTTCTCGAGAAATAATAAATATTATTTACATCATACATTGTTTCACAATAAACCGTAATTTGTTTTATTTTCCTGTTTGTAAACATTCCCATTGGCATTCGAGCTTTGTGTGAGCTTTAAATTTGAGCATATAAAACACGGAAGAATTGGTAAAATTCTCGTTTATTTACCATTTCACATTTATTAGAATATTCATCCATCCAGCCTGATTGTTTAAACTTCCCACGCTCGATGATCATCCGGTGAATGGTTGAGCAAAGGAAATTATGAACGAAAAACATCCTTTGGCAAACAGCTGCACAAAATCATACGCTATGGCCGGGTGTATTAAGTGATTCAGTAAGGATACCTTTACACTGTAGAAATAATATTTTTCATGTCAAAGTGCTTTTTATTAGCTCTCTTTCTCCATTTAAAAATTCTATCTAATTGTTTGTTAAAAATGCTCTAAATAATATATTTTTTACATTTTGAAACATTCCACAGCATTTCCATTTTTAATGGTAAATTTTAATCGTTTATGTATTTTTTAAAAGAAAAGTGGTAAAACTTCTTATGGAACGTTGCAATCATGAAGTGGAATCTTGCACTCAGTTACGAAAAATATGCAACATCACTGTGGAGCTTTGGAACCAGCTGTAGAATTTGCACCGAACGTTTCATCATCCCTGAAGTGATTTTACAAATCTATTATTTAAATTCATTATAAAATTATATAAACCCTGTATAAGCATAGGGTTTCATTCGCCTCTTATCTGATAAAGAATACCAAATTTAATTTTTTTTCTCATAAATATCAAACAGTCCTCAGAACCTGATAATAAAACAGCTATTACAACCCTTCGATATTCCCCAACGATCTACGGGGGATCCAACCTAGACTTATTCTATGTATTACTATAGAAACCCGATAATCGCAAATTTGCCATTAATGTTCAATGTGATGTATAGACCTTCATTCTGAAATTAATGAAATATTTTGTCAAATGAGGTTTATTCAATATGAGTTAATTGTTAGTTGTGTTATATTGCGAATGATGGCCGGGTGATATTGCTAATTGTTAATTTGTTAATTACATCAAACCACTACACAACATTTAAATAAATAACACCCCGCACAAAAACTTTTACGGATTGCTTTCGTGCACAACCCACTTAAGCGTCACTCAACACCAACGGTACCCACGGAATAAAACCCATCTCCACTCATCCGCTTGCGGTTTCGTGTTCGCGTTTCCTTGGCGGAAACTAACGGCAGCATCTTAGCATCGCAGAAAAGATACAAACAATGTGCCTGCATTTCGAATAACTTAAGTAAGGTAGCTTGAGAAAATGAAATTTTTTTACCCTCTCCCAGGTAGATGAAGCAGCGGAAAAGCTGCAGGTAAAGCGATCCGGATACTTCGTCTGTTGCCATAGGGAAAAATGGAAAATGCATCACATTTTTTAAAGGAATCTCCATGATAAAAACTTTGCCAAAACATCCACCTGTACTACTTCCCAACGGAGGTTTTTGGGTTTGTGTAATAGCACAGAAAACAAATGCTAATGGAAACCAAACCATTCTGTGCAGTATTGTAAGCTGTCTAAATATAGCGCTCATAAAACGATCAAACCCTTATAAAAATCGTTTGTCAGTGTTAGCGCCAGCACTGGAAAGGGTGACAATCAAAATCAAAATCTAATAAACCCAAAGCGTGCCGGTTAGCGTGTGGTGGGTTTGTAAAGCATTCCTTTCATCGTACCCTCCACTTTTCTTATCTTTTTTCGTGTATGTGTGTGTGCTTGATAATTTATCAAAAAACACTCCTTATTCTCCCACTGGGGAAAATTCTGAGAGCCAAAAAGATGAAGCAAATTGCTAGACCATCCAACCAAACTTGTTGTACGATTTTTCATCACCAAAAGTGGGGACGGTATGGCATCCGGAATAGTAAACTGTGAGAGGGTAGTTCTCGACTCTTCCCAACCTCTTTCGATTGGTGACCGGTTGCCTGCTAAAATTCATCGATTTTTCATCCCCTTTCATCGTTCGATCAGGGATCGCAGGGATCAAGGGTCGAAAAGGGTACCGGCAAAACAAGAAGAAACTATTGCTTCCTTTTCACCAACAATAACGGCAACAAACAAGGATCAGACGGAGCGGTTTGTGTGTGTGCTGTGCCAAGCCAATACAAACGAGCCCAATAGCAGGATGCGTGAGTGTGCAGCATCGGGCAGTGGATGTTTTTAGGCAAAAACCGGAACCCAAAAATAAACTTTCCCAACGCTAGAGCACCGGTGGCTTTTCCATCGCACCGGAAGAGTCTGTCTGTTTTGCCGGAAGTGAAACATACTGGTGAGGCTGGTGAACTAGATTGTGAAGTCGGTTGATAGACTTTGGTACGGCTTTGGCGTTAAGGCGACGGCACGGGCACGGGGAACGAACCATCGATGAGGGAATGAAACATCAAATTAGATTTATAGCAGACGATCCATTTTTTATTCATACACCCCAGCACAGAGCGTGTGTTTGTATGTGTAACAAGCTGCCAAGATGATTCTTGAAAGGAGTTTAACCTACAGTGCCACGTACACACGTGCATAGCTTCAGCATAATATCTTGCAAAAGCTTCCCTGTTTGGAGATTACTTTGTTCTACGGAAGCTTCTTGTGTCATGTGTGTTCGACACCTTCAGACGAAGCAATTAAAGGCAGGAAAAGTGCTTATCCTTCAAAGAGTAGCAGGAAACCACCGCCCCCCCTCTTTGCAGCAATGGCTCAATGGATTCAATTAGAAAAGTTAGTTTAATTATTGCTGCGGGGTTTCGAAATTGAATATTAAGGTTCTTCCGGGTTTTCTTTTTTGACGTCAAATTATTACTAGCAGCGAAAGCTCGTTGGAGGATGTGGATTGATGGCAGGAGGTTTTATGGTAAGCCTTCTACCTTCAAGACAGCCCTTGCGGGTGTTGCAAATAATCAAATACAATTATTAAATTATGAAGCATGTCGCCTGTAATTGATGGGAGTTTGAAAGTAACGGCATATAGTTTCCAGTAGGAATGAATTTTGTTCACAAAATGGTTGATTAGAGGCTTTCCTTTACAGTTCAAATATTTTATCGCAACAACAAGGTCATTATAAAGCCTTTTAAATTCTCAACTATCTTTTATTTTTTTAAATGGATCTTATTTTTATAAAAGTTAACTTTCAAAGGCTTTTACTATTATTTTTATGATAAGTCATTTAGAACGTTAATTAGTTAAGGAAATCTGATTTAAAGTGCAACTAAAAACAGACTCATGGTGAATTTGTTAATTTACTATCGTTAAGAGTATAAAATGCTTTAAATCCATGTATTTCCATAGAAAACCGTGTGGTAAATCTAATAAAACTATACGACAACAAACACATCTTCCGTCTTACATCACTCGGTCACGGCAAATTGCATCGCAAAACCTCTAATTCATCCCGCGAATCAATCAACATTTCAAACCGCCTGCCAAAGAGACTCTCTCTCTCCCTCTCTCGCTCTCTCTCTCTCTTGCTTCATCTTTTTTTGTTTGTTCCCTAAAATGTCGACCCGTGTTCACGACCGTGTCATTGCTTCGTCACCAAAACACCGGCAAAAAAGAAAACCGGAACCAGTGTAAGTGTGTGCCTTGCAGCTCGCCAAAAGAGCAAAGCAATCCATCTGAAAATCAACACGCGAGAAATGGCGTGCCCCCTTTTTCCCTGCCACCCCCGGGGGTAAACCAACTTGCAGCAGCTTATCCTTTTTTGATGAATTAGTGAAGGCCGGGACAGAAGCCGGACGGAAGGGAACCAGCCAAAGAAGCCGTGTGCAGTTTGCAAATCGTCCCACTTGACAGACGCTTTTACAGTTTCGGCAGTCAGGTATCATTTAAGTTTTTGTATGTCGGTGTATCTGTACCCCTCAATGCCGTTGTGTTTCACAAATGGATGGTTCGCTTTCTTCTGTCCGACGACGGTGACGGCGGTGGCTAACTGTAGCATCGGCAAAAGGGAAATACTTTGTTTGCTGTCCTGGGAAAGGAAATACGCGAGCGCGCAATAAGGCTCGCTGTATTAATATATTGCATTGGGACTGCGAGCTTCGTAGAGCTTTCAATTTACATTTTTTTTTCGCTCCCTCATCTTTAAACCCAACTATTGTTTTCGTTTCGTTTTTAATCCCACACGTTTTGGAGCGCGATATAATTATTTTAAGCTTAAGAAAAATGGTGTGAATGGTGATATTTCGCCACAGCAAGCATTTTGCAACCCACTGAGGGAAGAGAAAATTGTACATTTCTTTTGGCAAATTTATGAAGGTTGTGGTTGCTGACGTTTGCTTTTGCTTAAATCGTCTGTTTTCTTGAGCAAGCAGCAGCTCAGCGGCTTCCGAATGGTGAAGGATATGGCGCACATTAGCTAATTAAAATTCATGGCAACTGCCCGAATGGTGTGCAGCATTTTTGTAGAAAGCAAACGAAACTAAACAGCAGCATCACAGACCTACTACTACATCACAGACCAGCAGTTTTCGCTGACTGATGGGTACGTTTCGTGCCGAGAGCTTGTCAACAAAAGGAGTGCAGTGTGGTAGTAGTTCAAAGACAGGAGAGCTAGAGCTCGTTTGTTATGGAATGCAATACAGGGGTTTTTTAAAGGATTATCTGCCGTTACAGTTTGTATGGCAGCCTTTTTCTTGTTTTTTTAGCTTGAGAAAGGATGTTCACGAGCAATTCCTAGCCACAAAGTATGCAATCTGCATTACAAACACAAACTTTTTGGGCGTTTCTACGTTCTAAATGTAAACCACAACATTAGAAGACTGATGACTAGAGAATAAAATACTTTTTTATGGCAATGGAAACTTGTTATTCAACCCCAATCGTTAGTTTTAAAAAATTGAAAACATCCCATCAACTTGCACCTTTTAAACGTTTAATACATCACTTCGCCCTCACTCAATAGGCAATAAGAAAATAAGGCCCACAGCTCCCTATCATTACACTGCCATTGACCGTGGCTTATAGCCCTTCTTAACCGGTAGCGCTTTATAAGCTTTTGTGGCTAGATTTGACCACACAGCACACAGCACAGAGGAAATAACCGTCCAGCGAACGTGCCTCAATTTAATTAAATTAAACGTGACCCGGTGTGCGCTGCAGTACACCCAAGCACACACGCACACAACACACACACTGCACCAAGCCCGAACGCCGAATGCCAGCTCAGGCCGAAGCATACGACAAAATGTGAAGATGGGATGTGTATGTGCCATGCCTTCACAACCATTGAACTTGCACTGGCAACAAAACGACGACCGCTAGGACGCGGGAAGAATTTAATGTTCGACCAATTGTCTTTGCTGGTGCACGGTTCGTGCATCGAGAATTAGCTCGACAGCAAACACCATCTCGCTGCTTCACTGCGGTGTTTTATGGGATTTTTGTTTTTTTCTATTCTAAATCTTCATTTATTCCGAAAAAGAAATGTGTCTTATTATCCGTACAACTGAAAATGTGCCCACAAAAGTTCATTAACGACTCCGACCGCCACTGAAATCCGCTCACTTGTCACTCAATTTGGGCTACGCGTTTTGTTTCATTACATTTTCACACGCAAACAAGCGCGTGTCCGCTATAAAAATCACTGTAAAGCACCCGTTTCAAAGTAAAATGCATTCCACTTTGTTCGGGGGGAGTTTTCCATTTTACAACAGTTGCTGGACACTCTAGCGTTCTTTTTTTATGGCAACTCCGTTTGAGCGTCGTAGTAGTAAAAACATGACTGTCTGTCTGCCTTCACGAACTCACGCGAAACCGAACGGCGAACGATCTGCTCCGGCAGGATAGTGTGTGTCCTTTCGCATCAAGAATGCACAAACAACTGAACATTAAATCATACACTCCACTCCGATGTACGAGGAGCTGTTGCGAGCGTGTACTTTCTCCTGCGGTATAAACTTCCGGAAAGAGCGTGGTCTGATTGTAGCATGGCCCTAAGGCAGCAAGATTTTCACACTGATAGCGTGTGATACCGAGAATGATGGAGGCGCACACCAAATCTAGCAACAGATCCGACCGACACCGACATGTTTTTGACAATATTATACTGATAGCTTTTATATTACTCTTTGAGGGCTTAAGACAACAAATCGTTCAGGAAAATTTAAAATTTGCCAACCCCATTCGGTACACCATTCGTGTCACATCCCCAACATAAACAAATTGCACTGCCAGCTATCAACCAACCGCAAACTCGTAGCACTCAGCCACTCACGAGGGCGCTCGTTAACTTGCGTTCTTCGGTGCTCGATCACTCCGCACAACCGCACCACACCAACAAAAACGAAAACCCACAAACTGAGTGTGTGTGTTGCGCTGTGCTTTGCCGCTGGTTGACTGGTACCGTTGACGTGAACGTTCAAACTGACGACGAGTGGCACAGTTGCGCCAACGGCAACAGCTAGACGGTATTCAACATGTACTAAATCGAAAAGGATATTACCAGCGCGAATCGGTGTGGGAAGGTGTGATGCGTACGTACACGTTTACCCAGCCACAAGAAGCTCTTTTCCCGCTGGTACGCTGCATCTCACACACTCACACAAAAATTGCTTCCCGACCCGTGTTTCGGGTCGGGTTGAGGAGATTTTTGCACATTAAATCAACTTCAATCAGTGCACTGGCGGTACGGAAAGTAAACTTTAGAATATTCGACGCTTTTGTTGTGCGAAACACCCCTAGAAGCTTGCGGTTGCCGCGGGTGAACGCTAGCAAGGGCGGTCGAGGAGCGAATTTCTCAAACACATCGTAAATTTGTGCCGCCTCGCGCTCGTGTGGGCTCGTGTAAAGTGGAAGGTACAATGAAAAGTCTGTCAACTAAGATCGAGTGATTTAGCAGGCGAAATTGAGGATGAATTTTTGGGAAGATGATTTACCAAACTGAATGCGGGTTGAATGGGCGGGATGGAGGATTAAATTAAGATGATTGTATAGAAAGAGGTGTTTTTTGTGTCTATGACATTAATGACAATTACTTACAATTTGTACATTGAATTTTAACTTTAATTCGGTTAGGGAAATCGTATGTATACACTCAAAAGAATATCGAGGGCAATTCTTATTAGCATTCACAAGCAACCCCTGTCAACACCCTGTGTGATTGGAGCAATAAATATTAAAAATAAGGCATTTTCTCCTTATTCTTGACCCTATCCCAGGCATGATTGGTTATGTAAAAATAAAAAATATATAACATCATAATCAACAGTTCCGTAATTTGTAATGCTAAAACGAACAACAAGAAAGATAATTCTATTTGTATTCGCATGAATATGCAACGAGAAACCAGTATTCATTTTTACGTACAACATTTACTGCCATTGCTCATTACTCAACCTGCATATTGAATCCATGTCAACAAAGCACAATTTAATCACGCTGCACCCTCGGCAAACCGGGCAAAATTATTTGCACAACATTGCACTGCACCTGACGGCCAGCTTGATTACACAACCTGGATCGAATGTAAATAGATTGGAAAGCTAGGTGTGCAGTGTTGTGGTTTTGACGTGACTGGGAAAAGCCAACACGTTACAAGATGAAAGCGAAACTCGGTCACATCATTGCTCGGCTCACAAGCAGCTGCTAAACCTACGGCAAGGAATGCATTGCACAAGATGGCGATAGAATTATACCGTTTTAAACAAAAGCAGTGTAAAAAAGGAGGATTCGAATTGTCTGTCCATTCGTAATGCTTGGTGATAAGGAAAACCTCTCTGCTCTCCCTTCTGCCTGGTGTTTTTCTAACTTAATCCACGCCAACGTCCCCGCATGTCCTAGAGTCGTGTACATTCATTAACGCTTCTATGCTCGGGTACTCGGGTTTTTGTGTGACTTTGAAAACCACAAACACAATATAGAAACACACACACAATCAAACACTCTGGAAACACTCAGCATGATCACGTTGCTCCGTTGGTTGCGTACGAGGAGCAATCCAAGCTGAGTGTTCCACTCCGTTTTCGCCCCCACACACACACACATACACAAGATGCACAAGATGCACTGAAGTGAAAGCTCTTTGATGGGTCGTTAGAAACTGAGTCGTTGTCATTTGGTGCGTCTTTTTTTTTCGTCCACCGTCCACTCTCGTTTACACTTTCAATCAAAAAAAGCACATGTTTTCACAAACGACCAGGCGTCTCCATTCGTTTGCAGATGCACATTTTTTTCGTGTTTATTTTATCTTTTTCGCCACCTATATTCACGGTGGCTAGCAATTGCGAACCGGACCAAACATTCACTAATCACCATTCACACCGCACTGCTAGAAGTGTCGGTAAGACCGGGGATTAATGGAAAAGTGATACGGCTTACTAGCGCCGAATGGAGACGCCCGGTCGTTCTTACGCCCCCCCCCATTTTTCCCAATCCTCCCGATGGGGACGTGCAACCATCAAACGCAAACGTGATAAATTCACTGACTAATAACCTTTCAACGGGACTGGATAACCATCAACCCCAACACCCAGGCCAAGTGGCACGACACGGTGCATTTAATCGAACCGAATGCAGTGTCGCATCGTGAGCGTGAAGGCAAAGCAACGATTTTCCGATTTCCTGCAGCACCAGCTAACGGTCGTATCGGGTTGAAACGCGATTAAGAAAAGTCACGAAAGCGCGCGCTCTCCGGGACCGGGACCAGACAAAACACGCCACACGCCAGCAACAGTGCTCGAGCAGTACTGTTGCCACCGTACCGAACCGGTGTCGCTGCTGGCACGATGGCGATGGCTGGTTTTGCGCTTCTACGGGTTTTCGGGTACCGCGCGACACAACTACCAAGGCCAACAACGAAACGGTCGCAAAATCAAGGGAAAGGCGGAACGTTTCCACGCTTATCCGTTCGGTGGTAGTATCGTTTAGGTAGCCCGATAGTTGGAGTACACGGTAGCAGAATGAACGAACGGTTGCTTCACGTTGTTTTATTTGTGCTGCTATTTACTTTTGCACCTTTAGCCTTCCTGCACTGGTATCCCTGGAGGGGAAAGGAACAAAATCGTGGAAAATGGATGATGACGATGACGCTTGGTACGGGTGCTGGGTACCGCAACAGCTTGATTATTACATTTTACCCGTCCGTCGTCGACGTCGATCCGTCTTCCGATCCGACGCAGGGGAACGAGAGTCCGTATGCGTATGTGCGAGCGGTTGTGCATGAGCGAGAGTTTTGCAACGATCGATTCCATTAAGCCGGCAGCATGATTGTTTAAAAGTTATAGAAATCGATTCGCCGAAGAATCGGTGACGCTCCGGCAGAACTACCGGAGCGGGAAAAAACGGGTTGAAAATAGCTTTTAAAATGAGGCCAGACAAATGGTGAACTTTTGGATATTGTTTGCTGTAGCAGAATGTAAGGATTATAGTTCTAACGAGGTGATTGAGAAACTTCTGTTTTGAGAGTAGAGCAGCAGCAGCAGCAGTAAAGCGATCTTTGACGACGAAGGCATTTATTTTTCGTTTCCATGCACATTTAACTCTTCTCGTGATGGGTAATAAGCTTCAAGAATTGAGTAGAATATAAAATATTCAAAACTAAAATATGATATCTGAAGCATTGCAAAATGTTTGTAAGTCATTATTTTTTTTTTCTAAAAATTGAGAATGATCGGCTCTGACATGGAACACAAAGAAAAATCTAGATCAATGAACAGCAACTGACTGTTTTTAATTCATTTTATAGAGACCTTTGGACCTATTGGCTCAAATTCGCCTCTCCGAAATAATACCAACCGATGAAAATTACAAATTTATCGTGAACTTTCTATTACTACACCATATATAGGCCACTCTATGTCACAAAAACACAACTTGGCCCATTATTTTCCTGAGGGGACAAAGCGAAGCTCTCAAAACTATTTACTGTGCGCGTGAAGTGATAATCCTTCATTTTCCAGCACGTTTTGTTCCACTTTGGTACATTTTCTACTACAACGCTTGACAGACTTTGTTGCCCAGACTTTCGCACCACATTTATCTACCACGAAGTGGCACCACAGTTATGTGTTCACTTTCTCTTCCCTACTTATACAGTCCGGTTGGTGTAAAAGGCACTACCACTGCCAAAGCCTTTTAACTGACTTTACATTGCCCCGTAACGGGTAGAACCGTAACACATAATAAACGGAAATGGAAAGCTTACTGTCCTGTACCTTCGTACTTTGCCCTTTCCTTAACCTCACATTTGTTTTCTTGAAGCGGCCATTTTGTGATTGCTTTTGTTCTGTTTTCTGTACAAGCAACAACCAAAAAAAAAAAAACAACAACACAGAAGAGAAGTGTAATTGCTCGAGTCAACCGTGACAAACTGTTTCACTTCATACTGATTGCGAACGCAACGGTTCCGAACCACACTTCACACCGGTCACACTAAGACTGACGAAACCCTGATGACGTTCACTAGAAAAGACGCTTCGGACGATCTATAGTGCCCATCATCACCCATCGTCATCCATCGTCCACTCCAATCGCTGCGGTCAAGCTCTCACGGGAAGCCCGGTAATCGTCAACGCTTTTCCGTTCTATTTTTCTACCTTCCTTTCAAAGACCTCCTCCTCGTCCACCTCCTCTTAACACCACTCCTACCTTCCCGCACGGGATGGATGGTGCACAGCCTTCAATAAACGCACCTTTATTATTGGCTTTCCATTTTTCCTACAGGACCACTCAACAATGGGTGGTCAGCAGCTTAATGGAGGTACGCAACAGGGCCGGTTTGCGATTGAATTGCTACGGGCGTAATACGTTCGCCAAACGGTGATGGGGAGATGGAAAACCTCGAGAATGGCAGTGAAGAATTTCTACTGATTTCCATAAATTTTCACTCAACCTGCCCTTATAATGAAGGGTTAAATGCGTCCAGGGGATGATGTTGGGTAGCTACTGATTAGAGCTTGATGGGATTTTGCTCTGGTACAACAGGGATTAATGTGGCCTGATTTGCATGTTTTCTTCCGGGCGATCCAGGCCTGTTATGGAGTTGGGAAGCAATTTTAAGAATTTACGTGTGAACGGAGAGGGAAGCAACTCCCGAAATCAGTTCATATTCCGAATCCATGGCTATGGAAGAGATGGGGGAATTTATTTGGATCGATGATAAGCACAAGTGTTAATAGTCTGGCATCGATTACTTACAACAAAAGCGACATAGGAGCAGGAGAATGATCAATTGAAAAACTAATTGTTTGTGGCACAGGACGACTAGGCCGACGAGGTTCCTGGTGGCTATCAAGACGGCCAATTATTAATCCGCCACTGTCGTAACTAAACTTGATGATATCATATGGCTGGATAGTCAGAGGAGGGAACGATCCAAGTGGGATTCGAACCCTGGCCTTGCCATGTAAAGACTGGCGTCTCTTCGGTTCGGTGGAAGAGACGCCAGTCTTTACATACGTCTTCTAGACCGTTCTAAACGTTGTGTTCGAACTAGAAGCACTACTAGAGGATGATTATTTAGAATTAATTATAAATAAAATTAAATAATTTGAAAAGAATATTTTATTGTTGTAAACCTAGTTTTGGTTTCATACACGCACAAAGACGCACAACTGTCAAAATTTGATTCAATTTGTTTTTGCTTGAAATTTTTTGGTGGTTTAAAATTTGCTTCCAGCAGCTGTATTTGACAACGATGCAAAATCAAAGTAAACGCCAGACATCTTGCAGATTCAATCGAGACTAGTTGCACCACGTAGCGAAAGGCATTTTTTGAAAAAATTGAGTGAATTTCCAGACAGATTGTGCAGGGAGTTTGTTATTTGCCTGAGCAAGATGGTAAGTTTTGTTAATTTTAGCTAAAACACTGTATGGAAATGATGCGAACTACGATCCAGTCAACTTGAGTCTTGACCGGCATTAGCGACTACCGCAATAAATAAGCTTATGTACCGTGTATCTCAAAGCACACGGGTTCTAAAACTAATTTCTGCATTTCTTGGTCCTCGTAGAAAAGTATTTTCATACAAGTATAGCTCAAGATGCGCAACTTGTACGTGGAGCTCCCTAGCATTTCTCGCATTTCTGAAGTCATGTTCCTAATCGACATAACATACCCTATAACCGGATATCCCATCGAAGACCAATATACAACATCACACATTATTTTTCACGTTTCAGACCAAGGGTACGTCAAGCTTTGGAAAGCGCAGAAATAAGAGTCATACGCTGTGCCGTCGTTGTGGTCGAAGTTCGTACCACATTCAGAAGCAACGCTGCGCCAGCTGTGGCTATCCGGCACGGAAGATGCGATCATGTAAGTAACACTTAATTTCATGAACACCCTTGTTCATGATCGTCCTGGTCCCATGTTTTGATAGTGCATCGCGTAATACATGTGCCGCAGGGCAAGGTGACTGATCCGAATTCAAATTCAAATTTATTGTAACACCATGTGATGCTGAAGCAGGTCCGAGAAACACGTGCTTATTCCCATTCGGATCCCACTGGACTAATCAATGTCTGAAAGCGATGCCTTAAATCTATCTGAACCCCAACTCCCAATTAACCATTTTCGCTACGGCATAAGCGTAATTTTAAAATTTTAACTGAAAATTTATCTTTAGATGGCACCTTTGAAAGTACTTACAAAGCAATCATATCGCTGTAGTAGCTACCCACGTATTATATCCTAAATGCACATTTCTTGTTTACTGTTGTAGATAATTGGTCCGTAAAGGCCAAATCAAAAAGGACAACTGGAACCGGCCGGCTACGCCATCTTAAAAGAGTGCTTCAACGATTCCCAAACTTTTAAACAAAGTCCCAGCGAAGTGCAGTAGTTAGCATTGTTCGGCATTTAAAGCAAACTTGTCCAAAAACCAACTATGGGAATTACTTTCAAGGAACTCTTTATACTTGTAATAAATGGGAAATAGTTAGAAAAACATGTACATCTCGTGGATTATTTGAAGTAACGATTCGCATGTATACTTACTTACCAGGTGCCTACAAACCTGATTTCGGCTAAGAAGAATTTGGCTGTTTTGGACATTGTACATTTCACAGAAGCGAATGTGAGTGGAACTATGAAGATTCGGTAAAGTCCCCTTTTGCGACAGGTATTTTGAGGATAAGATTCCTCGGGCTGTAGTGCATTCGGTTGGTAGCCAGCACCCTTGTGCGTAGTCCAACAACTGCGATATTTTCGGTGCAGATTGACACCTTCGGAGGTGCGATAACTGTTTGCTGCACTGCTCATACTTGAACAATAATTTCTCGATCTTTTGATGTGTTTCTGCCGCTTACGAGAGCCTCAAACTAATAATTTGTATGTCATCGGCATATGGTAGGGGATCGGAATTATCTTTTCCCCAACTTCAAAGCCCCGGATGACCCTCTCTACCGCCAACTTGAAGAGAAGACAGGCAAGCTGTCAGGGATAGGAGCCTAAGAGTTTTCCATCTACTCTTCTTAACGACATGAATCCTATCCATTTCCTGTCTTATGGATCCAAATTAAAAAATATTACAAACTTATGAAGCATGAACTTCACAATCTTTGCCATCGGTGGTCAGCTTATGTCAACAACTCACCCACCATCCGGCCATTACATTCTTGACGAACTATTTTTCTATATACTTGTGTGTAAAGAAGCGTCTCAGCTGTGGAGCTGAACCACATAACGTAGTGCAAAGTTTTTGATTAGTTTTCCAAAAATTTCCAAACGCTGAAATTTATCTTTCGGTGGAAAAATAACGAATAAACGAAGAGATTTTATTTTTTGTCTTTTGATATTTCTTGTTCATATTTATTAAACTACGATCAAACACTCATCGCGTTTATTAACATCTTTTTCAATATTCCTTAAGCTACTCTAGCATTAGGACTCTAAAGTACAACATCAAACTCGCAACGATATCGAGTGCACTGCTCCTAAGGCGTCCTTTAACTCCATTAAATTTGGGTTGAGCAAGGCTATCGAGCCTGTGGGGAAAGTGGATGGAAAAATGAACGATTTCCTTTCTATTATGAAGGTTGAACGCTTGAAATGGCTTTTTTTTTTCAAAAAATGGGATGAACCACAAAAAAATGTTCAAAAATTCTCTCCTACACATTCTCGTTCCAATACACACATCCGCACGTGTTCTCGTCCATATAAGATGGTGGTGATCAGTTCTCTCTAATTTCCTAGTTTTTTTCATCGACCAAAGGGTGATTCTTTTTTTTCCCGCCCCAGTCCTCTCAGATCATCGTTTTACGGCAAGGATATGGGTGTGCAGTGTTGATGCTAGGAAGTTTTCACCCGTCAAACCATCCAACAATGGAAAGCAATTTACCAATAAAGCATTCCAACTATTGGCGGAAGTCTTTCGCCGCCTCTCCTAGGTCGAGGGAATCACGCTCGCTGGAATATTTCCCTAACGACGCAAAGAGGAAAATGAATATGATGCGACTCGTTCGTTCTCGTCGAGGTAGAAATCAATTATCGATGGCAAAGGGAAATAAAAAGAGAGAGAGAGTGTGTGTAGAGTTCTGCAAGACGGGTTAGTTTACTTTTCTGCTCTTCATCGTACAAATAATACAAATATAGCTGTCTGTCTTGTTGAATTACGGCTTTTTCTTATTGTTTCGACTGAAGTGTTTCTGCGACGATAATTGTTGTTACTGCTTTCGTCGATTGTTTGGATAACGCTTTGCGCCAAGTTTTGATGTTATCGTTAGGTTGAGGATGTACTGCCACAGAATAGGAAGGAAGACCCACTTCCGCACGTTGTTTAGCAGCCGGAAACTTTAACGAACGCGTGCGCAATCAAGAATGCGTGGTGCGTATAGCCGTTTTTGAAGTATCCGAAACAGATACTGTGAAGTGTGTGTTATTTCGGGAAGTAACGCAACAGGTTTTTACGTACCTTGAGATAAGCATTTGTTCTTTTGGGTGTTTTAGAAAGGGACGGCTTACCTGTAAAAGTATAAAATAAAATGTGGATTTAGTAGTAGTCTGATACAATTATCTTATTTAAGAGAAATTTTGAATTAAATGTGAACAGCTCCAATTTGTTTTTGTCAGTTCCGGTAGAACGACCTGGAGCAGCTCCACATGTTTTAATAAATTTTAAATATTTCCTTTTGTTATTTTAAACATCAACATACCAATCCACGCAAGTAACTTGGAAATCTTGGACTTTGATTGATTTGCAATCATTTTGCTATCATTCAATCATTGCTTTATGATTTATGGAAATGAATGCGGGGCACACGAAATGAACTTCTTACGTGAGAGAAATAATAACCCGCAAGGCATCAGGAGCTCTTAGAAATCTATGCCTAGCGCTAGGCCCATCGAACCCCCTCTACTTGGTACCCCTTTTTCGGTAGTTCACGTGCCCCTAACACACACCCAGCGCACCCCATTAAGCGGGTTATCCGCCGCACGGAGAAGAAACGATCGCTCTGCAGAAGAAGTTTGCACAAAATTTATTTATTCCACTCATGCTCGGAGCACATTTCACAATATTTACTACACTTTACCGCAAAGCTTCAACCACACAAACAACAGCAAAAAAAAAAAACATCCAGGTGAAAGAATCGCACCGAATATCGATGTTGCGCTGTTCGGTTCCGATTTTCTCTATAACCATCGGCGCGGTTTTGGGGTTGTATCACGCGCAGCGCAACCACAGCGTTTGTTGTGTGCCGGTTGATGTTCGCTTGCCAGGATTTTGAAACGGTTTTTTTTTTACTTTATTATTATTATTCGCACCTCACCAACCGGTCCGTCCTGTGGCTGATACCCCTCGACGAGGCATGTTACAACAGGTTATGGTTCTAGGTCGCACACTAAACCTAGCAGTTGATGTTTTGCTTTGTTTTATGTTCATCAAGCCAGGAAAGGAGGAGGTGTACATAAAAAAAAGCATAGGTGGTAAAAGGGGCAAACAAAAGCAACAAAACTTCAAACAACATCAAACTCTCGAGCACTCGCTGGAAAAGTAGTAAGGGTTAAGCTGTCGAATGGTAAAATGTTGAAGGGAGGGGCCATTCTTAGCGTTAGACCATAACCTGGGAACGTTTCTCAGGCACCCCTTTTTGGGCACGATGTAATGGCTGTGTAAGATTGTAAGTAGAGGCATGCGAGTTCGTAAAAAAAATACGGCATTACTTCCACCAAGCCAGCAACACCGAAATGGAGTAGCATGGATTTTTTTTACATGCGGAAAGGACTAGTGCCGGTGCTACGATATGGATTTTGCTCCGTATATTGTACAGTTCGCTTGTGCTTTGCCCGGTACTAAGTGAAGTTTAATGCTAGAAATGCCACAAGTGTTAACCTTTATAAATAATTTCAAACCAAGAAAAAAGGGGCAGTAAGTTTGGGTGGAAATATATTCCTTGTGAAAGGCTAGCTTTCATAGTGGTTTAAGGTATAATTATTTAAAATCATTTATTCGTCTAAGCCTTGGCATTAGCAGAAGCCTCCTCCTAAGCTGATACGGCAAAAGGCATTATTTCACTACAAACTGAGGCCTACAGCATTGCTTGCAGCCACTTTAAGAAACTTTACGAAGTCCAGCAACCCACAAGCAGTTGGTGAAATTTGCTGCCCTACCAGGACTTGAAAGACTGCGTATAAGTTGCAGAGAGAACATTTCGGAGATGTTTTCCACACAAATTTGTGTGGAGGAATGAAACGATTTTGTGGTGCATTGTTACTACGTTCACGTTCTTAAAATTTTGTACGAGACCTTGTACATCCCAAATATTAAACCACTCGCATGCTTTGTCCCTAGTCACAATCTTCGCATGGTTGTTGAAAAATATCGTATATTTTTATACAAATCTTTATTACGCTACTCGCTCAAAGGCTAGGAGAAATAGTTTTGTTAGAGACGCTTGGGGTCTTTTACATTGTAGCATTTCTTACCTGTGACTCACTAGCATGGCGCATCCCGTCCTTCTACGATCCTTTTACGAAGACCTAAGCTATCCAAAATTTTCTAATTTTCTAGCTGAAGTTATCAAAGACCTCAATGATCAAACATCGTAAAATGCAATGAAACTGGTTCCGAAAGAAAATTCAGTGTGCAATTTTAATAGTAGGGATGTTGAGGAGCGGGCCAAGGAAGCAAATCTTCTTGATCTTCTTCTTGACTTAACGACCTCTAAGGTCATGCCGGCCATTGAAATGGCTTTCTAGACTGCCGATAACCACGTAGTTTGGTTAGTCAGTCCTCACTACCGGGGGACGGTCCGGATGGGATTTGAACCCCGGTCCTGCCGTTTGAAGACCGGCGCCGCTGTCGCCTACACCACCGGGCCGCCCCATTCTTGATCTAATGTTACCAATATGCGTTCGGTAATATTGAAGCCTTTAGTAACTCTAAGATAATTCTCTCTCTCTCTCTCTCTTTGCAGACTGTAGAAAAGCTCCCAAAGTTTGTAGAAAATCCACAGCAAAATCTTAAAACACTAATCCTTTACACATCTTCTAGGAGCAGAGGGCTGATGAAGGATTTATTTCGCATTTTTTGTATTAGCTAGAGGAACGGATTAAACGGTGCCACTCAATCATGAGAGCCAATTGTCGGTTGTAGTTCATGTATGCGTATCAGCCTGTTCGTGAGTTCCACTGGCGCTAACTGAGAGATCAGATTACACTCGTTTGTGCTCGGATCAGTCCGTGTAAACACTGCAGCAACAGACACTACTGTTAGACGATTTTACGTTTCACAAATAATTTCACTCTTTGTTTGTACTGAACAGCATAATAAAAAAGTCAAATAACGACTATAATAGTGCAATCAAGCACGCCCAATCCATTTCCTCACCGTTATCCGACTCTTACCACTTACTGCGAAGCATCATCATCATTCATACGTGCAGTACCCATTAAAACCTCTCAACATAACCGTTTTACGCTAAAATACCGATTCAATGTGATTATAGGCTTATCAATGATAAAAATGAAAACACCAGCTACGGCCTCACTCACAAGTACACCCATATTACCGACCAAGGGTGCTCAATTTTACATTCCAAGTATCGGTCGCCTCAAGCACCGATCGGGAACAATTTATGTTTTTCGATACGTAAACAAACACACCGTAATGCCGGAAATGGATTTTACACATGAAAGTTCCACTTCAATATGGCCGTGGAAAATCACTTATGAGTGTGTGGGTGATTCCTTTTTTTTTTTGGGAAAATGTAGTCAAATATCGAAATTTTTCTACCATGACAGCTGCACGCAGCGGGTTGTTAGAACACGTTCCACTGGTAGTCGCGACACGTCAACAGCGCGGGTGATTCCGTCGCTTATCTATCGGTTGATGAATTTTCAATTTCCGACACATGAACTCTGTGTTACGTTTCACCGTGTGCGAAGTGAAAGCAATTCGGGAAAGGTTAATATGATAACCTGCGCAGGATACGCGTACGAAAAGGCACAAGTGTGGAAAACAAGCAATCAATGGAACGGGTTTGAATGTGCAACTGAACAACAAGTAATGAAAATTTTGCTACAAATTTTTTACTAAAATAAAATGAAGAACTTCTCAACCTCAACTTGTAAAACAACTCCTATTCGAGCGAACCCCTTTCATGAAATTTAATTTTAAAGCCAGCCTATGCCCAAAGGTCAATAACCTCCAAATAACCATTCCCGGTAGCGTGACTGTCTGCATCAAACAGCTGCATAATTTACACGAAACTTTCAAACGTTAAACCACTTCCGGTGTGTGTGTGTGTGTGTGTGTGTGTGTGTGTGTGTGTGTGTGTGTGTGTGTGTGTGTGGTGTATTATAGGAAAACAACCAAGCGAAAAAATTGTAAGCACGCAATCGAGAATGCAGTATGAAAACATATAATTAACGCTGTCTGCAACATTTTCAGCAACAGGTTGCCGTTAGATGTATGTAAAACAGAGACTTAAAAAATACATAAAACTGCAAAAGCTCTCTACGAGCTTTGCTATTAAAACAGATCTAAAGTTTAAGAGGAAAAGCTTTTCGCGAGAGCTATACAGCACATGCGTCCTTTGGAGGTATCCTTAGTATGCCATAATATTGATGTAACCACTTTGCTCTACTCTCCACTAGAGGGATCCACCGTACAAGATGTGACATGCAATATTCAACTCCAAACTGCACAGTGTTATGTGTCATGCCGTCATTACTAGTGCCGATCGAAGCCTTGCCAGTGGAACGATACCAGCCACGGATCGTCAGAAAGTCGTGGTGCTTACTTGGACGAGCTTCAAGTTTTGCCTCCTACACACACACACGCTCTGACCACCTCATTCCTAGACCGCTAATTACTGCTGGCATTGACCCAGTTTTGTTTTTCTGTATCATTCTTCGATTTTTCATCCACATGCCAAGAGTTATAAGACAAGCTGGCACACTTACCCACACCGTTTCCCTTGCCGAAAGATAAAGTAAGGGGAAAAAAGACTCAAGAAAAAAAAGCTAAATGTACCATCAGGATTTGGTATCCGTTTGCCTGCAGCTCCAAGACAAATGGTTCACTGCTGAGTAAGTGAGATTTGTATTTTTAGCCAATGTGCGGCTCTTGAGCAACACGACCGAAAGCGTGAATTACGGTTGACGAATATTTGCCACTCAATTAATTATGATTTATGATGTGCAGTGTTAGCGTCACGGGCAGGACATCGTGCATGATTGTTGCTTTAGTAAGCTAAGAACTGAACGTTTTTTTAGACAAAAAAAAGTAGAAATAAATTTAGAGTAAGAAATTGTGCAGAATTTTTCTTCTGTCAATTAGCCCTCTATAGCGAGTTTCAAATCTCATCCGGACCGTTCTCTCGTCAGGAGGGCTAACTATTCAACTACGTAGTATCAACGAGTCTAGTAAGCCATTAGATGACCGGCGTGACCTAGCAATTCTTTAGCCAAAAAGGAAACTTTATGAAGACGAAAAACTTAATGTGTTTAAAGGTATAATTTGTCTCTTAAGGAACAAGAAATTTGCACTAAAGTAATGTTACATTTAAACATAAAATAATATTTTTTCCGCTTAGACTTTTTGCTATATTTTGATTAGAAATAGGAAATTAAATTATCACAAACAATACCGAATAATCCTCACTCCTTTGCAGTGGCTACTACTAAATCTCAACCATGACCTACCATTTTCGAAAAACAAAACAAAAATAAACAAACCAAAACCCCAGTCATAACTTCAAAGAGGTGTAAGAAACGGAAGCCCCACACAAATAAACAGTTTACTACTGGAAAATGTCTTTAAAGCACCGCCCTCGGTCACTCATCCGGTACACTTCGTCAGTTGCGTAATGTGCGCAACTGCACACAAGCCTGTCAACCTTGCCCATGGCCGTACGACTAAAAATAAATTATCGAACGAATTTTACCTAACGAAACACACTCTTCACCCTTCGCAGCGTATTGGTTAGGTTGGTAGGTGGCGGGTGCGTACAGGTTACCTCAAAATGCATCGCAAACCGAACGACGCAAACGATCGCGTTCGCTGGCCTTTGAAGCGCACGTCAAGTGTATGTGGGGCGTATGCAGAAACATTTAGCAAAAAAAAAAACCCCGAACACAAACCCATCGCTCATACTGCGAACCATCCTCCATATCCAATGTCAACTGTCATGGGATACATCTCCGGGGTAGGGAGAATGAAACCAAAAAAACATGACCGTCTTTTTTGGCACGAAATTGAAAAACATGAACCGTGGCGACGGCCAGTGGGTGCGTTTTTCGCACCAGCTAGTGGCGACGGATGGGCCCGGGTGTTGTGAGCCGATATCCGATGGAAACCGTATCTTGGGGGATTAATTTATCATAAGCGTAAAGTTTAATCCAGCGTGGATGCATGAAGAGTGTGTAGCTTGGAAAACAGTGAAGGCACAATTTGGTTTGATTGATTAGTGTGTGTTTGAGGAGGGAAGGCATTAAACGTTCGGGGTTTAAAGTAGCTTAGAAGATAATCAAAAATAATGTTTTTAACTTTAATGGCGAAATTGAATGTTATAAAATTTGATGTAGTAAATTAATCAAGGAATCCATTTTGTTTAACAAGCCGTGAATATTTAAAAAAATGTGTATTTATGATTATTTAATTTAGTTTTCTGTGCTCAGTGGTAAATGCTTTGCTATTATTTCTACTAGAAATTTTAGGCTCAGTTCGGCTAATTTAGTGTCGGCAGACTCGGTACCCGGAAGCTTCGAGGATTTAATCCCTAGAAATATTAGAATTGGATTGTATCCCCAAACAGGATTGGGATTCAAAGATTCAAATCCCAATTAGGATTGATATCGAGAGTAGTTGACAAATTCTCGATTGTGTTGAGATTTGGACTTTGTAGAGGCCGCTCCAGCAGTTTAGTCAGAAAGAATACGATAAAAGCCTGTATACTTAGAGGGTCATCCAGCTAAAAAAGACTGTACCTTGTTGAGGTCTTGTTCTGCTCCAAAACTTCTTTAAAATCGCTCTCGATCTAATATGGTCTGACCATCCACTGTTTTAACTTTTCTGCCGGATGCATACACGCCATCGCTCCATATGAATGTGGGTCACTACCACTCAAAGAACAGACTGGGTCACTCAGAACCATTTTCATGACCGACATAAGCACGGGTAAGCTAATTCGTTGCACAATAGTAAGGTAGAGCTCGTCAAAAAGGGTGTAGATTGAGTTGTATAAAATGGTTGCCAAAGCTTTTAGTTTAAAGTGTTGGATGGCGATTTCTAGTGGTAAGCAGAAGGAAACGACAAACGTTAGTTCAGGGTAATCAAGAACCAAGAATTTAAAAATATATTCAGCATTACAATTTTGTTTTGAGCTACAAAGAAAACTCGTGCCAATAATATTCAGATTTTCAAACGAATACTAGAATGTAAGATGTGTTACGAAGAATGGCAGAAAGTAATAATAAGTCACCCACAAATACTGTCATTTGTATGGTCAAATGGTACGTTATAATGTAGTGAGGGAGCACGCTTCGTGTTGCTATTTATGAGCACCAGAAATCATAATGCACCCTTCACGACCAGTGTTTCAATTTAAGCTACAAGTTGAATTCGCGTGTGCCCAAAATAAACGAACAGCATTTAGCTGCTGCAGTCACAGCCAGCAACCAGTTGAAGCTCGTCAAAATTATTTGTTCTACAAAAAAAGAACCATTTGCTTTTTTCTTGCATGTATTCAAATGCATTTGCGTTCAGATATGAAAATTATAAAATGTTTTCCATCAATATTTGGGTTGTAAATTTACATGAATCTTCAAAATCCTCTCATTCTTTTGTCTTATTGTTTGAAGTATAATTTAATGATTTAATGCATAAAACATGGATGAATACTAATGCTCAACTAATAAAGACATCAGAGTTTTCTGTATCGATTAACCGTCGTTTGCATGGTATCCTGCTAACATTGGTTAGCACTTTAAAACGTTGTCGGCAATCAACAAAGCGCTCGAAAGCCTCTGAGAACCTCGCCCAGTTTCGTGAAGGCCTTCGCATTGTATTTATTAACTTCTGCGTCTTCTGTGTTCACCACTCTATTATCGAGCCTCCAAGAACTTCGGTGAATGAAGTTGTTACTGGCCTTGGTTTGTATTCTTGGAAACAGTGGAGTACGGCCAATCGCCCGCTCAATCAACATATTTTTAACCCTCTCCGTATACGTCGTCATCGGTTTTGACATCAATTATAATAAAAATAGTAGCTCCTCACCCTCCAGTAACACTAGAACGCAACCCTTTTGATAGGAACGCATACTACCCAATCCATCCGAGTAGCGTGAGTGAGCCCGCACTGAATGTGACTTACTCTGGTGAGGCAACGGAGCAACGATCAACCGGTTCCGACCAGGCCCGAACAGCTTGCGGCAGGATAAAACTACTCATGGGCAGAAATTTGAAACATTTCCCACTCCCATCGGCTTTCTGCCAATCGATAATGCACATCTTCATAATGGAGATATATTAACCCTCTTCACGATGTCACGCAACGTACGTCAACTTTATCCACACGTTTAATACGTTTCGCTCGCTCTTCGAAACCCGGTCGGCTTTCACAAATTCAAGCGAAGCTTTAATACCGGTCGATCCACGCGGTACGATCTAAATTAATTGGCGGTCTGTTTGTTTTCGCTCCTGCCCATTACTCTACGGAATCACCCTTGGGACCGTTTGGTTTCGAGACATTTGTCCGACAGATATCTAAAGCAAGATCGCTTTCAGGCGGCAGGCATCGGGTCAGTTTGATCGACTGGGCCGGACAGCAAAACGACGATGAAGCTATTTAATTAACAATAATGAAATAACCGTCAACCGAAGCGAATGTCTTTGCGGGCTGGGCCATATGGGTGGCGTGGATACCGACACATTGTGGTTGCCTTACACTTCAAGACAAAATTGTGGCACGAATAGTGTAACAGAAGTATATAACCAGCAAAAGGCAAATTTACCTAAATATTCACTCTATGTTTTGGGTTGTTCGGTATCATTTTAGTGACATAAAATAGGAGCGATTTGTCTCGAAATTTATCATCTGTAAATATGACTCATTCCCCGTTTTTTATTTTTGGCAAATCATTTACAACATTTTTTATCTCAACTGTATTCTATAAATATATCTTTTACGATCCAAAGATAAACTGCAAACCAAACAGAATAAAAGAGTGGGGAAATCCTTCTCGCTATTGTCGAACTCGAACCCGCATAACCATGAACAATCATCATGGAAGACACCCTCCATTTTTATAGCATTCTTTTCTTCTCGCGCTGAGCGATAAGATCCAAACATTCTTTATTGATACTAATTAAGTGATGCATACACACACTGGCCGGTAAAGGCTCGAGTCGTGTGTGTGGTGTGCTTTAATTCCTGAATATTTAACATAAACGATTACGTTTTCGTAAGAGAAAATTGAAAAAAGGACAAATTTGTTCATGTCTTCAGTTTGTATCCCTTGTTGGTAGGCGGAAATAATTTTAAAACACGTTTAACCCATTTAAATGTATTTACCTACTTAAGCTTATGACTGTGCATGTTTCGGTAAAAATGGCCGGTAGCAATAAACGGGATTCTTCCAGCACACACAGCATACGAGCACCACAAACAAAATGGAATTATTTCTGTGTGTTTGTGTGTACGTTTTTGTGCGATGGAAAATAAACTTTACGTTGAATGTTCATTTGCATCGGGCGCTTCTTCTTCGGTAGTGAATAATTAAATGTTATATTTATACGTACGGTTTGGTCATAAAATTGGCCAACCGCTGCCGGCAATACGAGCAAGGCGAGCCAAAATTGGTGCAAGTAAAACGGGAAGGAAATTATGCATTTGCCAAGTCGTTGCATTTTGTGTTGCTACGGCAAGGTAATATTTTCACATGTCACTAACACAGCTTAGCTTGGTCAGTTGCGTTTTAATCCGCTTTCCATCCAGGGTGGGGAAAAGGCGGTTTTAAAATGAAGTAAGGCACCGCTTAATCGGGCACTTAGTAACGAGTAAACCGTTCATCCCTGTGCTTAAAGAATTAGTCCTCTGTCGTTTAAGGTTTGAAAGATGCGTTTATTCAAGGATAATGTGTAAGCCATTTAGCAGTCTGTTTGGCCTTTTCCCTTAGGCACAATATGATAATAACTTAGGTATAAAAATTGTTTACTTATTCTAAGCAGCTTAATTTATGTTTGAAAATATCTGTTGGCTTTTCTTACATGACAAAGGCTGTAATATGCTGTTGCAGTTAATTTAATATTAAAGATACTTTATGTTTCTTCAGGCTAGACATACAGGCAGAGGTGCATTTTCTTATACAGTGGACTAAGCGACCTCGTAGAACCCTCGACTCAAAAAGGGTGCTTGCGGTTCTGATGGATGGAGCTATATCCGCCTCTGCAGACCGGATCAGAAGAAGAAAAATACTAAATAATGTGAGAAGATTTACCCTATATTTTCGATTGACCGGGATTAATCTATATGCAATCATGTTTAGTACTGCGCAAGGGTGCTGGCTGCCAACCGGTCATAATACAGCCTGAGAAAAAACTCCTCTGGACTGTACAGAATGCTTACATAGTTCCAGAGCTCACTACCGCCTTTGAGGTATGGGCTTTATCCAAAGCTGATGAAACATTCCTAGATGCATTCAAGAAGAATATGCTCAGTAAAACCATCGGCCTCGTATGTGTATCCGTGGACGAATATATGCGGTGATGTGCGAAGTACCTGCCTGTACCTGAAGACTAAGTACCTGCTTGCCGGGGGCTCTAGATAGAGATTGAGTCCGACTGAGAAGCAGAGTGAAGATGACGATTTTGAGTTCGTAGAGGATTTCTGCTAACATGGTACGATAATTTCGGATAACAACGTCAGCAGCGAACTCCGTGCAGGGTAATTATGCCTACTTCAGTGGATACGTCCTGTAGACCTCTACTGGTACGAGTCCTGAACTACGCTGAAGGAAGACGTATCAATGTCACTCCCCATTTTTGGACAGTGGGTGCTTAGGACTATCTTTGGTGTTGTTTGCGATTACTACGTGTGGAGAAAGAGAATAAACCACGAACTAGCTTAGTTAATTGACCCCTTCAACTACTCCGGTCTTCACATGCCAGGACCGGGGTTAAAATCTCGAACCGTTACCTCGCAATAAGAACTGACTTTCCAACAACGTTGTACCAATTAGTCTAGCAATAGTAAGCCATTCAATGGCTGGCGTGACCTAGAAGGTCGTTAAGCCAAGAAGAAGAAGAGAAACATTAGCTAGACGCTATGACCTTCTGGAAGGATATTTACTATAATATATTCCAAGGAGTTTGTCCTGGTCGCCCATTAGAAGAATCTTGGTGTCAGAAATATGTAAAATAATCCATGAAAGGTCACGTTCCTGTAACAAAATTTGCCCCATATTCCATATTCCCAACCATAACTCATTCATTTTTTTCCTAAATTAATTATGCAGGAAAAATAACTTCTGGATACTATAAAAGCTTAAATATGAGTCATAAAACCAATAAGAACATTTATGATCAAGCACTTAGCTCGTCAAAGTTACAAGAATACAAGGCAAAAATGAGCAACAGACGCAAAGACGCAAAATTTCTCAATCTAGAAAAAATTCCATTGTGGTTCGCATTTCCTTTCATCTACCAGAAAGAAAAAAACTTAATCTTGGCCCCCGTGAGATGCCTCGCTAATGAACGTATTAATGACTCGCAACCAAAATCGGGCTGTAACCGAAAACCGGATGAAAATAATGATAAATCAAAACTCCTGGTAAAAGTTTGTGCGAGAGCCAGGAAATCAGAGGGCACACACTTACCTGGATGTTTTTCGCTCGACAGCAACTTTCCTGTGACGGCGGCCTCCTCATCCAGACCGGCCGCCTGTTCCGCCTTCGTAACCTTGAAACGTTCCGCCATCGTCGTCGACGTCGTTATTTATGGGCCACTGTTGCCCCTTCCAAAAACACTCCCTTTTTTCCCACCGCAACCTAGGGAAGTACGTACGCAACCGGGCAAGGATATCACCGTACGAAAGAGAACAAAAAAAAAAAAAGGACACTAAGGCGGAAACTTGCCACCTCACACAATGCACTCACTTTTCACGCAAAACAATCGCACACACTATGAAGACGATATTATTTTACACACTCACTCACACACACACGACCCCACAAAAGACTTAAGTGGGGTAGGACCGGAATTCACTTTGTGCTGCACTTGGTAGGCACTATCATCCACTTCTTGGTAAAACGTTTCCTGAACTTTCTGTATGGTAATGGCGGTGTACGGTTTTTGCTTTGATTCCTTTCCACCTACACTCACCTTGGCACACGCGGCGAATACTGTGGCAATCGAACACCAAACAGTCGAAGAAAACGGGGGAAACACTGGACTGGGCCTCCTGCCTGCCAAATTGACGTTCCCCGATCCGGTGTCTAGTTACGCGAGCCGGCAGGGGAATAAAAAATCGTCCACACAAGATGAAGAAGGCAAAGCAGCTGAAAGAAAGTAGAGCACAAACATGTTTGTTACTGTGTGATGCCGGGTTTGCATACTTTGAGTGTCCTAGAAGAGGGAGAAGAAGGAAGGACTACGGGAAACACTTTCCGATTGTAGCCCCTACACTGCCTACATGATATGGTCGACTGTGCTAAGGAAGCTCCTTATGGTGTATTTTACGGTAATGGATGAGCGACATGTGATCGAGTTTTGCAAAACTGATGATTTATCGCTGGGCTGGCTTCAGGTTGGTGCAATGCAGGGTGAGCTATTAAATTATGGAATCATTTTTCTGTACAAAAACGGAACCCTCGTGTTGCTCACGTGACGGTATGGTACTTTCGATTTTACTTTAGATTTTAATAAATCTTCCACACATGTTGTTTGCTGCATACCGACATCTAATTTTATATCTATTCGATATAACTAGATTTTGTGTGTACAACTAACCCAAAACATTTTATAGAAAATTGCTTCAGAAAATTGATCAAAAAGGGATGAGAATAACACAGGCTACACAATTACGTTGACTGAAGGACAGTAATTTTCCCATGTATTCTCCTATCTAAAATTTATATGTCACTGAGTGACAGCTCCTGTCACTTTTGAATGGCATACCACTTAATGCTACCACTAGTGCACATATTCTTGCATTTAACCAATATTTAAAACACTACTACAAGCACTAGCAGACTATTATCGATGATTTGTGTGTCACTGGATATTGCTATCCGACACATCCTCTGCGTTTCTGCGTTTCTAGGCATTTAAGTATACGTCAAATTATGTACGAAAAATATATTTTCCCGAATAATTTTGTCATACATAAATATCGACTAGTGCAACTGCATTCAACATATTTCATCCCCAAGCCGACACCGAAAGCGATCGGTAATGTAACGATTCAGCAGCAGATTATTCCAACTCAAGCTTTCGTAAGATAATAATCTAGGCTCATCACACTGTAGATCATCAGTTATCTTTGTGAAGGAAGAATAATTTATTTATACACTATTAGTCTTCTCCTTCTTTCGTCCCACAGCCTCAAAAGCTCTTAGTCAGCCATTTATTGACCTTCCCTGACATGATTTACTGAATACTCCGTGTGAAAATCGCTGCAGCCTATCACTAATAGTCCATTAGCCTTCATTTTAAGATAGATCTTCACTCCAATAGGACTAGTCGTTGCATTAGAAAATGCTTGGTAAAACTGAAGTTGATTGTGTCTGTTCTATTCCCCTTATGACATGCCGGCTCAGCTAATGGCTACGAGCCGATGCTTGTTACCGGAGGTATCAAAACTTATTGAGACCATGTGGCTGTGTAGTCCCCCCACGAGGGAACAGTCTCAACGGATTTAACTCCTGTGAAGACTGGCGGCGCTAACGCCTCATCCATTTTATTAACTTAAAAAGTCACTTATTCAGAACACTTTGCACTTTTTTTTTTGGGTATGAAGCCTTCTATAGAAGACTTGAAAAGAAAAACGAACAATAATGAGCAGTAAAAACGATACAGCTCTCTTAATAGAAACCATCCAGGAATATTTCCATCTGGTCAGAAGGTCAGACTGCATTAGTATGAAAATAACATTAAAATGATTATCCTGAAGAACATTAATGTGATGAGTGCATCCCTTTTTTGTCTAAGGTCGCAGAAGAGAAAAGACGTTTATCAACACACTTTAAAAACGTAACACTTACAAACTATTCAAAATACTATCCAACTGTTTTCGAATCCAACCTACATGAAAGTCCTACCACACCAGAGTTAACTGACCAGCTCCAATCAATTACACCATGTCCGTGCTGGTTCGTATCAACCTTTTTTACGGTTCCGTCTTTATCGCTCCATTGCATCAGATATGCTATTCTCGTACAAATCCCAACTGCATAATCTCGCGGCTTAAATCTTGCTTCGTTCACCGTAAACCTCTACCGCTAGAAGCCCTGGCTAATCCTACCGGTTACACCGGTGAACTGATAGGAAGGAAATTATAATACAAACGAGCACAGTGTATGTGGATGTTATTTAATTAAATTTAGAAAGTGGGACGTTTCTCCTAAGCACTTAACGTAACACAATTATTCTTAAAGCGAGAGAACAACAGTAAAGTTACCTATGAAATCACCTACATCCGACTAAAGCTTTCACAGTAGCAAACCCGAAAAGGAACAGAAACACACCCGGCGCACCGATTTCACACCTGTACGGCGATTATCAATCGCAAACGTAGACTGAACCTGCCAAAACACATTTGACAGCCGGTTAGTGGTCCGTTTTCCAGTTTTGGGGGTTTTGCTACTAGCCGGCAACCTGCCAGCCTGATTGTCGATAAGAAATGCCATCTGTGAAAGAAAAAAACAACGCGCCAAGTTCGTGTGCTACCCGTTTTGTGACTAATCGCGTGCGCCATCGTTCCATAATGCTTTCGGGGTGGGAAAACGCAGAACAAGATGGTGGCATTTATGGCGGGGGGGGGGGGCTGTGTGTGTGTGTGTGTGCAAGCGTAACCTGTTATCAAAGATAGCGCAGCACCTCTCCACGGGACTATTAGAGACGCTCTGCAGATTCGTAAAACCTCAAATTTGGGCCATTGCAGTGTCGAACGAAGAGATAAGAGCAAACGTAGAATGTGTGGCAAACGCACCTCGAACATAGTTTGGCTTTGATATGGTTCCGCCCCAAACGCAGGTGAGCGCTTGCACAGTATCAAGAAAAAAGACTTTGCGCGTAATCTCTTCCCGATCTGAAGATTCTTCGTTCAATTTTGTTTTTTTTTTTTGTTGATCGCGCTTAACATTGAAAAAAACGTGACTTTGGTCATTGAACGTTATCCACTAGGGTTGGAGAGCTTTTCGGCCAGCCAAGGCTGACGTCTCGATAATGCCAGCGTCCATGCCAACGATGTTTCTAGGTGACATTCCTCCGAAACTCACCAACGGCATATCACCATCGTACGATAGGACATGGCTTTAAAACCGATGTCAATAAACGCACGGGGATTATGGGTATTCGGATCTGCTTTCCACGCCCATATGTATATCTTTATCTATTTTTGTTACGGTGGTGTGGAGGAAAGTTTTATCATTTTATGCAATCTACTCTGTCTGGTAGGGTAGGGCAATTAGCAAATGGGGCAAAACACCGGATCGTTAGACGATTTCGTAACGGATGATCAATGGCAAGGTTAAAATTAAACATTGAAGTGATAAAGCAAAATGGATTTTTGAATGTTGAGCGATGACAAGTCATTTGTCTGCTTTGGATTATATCTGCTGGAAATAAAATATGTTTTTGATGTACTCTCTTAGATTTCTTGTTTCGCTCTCGTCAATCTAATATCTGAGGAACCATCAAGCTTTCCTGCCATATACTCCTATGTTCTCCAGGACTTAGTGGCAAGAATTAACCATCAGGATACAAGTCAAGAACAAGGTTAATAATTAATTATATAGCATGCATGATCAACGGAATGGCTAAGCCAAAAAGAAGAGAGAGTTTTTGCTGATGTTCAAGTTAATCACGTGTACTCTTTACTTGAAGGTTAGCTAGGATATGAGTATATTGTATGGAAATTGGCGCACATTAGATGCGATCATCAGAACATTGTTGTGATCTCTGATGCTTGTTTTTTAAACAATAAGGCGATGAGCCTGAATATTAGGTAACAAACTAATCTATAGTCTATAAGTTGGCATAGGTGCTGATCGTGACATGGCAGAAATGGATATCAATTCCCATCGGAATCATTTCCCCATAGTGAGGACTGACGTCCAAGAACAAGGAGAAGAATCCTAGACCTAAGTTGGTGTATTCCGGTGAAATGATCGGTAATTGCGCCAGTCTTCACACCACTGGATATCGAATCCCGTTCAGATCTCTCCATCATCCTTATGCAGGATTGGCTATCTAACATAGAAACCCAGTGCCAGAAAGGCCGTGACCTCACGAGGTTATGATCCCAAAAAAAGGCAGATGAAAAGCTAAGTAGAGGCCTGATAGAAAAGCAATCAAGCAACGATGAATCAAGCTGTTTCAGATCTTGATTCGGCATGTGTTCTTGCGGTGGCACTATATGTAATCAGCATGTTTGCGGACTCACCGCATGGATAGTTTGCGGAAGGTTTTTGACAAATTTTTTATAAGCTCTGTTAGTTTAAGACCTAAAAAATATGGTTGATATTATGATGATCTTTAAATTCTACGCGAATGTGGCTTAGGAACAGGGGCAACAATCCAAAATCGAATAAAAATAGCCCTCAAGGAAATACGAATTGATAATACTATGTAACTATTATTAACGTCCGCACGCTAAATGACATTCGCTCAATCTAGCCAAGCCTTCGCATTCCATTGCCAGAATGCTGGTCCAGCAATTCACCAAACAATTTCTCACATTTTTTTAGCCCCCAAGCAAGCACTTCACGACGACTCACGCTGGTGCTTCACCAGCAACAAGCCAGCACAACTAGTATGCGTCTAACATATCAATTTAGGAAGCATCGTCCCATCAAAACCTTTCACGATCGATTCCAATTGGCAATTTGGATCAACTGGCAATTGAATTGAACCACCGCACATGCAACACTCACCCTTCCAGGAGCTGTGTGGGTTGATGACGGTTGAGCGATAAGAGCGGTAGGCAGTTTTGATTGAGTAGTTCGGTAAGGGGGAGGGGGGAGGCACGACGGGAGCTTTCGATTGTCCGTCTAATGTGTGCCGAAGCTGCCGGGACGAGGGCTACACAGATTTTTATGACATCCAATTGTCTGTCAAAGTGAATGGACGGACGTGAGCCGGTCCCCCGTTCCAAAATTGGGCGTTGAAACGATTTACCTGTTGGCTATTTGTACCGAACGTTAGAAGTTGTCAACCTGAAGCGCTTTATGAAAGGAAGTTACTTTACACGCTGCACACTTCAATGCAACCGCTAACCTGTCAACATTAAATTGGAGCAACGGGTCATTAAACAAACACCTTTTTTTTCGGGGCCGGAATCCTCAACCCTGCGTGGTACACGAGGAAGCGTTATCGTGCACTGTTATCACACGCAAGTGTTATCGGATAGACAGTTGCTTCAACAGGGAAAAAGAGCCTGTTTGGAACACTGAAAGTGGTGGACCTTAATGGACTTTACGTGTAAAGGTAATCTTAATGAATAAATACAAAATTACCATACGGAGCTTACAATGCGTACAATGAATTGGCGGGAGGTTATCCAGACAGTGTCTGTATCATATTTTATTCCAAACATTATACTTCGGGGCAAACCAATAAGTTCCTCGTATGGGGCGTAATAATCCAATCAATCTGGATATTAAATATGCATATTCATTTGAACATGCACGCACATGATACTCTACTTGAAGCGATAGATGAGAGCTGTCCTTCATCGATATCAACGCACACCTACGCTACAATTCCAAATTCTAAACGAAAAAATAAAGCTAAATATGCTTTTGAAAAAAACCACAAAACCACCGATAAAGCTAGCACGATAAGAAAAATCACAAGACTCAACTAACAACGGTTTCTTAAGTAGAGAAAAACAAGCACGTGCCCTTTTCCCAGTTTCAAACGATTAGATACCCGTTGGTCGATAACGGCATGTTGTTGAATGTTTATTGTGTATTATTTTGGTTAGTTTGGTTATTTGTAAATAGCTGGCACAAAACGGACTGCAGGGTTGCATTTTGTTCACACCGAATCATTAGTTATCAACAGCGAAATGTTTGATTTATGGCATTGGCCTGTTGGTTGGTGATTTACCGAACAAAAAGAAGCCGAGCCACGCTCTTTTCAAGTTGATGACGATTGTTGTTAAGTGTGCTAAGGGACTCGGGAACAATCGTATCAAAAGTAAACCATCGCAACACCGTGTTTCCGTTTTGAAGCGTGCTGTAAATCTTGATTCCTTATCTATGCGTTTGTTATGTAAACAAATCCAAAAATTGCCCCACGGAATGGGCGCTACGCTACAAAAATAGCTCTGAACTCTTCTGAAAAGTTACTTGTTGTCATTACGAAGTACAAGAACCTTGGTCTGCATGACGAGCCTGCATGAATGATGAGATGGTTTTGGTAGATGAGACCTCTTGGTAAACGTTGTACCTTAGCATGACGAAACGCTTTGGTAATCTACTAAAAAATTTACGCCATAACCCTCCTTGGTTTGTGGATATAAGGTCAAGCAAGAGAACATGGCGCACATGACCCAGGTCGCTGACATATCTTTGTCCTGTTTATGTTGGTGATGAATTAAGAACTCTAAACCTTTAGAGAAACCTTTAGAGAAGAACTCTAAACCTTAGATTTAGAGAAAGTATAGGATCAAAGTCGAGCCGCAAGTTGAAACTGAACGGGTTGGTCACTACACTAAGGAGACGAAAGCATTCTTGGACCGGGGGTCTTTGCTACCAAACTGCGTACGATGCCTCATTCAACAGGACGGAGGCGATTAATACTGTTCGAGCCTAGATTCGACGAGATTCCAGCGAATCACGTCCAAGGAGTTGTGGGCAGGCGGCACGGCTTGTTAGCAATACGTCCACACGTCCACAATTGTGAGGAGACTGTATATTTCGCGTCCATATCGTATGTAAGGGGTAGATGATTGTGAACCGGTGGAAGTTTGGGGAGGAAGTCATCCCTCAATCTCACTGCAACGTACAGAACCCAAGATATTTCATCCTGACCATGGCAACATGTCGTTGTCAAACTTGAATATGCACAGAACTAGAAATTTCATACATCGTCTTCTTGACTTAATGACCTCTAAGTTCACGGCGGCCATTGAATGGCTTACTAGAATTCCCGATACCACGTAGTTGGATAGTCAGCCCTCACTACAAGGAGACGATCTGGATGGGATTGGAACTCTGGTCGCCCCCGGGAGTAATTACTCCGGATTTAGCTCTTCATTACTCCGGAATAAACTCCCGATTAGTCCTGAGTAATTGCTCCGGAGTTACTCTGTAGTAATTACACCGAAAAAAAATAGGATTTACCCAGCACTACTTTGAATAAATGATACAATTCGACAAGCCATTTAACGATTATTTTGAATATTTTGATTTATATAATTTTTTTTTTCTTCGCGAGTTTGCACGACAGTATCGATGATCAAATCCCTCCAGGACCGTTCCCTTGAAGGCCTCCGAGGCCTTGCTAATGTAAGCAAGAAGAAGAGTTTAAAGACCTTTTATCAGTTCTACCATTTAGTCTATATTTTCCACGCTCCATTTTTCCTGGACATCAAAGGTTGGTACCACGACACTTCCATCATTATTTATTAGGATTAAATTATATTGAATTAGATATTATTAATTATGTCCTACTAGGACATGTCGAGCTTGATGATCGAATGGCTTTCTAGATTGCTCACTACGAGGAAATGGTCCGAAGGAAGACAGGCACCACTGTTGCCTCTACCAAGGGGGTGGTCCTTCCCAATTCCAATAAAATTTGAATTTAAGTTACCTTACGAAGATAAAGATTACTCAATATAAAAAAATCATCATACACCCATTGAATCATTCTTTGAAAACCGCCATTACACCATATGTTTAAACATTCCTTTCGCACCGATTACTCATCGCTCATAAGCAGCTGGGAGCGATTATTGTTTGCATTAGGAATGCATACTTTGCATATCTCCAACGCAACACAACGCTCGTCTATCAGCAATAGCACAATTTTATCGCTAGCGAGCAGGGCAGCTTGTAGATAAAAATGTGCACTGATCGTACAAATAAAAAATCTTCCCACCCATCTCATAAAAAGCCGGATTACGGAAGCAACTCTTCCTGTTGGAAGGGAAGGAATTTACAAAAACAATCACTAGCTTCCCGTTCTCATCGTTCGCATCTTTGTTTGTCTAATGTGATCATCATCATCATCATTATTTATCGCTAAATGGTTTCCCAATACGGCTATTTTCGAGATCGATCGCGACTGAAACTGAATGTCAATAGCATGCTTCTACCCTTTAAAGTAGTGAATCAAACAGCGACACACAAGCCACACAAGCCTAACCAATATCTGGGGCAAGTGCAACGTGCCAGGGTCAACTTGCAACCGAAAACGCATTTTTCCGTGCTTCCCTCTCTCTCCCAAGCTCTCATTTTCTTAGGTCAATAGTAATTTACCTTCTTCAACAGCACAGACACACACACACGTACGGTCGGCGAGAACCTTGCACCGAAGAATCCGGCGACCGGCAAAGTTTACAGTTTACAGCGATACACCCGACTGATTCTGGGTCGTATTGTGTGCGTCACCACCATCACCACCACTACTTGCCACCCTTTACAACCATCACTCACCACCCGACCCACCCACCGTTCGGGGAGGGTGCGTGTCTGCAAAATTTGCAATCAACCGTTGGACGCGCGCACGAACGCGCACACGAACGCACACAGGCTCGTTTAACTATTCGATCGGCAAGTATCGATCGGTTTACATTTTAATGGCGGCGCGAAATATTGTCGGCCCACTCGTTTTTCAACGCACACGTGTGCAGTGGAAAATGATCGAATTTTCTCGTTCACTTACTGCTACAAAATGGACACAATAATCACTAGCAAACGCTTATTGATAACACGGAAGCACACTCTTTATAGATAATTAACAACTTTTTGCCTACGGAAGATACGATTTTATTTAAATTTCATTCCCTCTCGGTACACCGATAGCAGAACCAAATTGTTGCTCCATTCGGTTGAACCACCAGCACAACAGTGAGTTCGATCGTGGTACGACGCATCGTATCATCGTCATCGTTCAACTACATGCCGAAGGCGAATTAGTTTCAATTAATCGTCGTTAAACGGCCGGCAAGTGCGGAACTCAATAGGAACGGAACACCACCGACACGGGAACTGAATTACGATCACCAGTCACTGCCCAATGTACACACGATGGTACGCTGTGCACCCTAAATAGTGGGAAAAGTCAGATAACAGCAGCAGCAGCAGCAGCAGCAGCACCAACTGCCATAATGCACGCCATAATCATCGTTCTCTTTTGCTGCTCTTCGAAAGCAGATTATTTATCAATGGCGCCTGTTTACATGCTCTCTTCACTTTCGATGAGTTTTACTATTTTTTCATTACATTTTGATGCTTTTCTGATTTTATTTTTTAGTTTAAAATATTTGTTTCTTTTATTGTTTCTTTTTTTATTAGTCAAAATTTTTAATTATATATTTTTTTCACCTTTTTCCTCATTATCCTTTATGTTTGTACATTTGTTTAACATTTAAAAATTCTTTTGATTTTTATGTGTAAATTATATTTCTTATTTCCAGTGAAATCATTCCCTTTTAATGTGTCAACTATTTAAATATTTACTCACATACACTTACGAGCGTGTTTTGTAATGGTTTTTCACTTTTCTACTTCATTATTATCCACTCAACTACACAACATCACAACTGACCACACACTGCCGGTCAATGATGGGCGGCAGGAATTGAAAGGACCCTGTCCACTGGTCTCACTCTCCTATTTTCCCTACCCACGATTCACCCACGTTTAGAAATCGATTTTCCAACCTTGCTCTCTCCCTCCCTGTTGCGATGCCGGTTCGAAGATAAAGCGTTGTCTTGTTTTACCTTCTCGAATTGTATTTCCTTTTTTTTTTTTTGTTCACCCCACACACTGTTGCAACTTCAATCACAATTATTGGTGTAAATTAAATATTTAATAATTTCACTACCAAAACGCACCCCTTTTGCTAGAATGCACCGCTGGAGTCATAATTCCGCGATAAACACATTTCCCTCCCGGTCGTTTCTATATCGCGTGAATAATTTCGATAATCGTATCGTCGGTGGTGCTCGTCGGCACACTCACTCACACGGCACACTGCACGGAGGAAGCGAATGATCCAGACTGGTTCGGTTGGTCCGGGACCGTCTACACCGAAGTGGTCCTCATGGCGACAAAACAGAAAAGGAGCAGAAAAAAAAGAACGGCAGTGATGACGGCGGCGTCGTTGATGCCGTCAGCTGGTTTTGGTGGGGGAGATGGAGGTGGGTTACTGCCTGCCATTCCACTTGTATGGTTTTCCACCACCGTGCGATGATTCATGGCGGAGCGAGCGAGCAAGCAAGCGAACGAACGACCGACCGACCGAGTAAATCAAAGGCAAACACGTGGCGGAAGCTGGAGGATTCTTTGTGAGACGGCGGGGGTTCTGTGTAATGTGTAAATCGAGAGCGAGCGAGGCCAGCACAAACAGAACCATACGCCGAGTTTCCCGTTCAAACACTTGGCCGTTGGGCGAGGGTGCGGTTAGTTGTGCTTCGCGTAGTAAACAGTTCCGGTCCGTTATACTTCGAAGTCCGAAGTGAGCAGACCGGTTTGTATGGAAGTGTTCGAGTATCGTAGAGTACGAGAGAGAGGAAAAGTGTTTTCCACCTTATTTTTCTTAAGAAAACTCGATCGTGTCAGGGCCCTGGTGAGAGAACTGCATCGAAGAAAGTAACAAATACAAAATAAAATACCAAAACAAGGGGTGAGGGATGGAAGGGAAAGCAGTCGTTTCCGGCGTCACAACACAGAAACTTGCAAGAGCGTCGACGGAGAGCCACAACAAATGCGCGGGAATGATTTTTACTCTCTGCTCTTCTGTGCTTTACGCTCCCTTGGCATTTGAAGCGATGATGGAAACTCGTCCTTCACTGGCTAGTCTGGTTTACCTCTCCCCCATTTACAAAAAACATCGCGCAGGTGTCCATTTTGAGCTGATCTTATCCGGGAGGGGGTAGGAAAAGGACATCATTAACATTGATGTTGACCACATGCAGTATTAAGGTGTTTTTGAATTTTACGAAGTTAGAAACAACTTGTTTATGAGATAAAATTTTTAATTATAAAGAGAAGTTGATTTTTTTTTTTTTTTACTTTAAAAAGCTAGGTCTGAAATTATTTTTTACCTTATTAAACTGTAGTATAATACGGGGCTGTCCGCAGATAGTGACTTCAGTGCCGTCGTTCTTCGCACGGCAAAAACGGGGTTCAAATCCCATCCTTACCGTTACCCCATAGTGTGAGGAAACTAGCAATCCAACTATCCATTTGATGGCTTGTCAGACCTTCTAGTAACAGGTAATCCAAGTAATCCAAGAAGAAGAGGTCAAGGTGAAAACGATGCAGAAGGAACGAAAAACGGTCGTCATAGCGCAATAGGTATTACCTGACGGGTACCGAGTGATCCGAATATCACATTAATGTTTCAGAATCCCTGATATGCTTATTTTCTTAACGCTTAACTAATGAGTTGTATAATTTAAAAAATCGATAGAGTTTAGTAAATAGTTTGGAGAAAGAAAATTTATAAAATATGTGATATAATTTAACGGTTATATAAAACTGTACCAGCAAAGCTGATAAACATGTACAAATAGTGTACTTACTTCGCTTATACAGCAATTATTTTAAATATGAAAGATGAGTTTCCAACCACCCATTTATGATAGCCGAATGTAGTCTCAGAGACTCATTCAAAGCCTCTATTAATAAACTAAAAAAATATTTAAATGAATAAAACTCAAAAAAATCATTTCGAGTTTTTATTTAGTTTATTGTGAAAACAATCAATGCGCCTGACAATACGGCCGTGGTACTTAATAATAAAATAAATAATTAATACGCCTGATCATGATGGTCTTATCACAAATCTGAATCTACTAATCTCAGAATGCCGACGAAGCAATGATCCCACCATCCCTAGAATAAATTATCAGAACTATTAAACAGCTGAAATGTAACAAGTGAGAATGTTCGGAGAGCCTTTCCGCCATCATGGAACAGCTTATCGTAAGGATTTGTGACCAGGAAAAACTACCGGACGAGTAGATACTAGGTGTCATATACTTCAAGTGTACTTAAATTGCGACAGGGTGAACTATGCTAAGTTTTGTGTCATCACAGTCCCTAATGTCGGCTATAAGATCCTGGCGAGAAATAGAAATACGAAATAGGTTTCGTCAGAAGCTTCCAAACTGGATTTGTTGGAGGAAAAATCGACCACCAGTTCTTTTCTCTTTCCACTTTACTGGTGACATCGACATCAAAGGATATGCGGTTGTGTGCGAGGCGTACACCCGACTGAAACACGAGGACGATAGGAATGGATAAGGGATCGATGAGGAGGGAAGAAGAGAAATTTCCTGCTGGCTGACGACGACGACGATTACGAGATCGTAGAGGAGTTCTATTACCTTGCTTCGCTGAAAACAGCGAAATTCAATGACAAATTGATCAGGCAAACCGAACGATAGGTGCTAGGAAACATCTTTCGCAATGTCTCCAATTTTTTTTCGTTCATTTATAGAGGCTTTGAATCTTAGAGACTATATTCGCCTCTCTGAAATGCGTCCAATCAGAGCGTGTGGAGAAAGAGAATGGACCACAGACTAGCTGAGCTTCTTGGCGGCGCAGTCATGATGGTAGTAAAAGTCCCCGGAAGGATACGATGCCTGAGACAAGTGTTTAAAATACCGAACTCAAGCCCCACCAGGAAGGTGCTCGTCAGCGCAAAAGTGCGCAACGACCTCGATGATTGGATCGGATGGAGTCGCCTGGTCATGTCAACACGTCGTGCTCAACCTTGACAAGTCCAAGAAATTGAAGAAGATATAGTCATAGATAAATTAAAGCATGGTGCTAGTCGAAACGTACATCGTGGTCGTTAAAGGTACAATTAATTGCATGTAAAGGATCATTTTTAGAAAATACACGCCTATTTTAACTCATTCTGCTGAAGTTAAAAGAGGAAAATAGTTTCTCTTCCCTTGATCAGAACAAATTAAGGGCGGTTGAACGAGTCTTGTGCCTCTTCGTTGCCAGTTACCCAAAACTCATAAAAAGACTTATTTTCGAGACACGTTTTGCTTCACACCAAGGCAACGATAGAAGATCATAGAATCAAGAGATTAAGTTTATTAAGATAAGTGCACAAAGTCTGTGATATATCCTCAACTACAGACATTTCCTATTAGCACTTCAGATGTGTACATAGTACGTAGCAAAAATACAATAAAACCAGCCCAAAAATGGTCACGATTTTGCGTGTGCGAACAGCAGAGAGTCATAGCGTCATCTTGCCCAACCCTACTTGTTCGCACATTCAGTTTGCTTGTCTCATCTTGGGTGAATCACGTTCTACTTCATTAACGATTATTGCCTACACACGGCCTTGGTGGTACTGCTCCAAAATCAACAAAGGCGGACATTTGTCTAGCAGAACGGCAAAATTGAACAGATCAACGCAGATGTAATCAGAGGAATATTTGTGATATCTTTCAAACTTCTAAAGATTCCTCTCATTCGACACCTGTCAGAACATCATGCAGAGGATATTTTAAATTAACTTTTGCTTCCTTTCTTTATTTACTATTTTTACAAAATCCAGCACTAATCCGTTAAAATTTAAATAAATTATAAATATTAAAATATATTATACAAAATTATCAAATGAAGTGTTTTTACAATCAAATGACAAAAAGGCTTAAAAACTGGAAGACTTAACAATTATGTGTGTTCCATTGCCAGCTTTTTCATCACAATGCTTCTTCACTTTCTTCCAAAGTGCTTCTGACTATCATTCCTATATAAATTAAAATTGCATCTCTTTCGTACTTTGAACACATTATTTCACCTTCAGCTTAACCCGCACATCCTCGCCACAGTGCTCAACTCGTACCGCCTGAAACGTGTGCCTTTTAACGTGGCTCGACAGGTGATCGCTACGTATGAATGCCTGCTGACAGATGTGACACACAAACTTCCGCTCGCCAGAATGCATCCGGCGATGGCGTGAGAGCTCGTATGACCGTGCAAAGGCCGCCTCACAGTTTTGCCATGGACAGCGAAACGGGAGCGTACCGGTGTGTAACAGTTCGTGCGCTTTTAAATGACTTTGGCGTGTGTAGCTTTTGGTGCAGCCTTCATACGAACATCGGAACGTTCGTCGGGGGTCCGGATCGGGAACGATCGGTTTAGAAGCATTATCTTTGCTAAAACATTTCTCCCTCGATGGACCATCAACCATCAACGGTTCTTCCATCCGTTTCGAGTCCTTTTTCGTTAGCTTTATCCCTGGGAAAAGTTGTTGAATCTCGCTATTGGGCAGATTGTGTCGTCGCACGTGCGCCAGCAAATGATCCCGCCGGAAGAATCGTTTCTCGCACCACCGACAGTTGTGATTGCGATCGCTCGTGTGTGTCACCAGATGTCGGTTAAGCGTTTCCGACCGGGCAAAGCGTTGCCGACATCCCGTCCAGCTACATCCGAAGGGAAGTTCGCCCGTGTGCGATCGTTGGTGGACTTTCAGGTGTGATACTTTGATGTACGTTTTATTACACCCAGGCCACGTGCAGGGATATTTGCGATCTTTGCTGGAGTATGTGAGCTGTTTCGTGTCCTCTAATGAATTATCCTCCTCCTCCTCCTCCTCATCATCATCATCATCATCGTCGTAATCGAAATGTATGAGGGAATCTGGTTGCGAGTGCGGTTCAACTATATACTCCTCTTCATTATCCGATCCGTCTTCATGTTCGATTACCAAATCATCGAATTCAACATCAGAACGATGCTGCGTTTCTTCCTCTACTCCATCATCTCCATCATACTGAATTAATTCATGCTCATCGTCATCTGCTTCCTTCGCTTGATCCTCCACGAGTTCTTCCTCTACAATAATACCAGATTGATGCTGACCTTTCCCTACATGCTCTGTAAGATAATTTTCTAGCAAAAACCGCAAACCACTTTGTTGTTCCTTATCTCCTTCTTCCTTACTGCCATTCACCTTCGACAAAGCCTGCTCGCGATAGCTCGGAACATCTCCACCGTGATACTTTTCGTGCGCTTTTAAATGATGCTCATTTAAGTACAGCTTCTTGCAACCGGGATGAGTGCAGGAATAAACTCGCACAGAAGAATCTACTCCCAGTGCGGTTGAAGTGGTGTTCACACTACTGGGTAAACCTTCAACGATCGATCCGGTTGATTCGTTCTGCAATAAGTACTGTAACACGGTCACACCACACGTGCTGGATGATGAAACGGTCGCTTCGGAATCAACACGTTCCATCGGAAAACATAGCCCAAATTCCGATGGATTTCGTTTAAATTATTGATATTCCTTCCATTTTTCAGCAGTCTCCGCGCGAAGGCGTTTGTTTACGTTATACTTTGTTTACTGTCTGAACGTCAAACGCGAGCCAGGTAGTGATGGACATGCAAGCGGATCGGATTAGTAGTTCTCTTTTTAAATGTACAGGAACGGAACGTTCCGCTGACGATTTTTGGAAGGTGCTATAAGTTATAGATTAATAATATGCTTTATTTTCTCTTCTACTTACTTTATGTCACGAAATTGAAAAAAAAAATTAAGCTTACTACCACATTTTTTAAAAATATTTTTTTCAGTTAAATCGTCCTAGTTGCATCGCTTAACTATTGCAGTGATTCAAGCATGGTGCAGTTATGAGAACTGCCTATCCAACTACGTTGTATCGGCAAGTCTAGTTAGCCATTCGATGGCCGGGGTGACCTAGAAGGTCGTCAAGCCAAGAAAAGAAAATTTATTACTTTCTTTGCCGAGTTTTGATTCGTATAGTTTAACTTTGGAAACAATCAATATTTTAGTACTACAAATTGATAGTGGAACTTTGCGATCATATAGAGGAATTTCACATTCAGCTAAGGGAAATTTGTTACTCAACTGTGGATTTTTGCATCCAGATATGGAATTTCTGGCGAGCGTTTGGCTATTCCCTGTTAAACAGGCAAAACATATAATCTTATCCCATCGTTTGTTTACCTCAGCAAACCGTATAATTATCATTTGGAAAGATATAACACGCGAATTAGTTGGAGAAGTTGTTTGAATTCATCAAATCATACATAAAAGTGGTCCAATATTATTGGCGGTTGCTGTTTAATCATATAAGGAATCTAACATCCAGTTAGGGGAGGTTTGCAACGCACTAATGGAACCGTGAATCTACAATGAATTTCAACAACAAAAAATCAATAACCGCCATAACAATAAAAATTTGAAAAAATCTACCACTAGCTTGCAATATTAAACTATTTGAAACATTTCCCTAGGTGATTCTAAGTGAATGGATCGAAACCCTGTAAATATTTATTTTATTCATATTAGAATGTGACAATCAATGATATATTTACAGTAAACAACTTTTATTATTTTTTTAATGCAACATCCTCGATATCATTCCTGGCTTCCTAAACTTGATTTTACCCAGAGCTGAGTAGTCAGTCTGGGGAACTCTTTAAAAGGGTTTTAATACCGATCATATCAAACTAACGCGCCATCCCGACACCAGCCAATCAGTTAGATTATTCCATTAATAAGCATATTCGATGAGCAGCTATACATTAGTAGCAATTATACTATTACGTACGACTGATTGCTAAAACACCCAAACGCCAATGTTGTTGTGGAATCCATCTTACTAATAAACTTTATTTTACGTAACAAGCTCGAACTCGAACTTCCTCCAAACTACCAACGTAATAGAGGTCCTGCCTGATTAAGCACCTCAAGCGTGCAGAACAATTCATCAGCCAAACAGCACCAGGCCATTCCCGTTACAGCCCTACAGCCTGACCTTTACCCGGTGGGCGACCGTTTGGTGGCCCACCTTTCATCTAGTAGATTGAAACCATACATCGGAAAGCTACAGTCGACCCCGGATTGCGTCATTACACGCCATATCGCCTGCCCACACACGCCTCCCACACCTGATAAGGATTCCTTTTCCCACGTAATCACCGGGCGCAGCTGGCTGTGCCTCCACAACGTGATACGAGATGATGAGTTTATTTTTATCTCTCGCGCACCGAACAAAAATGAATAAACAGAAGCTAACCAGCTTTTGGTGTGTACGAGGACGATCCCCGTTAACTATCGCACGCGTTGGCATCCTACAGACATTGTACAGACGATGACTAACCACGCGTTTTTGTGGTGTTGCCTCCCCATGGCAACTGGTAGTGGCGCATGCTTATCGGCGAAAAAAAAAAACGCCATCACGCAGAAGAAACACGAGGCAGGAACACGAGATGAGCGCACCGTTTTTCCTCAACAACACACCGCGTTTTGTTTGGCTCGATTCGGAGAAAATAGTCGGAAAAAAGAGACCGAAAGCGCGCGAGAGTATGTGTGAAAGGAAAAATGGACATTTTCATTACATCAGCTTGAGAGAGAGAGAGAGAGAGAGAGAGAGAGAGAGAGAGAGAGAGAGTCGGATCGAACGACGACTCAACGCAATACAGAAGCCAAAACGATTTTTCCGTCCACACTCGTCCCGACTTGGCATGTCTGTTATGGGTAGAAGGAAAATTCAGTCTCTCTCAGGCAGCAGCGCCAGCAGGGCGTTTTGCTCGTAAAACCTACCCAACACGAACATATAGTCTAGGGCTTGGTTTTTTTTTTTGTTTTGTCCCCTTTTTCTAGAGCCAGTGAAAAAAAGGAAGACACAGACAAGCAGTGCATACTAGTACTTGGGCAAGCCTAACTCCCCCGAACGTTGGCGGACCACAGAAAGGGAGGGGGTCCAGTCCTGTGTTTTAACTCCAATTGGCTTTTCAAAAAACGACACCAGGAACGGCATTTCACTTTTGTTCCTTGTGCGGTGTGTAATTTTTTTCGTCTCTTTTGGTGCAAAATCAACAAAGGGAAAATCGAGGACACACTCGAGGTGCTATCGATTAGTTCTTCAGCGTTGTTTTTTCTTTTTTTTTTTGTGAGTAAAGTATCAAAGTGTACAAGCGTCAAACAGTAGTAGTACGAGGACACACAGAAAAGGGAGACCCCAAACTTCCTTTTGTTCCCCTCCAGTACCAGTTTATTAGACGTCGTTAGTGGCGGTGTGTGAAGGCAATGGTAGCAGCGAAGATGGTGGAACCGTTGATAGTGCTTCTGGTTTATTTTAATTGTGATTTAATATTTTACGTTAAAAATATCAATAAACATTAAAGTGCCAAACTGAGCGTTGTTCAAGCTACTTGCTGTCCTCCATTTTCGTTTGTTGTACTTGTACTTCGACCACCTCTTCGAGGCGAGTCCCTTTGGAAGGGCATTTGGGAAGTGCAGCATAATCAATTGCGGCGGAAAAATTCAACCAATCGAAGGTAAATATAAATATATCTCCTAAATGTCCTTCAGCGCACGTATCGATCAAACACCTCCCACGACAGGCAGCTGTGTCCTCTATTGAATGGAGTTGTTTTTTTTTTTAGCTCCCACGAGCTTCATTATCATTTCAAGCCCTTTTTCAAAATACCGTCATACCGAAGAGTCATTAACCTTCGTGCTAGTTTCCGCACCCTTCCCAGCAAAAACCCATCCACTCTAGAACGACGGGGAACGATGTGCTGCTGTTTCCGTCCTATTTATCGATCGGAATGCAGTCGTCGTCTCGTTAGTTGAGGTTCGTTAGCTGCAGTTGTGCAGAAATCACACTGCAGTATGTCGCGTTTTATGCTCCACTTGCACACAAGGCCTTCCCCTCCTGTGTTCTAGTTGCACCGTTCTAGCAATAGGGACAATATGTTTTGCTTTTGCCCAGCGCTTCATGCCAATACACACATCGCGTCATGCCGAAATCTCGTCCTACTGCTGGGAGCAGGGCGTCGCAATTGTTGAGGATGAGTATTTTTAAACGGCGCGCACAACGCGCGCGCTATGGCAAATGTCTTGACGGCAGTTTTGGGTTGGCAATTATGTAAAGCGAAAAAAGCGGTTATAAAAGAATGGACTATGGTACTTAGGAAAGGAAGGGGAAAAACAGGTTTGCTTAATCGATATTTTTCGCTTGTTTTTCCGAGGTACAAAGCCCTTTCAACAAAGAAGTAAAAGCAGTGTATCGAGTGAAATTCAGCCAAGGTATGCCAAGTATCGAGAATTGATTTAGGAAACAGCCAGAAACAAAGAATATAAATTTTGTAGCTTCTCAAAAATTGCTTAAGAAAACAAAACCGTACCGCGATCACACTTTGAAGTTATTTCAGAGGAAAATTGAGCTTTAAAGAGCTTTTAAGCTGTGTCAGCAGTGCATTTTGCACGACATTGGTGATAAGTGACACGACAAGACCGAACTTACCCGGGTCGGAGCCATCCATAAGCGTTTCGGATCGTATTCCCAATACCAACGATTTCGAGTCGACCAGCGGGTAGCAGCAAAGCATATGCGAGTTCGACTCATTGGATTGGAATCGATCCGAACTTCGTTGCGTTCACAGGTCGTCCTCGGATTCTTTTTCTCGGACCAACCCGACTCCGGGACAATCCGTTTAAAGAGTCGTATGAGCTTTATTAAAAAAGGAATCGTTTAAAGCGTTCCAAGCGACCGCAGCTGCCAAATGTTTGCTGTTACGCTAATACTAATCGTTAGCAGCCTCTCATCATCCAATGGTAGTTAACGTTCTATGCTAGTTGGGCTGTAAATGTCGATCGATTTCAAGTAGTGCTGCGTCCTTGATGGCATGTCTAGGTAAAAATTGCCTTAATAATCACTACTAAGCGTTTTGTGAATACAAATTTGCCTTGATGGTGCCTGAGTTGGTTGATTTTGTCAATCTCACCTCTTTGATATTTTATTGTCTCAATCTGTGGCGCATTTTGCCCCTAAGCGCGATAGTGGGACCTGGGGCCCTCCAGTGGTTGTCCTGGTCTTGTGAGCGGCAGAAGGAAGAGGGGCAGGGGGGGGAGAGGGTATGTTTGGTAAATGGAGCTAGCACGGGCCCCTCTAAAAGGAGGACGCTCCCCTTATGCAGCTCGAGACCTTTAGCAGCTGCTTTTTTGCTGACGTTAAAACTCGCCGCTGGTTCCGATGACCACATAGGAAAGCGTTCCTGGATCATTACCTACAATCACATACCAATTCCATACAATCCAGTAAATGTTTACATCGATACCAAGTAGTAATGATTTACTTTATAAACTTATGATTATAACGACTGCCACAGTGATAAAGTTCAAATGAATAAAGGAATTTATTTGGCATATAACACACATAATCATTCTAAACATGAAAATTCATTTCTCCCGTCCAAATTATTCAAAATTTTTCAATTAAAGTTACTTGGAGTAGGATTGCGATACGCAATCACCTGTGTTTGCACTTTACTCTTCACAGCTACTTAAAGGCTGGTTAAGAGTTCCAAAAGACTTTCATGCTGCTTATCTACTGCACACGGTCAATCAAAGCAGCGATCTTTTGCATGCTGATTTGATGATTTTGATCTAATCCTTAATCTTCTACCATCGAGAAGACTCACTCTACTGTACCGATTTCAGCCACGTTTGATTCCAATTGTTCGTACCGGCTGGATCGAATCCTTTCACCAGCGGAAATCGATTCCGCGTCCAACCAACAATCGTCGTCAGATGACGATTATTATCGACCTGGAACGTTTCCAGCTGTGGCATACTCCAGTACGTCGAATCAAGCGTTCTTAATCGATTGTTCGATAAATCCAGCTTATGTAGCGAGCCGAAGCTTGTCTGTACCGATGATCGAAAACTCTCCAGCCGGTTGTGTGCTAGCAGTAGTTGCTTCAATCCAGCCGCATTCGCTAACCGATCCAAGTTGAACTCCTCCAACAGATTGTAGCTAAAGTCAAACTTTCTTAGGGCGGTTAAACGCTCTATTCCGGAAGGAAGAGCGGCCAGCCTATTGCGCGGCACTGACAGCTCAGCCAGACGGCAATCATTATCGCGACCAGTGAAAGCTAGCTCCAATCGCTCCAATCCTGCATTGTCCAGCGAGAGACGAACGAGCTTGTTGCGTTCGATTTGGAACGTTGTGTGAAGGTTAAGATTGATCGAATTGCTGGTAAATAGGAAAAGGACCGTATTGGACTGGTCGAAACGCAAGATACGCTCAATTTCTGCAGCAGTTCCATTGCCAGAATCGTGAATCTTGTCCGAGGTTGCTGGTCGGTAACCTTCTTTCCAACACTTCCACGCCTGATGCGTTTCCTCTATGCGATGGTAGTCGTAGTGGAACTTTGTCACCGGACTCTTCGCATCGGTGGATGAGGTGTAACAACACAGAGCGAGCAACAAACTGTAGCAGAAACGGTAAAAAAAAAAAACAAATATTTTTAACACTTAACGAGACCTCTTGAAGTGTGGACCGATGTGACAATACTCACAACCAAAGGGAAGCCATCGCGAAAGCGTAAACGGTGCTATTTGTTCAAGCGATTAGCGCTCACTAGTTCTCACATACGAAGAGGATCATATGACGGAGACACTTATCAGCAGGCTAATGCAAGACCATCATGATCCACCATGAAAAGCATCAGTTTATTCCGAGCGAGAGCTAAATTGACTCATTTGAATCTGATGCTCTCTGCTGCTGATGTCATCCTGAAGGTAGGTTCGCCTCGGGAAGGAGATTATTAGAAGAAGACTGACAAAAAAAAAACAAAAAGGGCCTGTTTCTTAGAGCACCAAGCGAAACAGAGGAAGTATTTACGTGTCAATTGTAGTATAGGCTAAACAATTTAAACGATAAGGAACCGTCTGCCTTGTCACGCTTGTGATATGGGATCGGTTTTAAAGTTTTAAGCCAGCTTCATTCGTATTCAAAGTGGTTTACAAACAATTATTAAAATTTGTTTGTTCAACAACGCTCTGAACGCTCTCACACGATCTCTCCAATTCCTTGGCTTCGCGGATGGCATCGACATTATCGAACGGACAACGGCGACGGTGTGCGAGGCTTACACCCGATTGAAACGCGAGGCCAATAGAATTGGATTTAGCATCATTGCGACGAAGACTAAATATCTGCTTGCCGGAGGCTCTGACCATGATAGAGCCCGACTCGGTGGTAGAGGAACCTCCTGCGATCCAGAAGACTCCAACATCACACAAAATGTACGATTTGCCGCACCTTGATGTGTCTGGTAGCCTTCTACGGACACGATTCCTGGACTATGCTAACGGACTCGCCATTTTCGAACGGCGGGTGCTAAGGACGTGTGGCGAAGGAGAATGAACCACGAGCTAGCTGAGCTATTCGACGGTGCAAGATTCATGCCCCACCAAGAAGGTGCTCGTCAGTGACCCGTTCTGCGCGAGGTGTGGAGAAGCAAGGGCGATCTCGTTGGTTGGATCAAGTGGCGTCAAACCTATTAGAGATCGGATGAAGCCGTGGTTGGAGGACTGCAACCCAATACCGAGTTTCCTGGAAACTGATTGGCGACCTGGCCATGTCGACGTGTTCAATCCTGAGCAGGCCAAGAAGAAGTATTAAAATTTATAAAAAATGACGTTTTATTTTTTTGGACGTTTAAAGCTAGTCCAAGTCTAAGTTTCGGACGCCTCTCCCGCAGTTGTCAAGTAACTGGCCGATATTCACGACACTCTCACCAACATATGACAAACGAGAGGCTTAGTGTCACTCGGCTTCTGTTAAAAATCGGTCCATTGCGACCAATTGTTAACACATTTTGAGAGCTGATGTTAATCTTGCTGACATTTTGGCTTGTTCACTGCGTTTAGTCGTGTTCTGTCGTGCATGGCATCCTCCCCATTTATCACCCACCGAGCTGACAATTGATGCAACCAGATTGGGGATTTGTTTTTATCAGTGTAAATGGAAAGTTTTGCTGCCGTCTTTTCACTGGCGGTTTTGTGGTTTTGTGTGGAATATTCCGCCTCGGACTGGAATTTATATTTTGTTTTGGGACATTCAGACACATTTCCATTTCTATCTCTTATCGTGCTTTATCACGCTGGTTATGTTGATGATTGCTGGAGTACAAGATGTCGGTCGGTCGGAAATGGGTTGTCATGCATACTAACACTATCTTTATCTGTTGTGATAGTGCACAAGAGCGCTTAATACAGCTGCCGCTGCTTCACGTTTCCTCTAGCAATAAAGACAAGCATGTAAATAAACAAGCGTATTCATTCGCTCAGCACAGCTGCAAGTGTTGCTTTCTGTCCATTGAGCAATTCCGACAATATTTAGATCAGCATCATGATGAATCGCTACCACCAAGAGCAAGACACCGCGCGTCTCTGCTGACCTTCGTGTAGGATGAACAACACGTGCTTGTAGAAGAAAGAGACTCGTGTCCGGGTCCCTCACCCAGAGGCCCCTCGCGGGTTTCAGTTTCTGATTACCGCCAAGTACACTGTGCACAACAAAGCCGCACAGCACACCAGTGTTGAGAAGGAATTTCATAATGTATTTATGTTCACGTCACCAACAAAAACTGCATCGCGTGATCATGTGACCATCGCGAGAGTGTAGTTGTGTGAAGTGCGTCAGCAACAGTACAACCGAATAAACAATAGACAAACAACTGGAACGTGTGTCACATCCAACTAATTCCATCAATCCTCTACAATCTTATCAAACGACGACTCTTCAAGTAACCCAAAGAGGCCTTTCTTCCTCCGGCTGCGAAAGAGAGTGGAAAATTCCACACCCCCAAAACGGATGCCGCCTTCAGATGGTATAAAAGGCACATTCGGCAAGGTACGCTACTAGCTGCTTTTGCCAACCTATTGACCCCTCCCCCCACTGGCATAGATTCATGATTGAACTGTGACGGATCCACGTGAGCCACGTGCTGCGAGGTGCGTGTTTATGCGCCTTCTTGTCAAACAAGCCGGAGAGAAGACTCATGGCAGCAAAACGTGTAGCGGCGGCGGTGGCGGCAGCAGTAGTGGAATCAAGCATGCTAATCTGATCAAATTCTTCTCCTATTTCCGAAGGACACAATTGCGTGCCTCGGCGGCGAATGTCATGTGAAGGCGCAATCGGGTGGTGGCCCAGTTATTGCAAATTGCTGGTGCGCAATTAAACGCTTTAACCGAGATCCGCCAAACAAAAAGCCATTACAGTCGAGCACTACACTGTTGCGGTTGTTGGCACGCGGTATTGTGTGTGTGTGTGTGTGTGTGTGTTTGTATGGTCTTACATAGACCCTCCCCAGAAGGTGGGAAGGGAATTGTAACAACTGTTTCTTGTTTGGCTTGGCTACTGTCGCACGTACCGCCCATTCATGCCAAAAATATAGCAAAGACGACATTTTACATGACAAAATATTATGCACACACGGCGCAAAAACTGTGTTTTCGTTCTTTTTTTTTTTTTGTTTTTGTTGTATTGTATGCAGAAGATCATCAAAAGGCAGCTAATTAAAGGTTTAATACGCAGTTACTTTTGCAAATGTGGCCTCACAATGCAAAAGATCACGGTAAAGGACAATTTTCGTGTAAACAATTACCTTTGAAGGTACGATCGTTTGATCAGGGAAGTCTTTAAGGTCAAACAGATGATAAAAGGCACTAGAAAAACAGATCTTCTGTAAGTCGAGAAATGATCTTCTAGCTGATCTTGTGCTCAACACGCCCTTACTTCATTCTTTTCTTAAATCATTTTATCGAAGAACTTGCAATAACAGTTACAGTGACGGACAAAAGAATAAGAATATTATAATATTCATTCATGACTTATCTTAATGCTTTCGATAGTTGTATTAGCTCCCAGATCTCTCTTAGAGTAAATTTAAAAAATTCTAATTGATTTGAAATATCAACTAGAATTGTGTAAACCTTAGGGCTTCGTTCATATGCACTGTATAGACAATTGGTATGCGATTTTCAAAGTTCTGCTTTCGATTCTTCTTCCAGGTACACCTTTACCTAGTATAAGAAGAATGCTCAAAAGCATCTGAACTCTCTATAGTAATTTTATTTTCGCCCATAAGTTTATAAAAAATGCATAAGATTTTAAAACTTGAAAATAGATTTTTTTAAATTTAAAACAGAAAAAAATTACCCATTTATTGTTAAATACAACCAATTTTAGTGTTGAAAAATGTAAAAAGTAGATGCTCAAAACTATTTTTTTATTCGAATTTTAAAACTGATAAATAGTCTTATTTTATGGCCTTACTTGCTTCGGCCATATTATCATTAAAATGGCAAAACGAGACTAGAATCGATTTAATGATTTTTTGGAACGTTTTCTCAGTTCAACTTCATTTACAAAAATGGCTAGGAATATTCGTTGAAAATTCGAGAAAAAAGGAAAATTCGTTATCCTGATTTGCGTTGAAAATAATTCTCATAATAAATATTCAAAAAATAATTTAACCAAACTCGATTGAATAGCACACAAGTTATTCACCATAAAAATCCCTGTTAAAGTAATACGAAAAAAAAAATATTCAGAAGCAAACAAGAACTCGATTTTAGCTAGCTTTAGATTACTCAATAACTGTCAAGTAAAATAAAAGTGTTCAAAATATCCACAACCAGTCAAAAGTTCTGTTGGGTTGTTCTAGTTGATATATTGATAAATTAAAAAAAACTAAACTGATTCCTCGAATATCGGCATTATAGCCTCGCTTTACATTATTAAAACAAATTTGGTGGGCTTATTCTGTCGCCCATCACTGTCTAGAATTGTCCGTTTAGACGATTTCTAGCAAAATGGTCGTAATGATAAAAATAAACATTTCTTTTTACCCGCTTACAGCATGTAATATTTGAAGACGATTTATCTGTCCATTCCTTCTGTTGTCAACTGTACATTTGTTCATTTTTGGCATCTTCCCATTGTTTTCCTGCGCAGCATCATTAACCTTTCTGTATCGTTCTCCTCTCTTTTTTCTCATCTGGTGAAAGCAAAGGTACCAATTGTTTTTTTTCTTTTTTTGCCCTTACCATTCCTACCCCCAACCCCGTACACACACACACACCTATTTTCCTGCTGCCGCTGATCCAGATCTCATTTGTTTACTTTGCCCACTTTTCTTTTACCCCTGCAGTTCAAAACATTGTCGCTGATCTCGCTCACTCACATGCAATTTGTTTTGTTTCTTTTTCACTTTAAACAGCTTGCCGTACGATACTGGTTTGTGCGTGTGTGAGTATAAAAGGGCTTAAGTAAGGTGGCTTAAACCTACCGCACAACCCCGAAACGGAGCGAGCAGGACGGACACACAGCGCAGCGCGATAAGGAGTGAAAAAGACACCGAGCCGACCATACCAATAGAACTTTGCCTCGGTGTGTGTGTGTGTGTTGTGTTACGCCCCGCGCACATTGAACTCGCGGCTTTATAAATGCCTTCGCTTCCGCGAACGAAAACAAAGCAATCGCATTCGAGCGATTGAATCGATCGGGTGTTTTGTAACCACAGCAGAGCGGCGCATTCCTCTCGGACTGATCTTCACAAGATCTAACCAAGTGTGTGTGTGTTATTCGGCATCAAGTGACGCTATCGGATCTCTAGAAAACCGTGCTTAAAGTGATAGTTCCTTTCCTGGTAGTGCTCGAATCCAGTGGAGGCCTACCAGCCCAAACCCAAGCAGCGTCAATGTACGCCACACGGTGGACTACGGAGCGCTAAAAACGCAACCCCAAAAATCGTGAAAGTGATCCGTGGAGAGTGTTTTTTCCCGTAACCAGTGTGGGTGTGTGTGTGTGTGTGTTGTCGCGCCACCCCATCATCTCTCTGTCCTTTATGTTTAATCCCGTATTTAATCGCGTTATTTTGACGAAGAAGAGAAAACCGAAATTGTAAATCATCAGCAGAGAAAAAGGACTCGCATAGTTCTTGTGCACAAAGCCAATATCCTTGCATCCTCTAGAAAGGAAGGACACTATACAAAAAAAAAAAGAACGGGCGAGACGTGATCGTACGCCAAATACGGTACGTTATTCTGCCATTCGTTGTTCGCCTCACAGACGTCAGGAAACCTTGAACGAGTTACGGTCCAACAGTTATCACTTTCGTGCTAAAGGTGGCCGAAAGGAAACTTTTTCTCACTGGGGCTTAGGCCGTTGTATGGGTAAGTTTCGCTAAATATGGATTTAATTTTAATAAAATATGCATTAAATTATTTTACATAAATAGAAAGTAAGAAACAGGTCCAGGAAGGTCCTCCATTTTCGAACGATTAATCCATTACAGTGCGTCACAGAAAAAAAAAGCTCTACCGGATGTCGTTAGTTAGAGTGTAAGCTCGGTAATTGGATAAAGCTCCCCCGAAAGCGGCTGGTAATTGAATTAATCGCACAAAACACGCCAGAATTGGATTGTCGATTTCCCTGAACTCAATGTTTGAATGTGCCCCGAGCCAGTGCACCCAACTTCAATCATGCTGCTGCTGCTGCTGCTCGCGACTTGTTTTGATTGACTTTGAAGGTCATTAGAATTCTGGTGCAAGACATTCGTCCACTCGAGGCTTCTTGCACCCTTGAGTCAGGCAGCAAAGTCAGTGACCTATTTTTTTCAATTTGTTTTTGGAAATTATGTCACTCCAAAAGCTTCCCCAGAACGGTTTTGTTGCTAAGGGGGTTTGTTTTTGTGCTGCGAACTATTATCATCACGCACAGCACATGACGCATCCGGATGTCTTGGCCGATGTTATTGTGAAGTACAAGAAAAAATGTGGAGGAAAAAATGTACACACACACATGCCAACAACATGCAAAGATATGGGAGGTTGGACGTGGTATCATGATTCATCACGCCAGAAAACATGCCACGACGACGTCGATGACGACCCATAACTATCAGACTTGCTTAACAAGTTGATGTGGACTTTGTCCTCCTTTCCCGTCGCTTGTCGCCTGTCGCTAATGGTGATCCGATACAATATGGTGGCCAGGGTTCCAGGGTTGGCAAATGAAGGTTTCTCTGTTACTATTAGCCCCCTAAATACCAATCTCCCTCTCTCTCTCTCGGTGTAATTGCGAGCAATCTGCACTGTTTGTAACGGTATAACCCGTTGTTTACTTTACAATTCGCTGCTCTATATACGGGAAAGCAGAAATTACTGATTAATTAGAGACACACATTTGCTCTCTAACGAACACCCAAGGAATAATGTTTGGAACGGGTGGAATACACCTTCATTTGCTGCTTTGGCTGTACCTTTTTCTATACACGACACGTGACGAAATGACATTCAAGCCGCCATATCCATCCCATGGCACGCATGAATGTGTGTTTCTCTTGCACTGGGGCCCTTATCTGGCGAGCGGGTTTTTTTGTTGTTCGTTCGTTCGTTCGTAATTGCGAACAACGAAGCATGCGCTCCGCGTGGCAACGCACCAGCAGCAATTTGCTCAACGAGAAAGACGCGCAATGTGGCGTGTTTGCCAACAGCTGGCGCGTTGTTTTGGTTCGTGTTTATGGCCTTTTTTTCGCTAAAATTTTACTACGTGTATTCCTTCGTATAATGTCTCTCTCTCTCTCTGGAAAATTGAATGAAGGGAGAAAGAGAGCGAACCAAACAAAGAGTAGAAACCCTTATCGAAAGAGCATTGTTTGGTACAGTGTTCATCAAAATAGTAGAAAACTAGTTATTTTAACAGTTCAAATATTTAAATGAACTTAAATACTATTCAGAAAACCACTTGTAGAAATAAAATATCCATCTTGGCGTTAAATATAAAAAAAAAAAATCCTTAGATATGAAAGATTCCCTAAAGGAACAAAGTCTCTAAAAGCAATGAGAAAATTAAAAAAAAGGTGAAAGTTACAAATTAACAGCAAGTACACGTAGAAGTGCAACATTTATTCTGCTCGTGACTGTAATGATGCGTTCGAGCAATCGGAAGGAGAGCTTTAATTATCTAAGTCAAGTAGCGATCGAAACTGGGAGCTTTGAGAGCTTTTACTAGTCGCCAGCGCCAGCCATTTTTTGCTTGTTAAGCGGAATCGAAACAGGAATTCTACATTTTAATCTGTTTTTTTTTTTTCATTCTTTTCCATCCCGAAAAAAAATGTAGAGCGTGAAAAACCATCGTTTATAAAAGGGGACGAACCGGGCCTGGCTGGCAAGCAGGGCCGGAACGATCTTAGCTGCGCGAGAAGCACCGTTAAAATAGCGAGCGTTGAACGTCAAGATGGCGCGTACGTACCGACCGTTGGCCGCTGGGGCAACGAGTGGCCAAGCTGACTCGGAACCGTGCGGAACGAACTACTGCCCGTGGTTCGGGAGGACCATGGGACCGCCGGCGGTCAATCTGCCCGACGATTGACCGAACCGGACAGTCACAGACACGATGTGACTACCAGCGAGGAAGCAGCACCACCATCGCGGCCGCAGCCGTCGGTTCACCGCACCGTACCGAGCACTCAGCACCAGAGCATCAACGGCACAGCAACTACCGTTGCTGCTGACGCTGCTGAAGATGGTACGGTCGAGACCGAACTGGCCGCCGCCGCCGGGATCGCGTCCAGTGAGGATGGCCCTGCCGCCGTCGGTCGCCAGCCGGCCGGCCGTGGTAGCCGCCCCTGGATTGCGGACGATGGTGATAGCTACAATTTGGGCGCGTTCGATCAAACGAACGGTCCGTGGCCGATCCGGCAACCGTTACCACTGCCGAAGTGGTCCACCCGCTCGGTCACCCCGTTCGTGGTGGACAAGCTGTGGCAGTACGAGGACCTGGTCGGTCTGATTGAGACGAAGCTGCAGCGAATGCTCGAGGAGACGCACTACAACACGGCGAACAATTTTGTGGATTTTTACAGGGCCTACCGGGCCGCTCACCGTCACGGCCGCGGTGAGCTGAAGCAACACTTCCAACACTATACCATCCCGATCAACCGTCGGCACCATATGTGCGTTAGTTTGGGAATGGAAATAGTCGCAAGGTAAGTTGGTGCCGTTAATCGCTTATGGGTAGGCTGACTAGACGAAGTTGATGAAAAAACAGGACATATATTTAAAAAAAAACAACTATCCATGGGATATTTTATGGAAGATGAGAATTCACAAGATACAAATACAAAACCGGAGTATATTTCGGAGGAAATTCTGAGTTTACTCCATGGTAATGCAGAGTTTACTCCGGAGTAATCAACATCGCTGTCGATTTGGGAGTAATTCCGCAAAATCCCAAACTAAAATCCATAATTTGGGAATATTCACAAACTGGGAATATTCACGGATATAGCGGAACATTAACTGTTGGTTAAAACATAAAGGGACTGTCACTTTAAATACAGTACGTCTGGTCAGGCCTGTTTATGGGATGCTGAGCTGATTGCTAATAAATTTCATTTCTTCCATTCACAACAGAATCGCAGAACATCATCCGGACATTGCACGTCTGTTCTATCTGGTATCGTGCGAGGAAGCGTTAGACGAGTCGGATTCGTACATACAGCACTGCGAGGAGAATGGCATCGAGTATGCGGGGTCCACGCTCGAGAAGGAACACGCTATGGTAGCGATGAAGATCGTGGTCGGCGGACGGGAAGGAGTGCTACTACTCGATCCTGGCTACCACGTGGCACGTGCCGTCACCGTTATGAAGGACCAAAAGTACCCGCACACCGGCTGGTTCACGCAGTCTGATGAACCGCACTGCAAGCGCGAATATAGCTACGCACTGCACGAAGAAAGCAGTGACTACGTCACCTGGACCGAGCGCATGACACGTGGTGGAAAGCAACAGTACGAACAGTCGCTGGTGTACATTGCACGACCGTACCGTACGGCAATCGATGTAACCGTGCGACGTAACCTGGTGTACAACTTCCGCTCACTGTTGGCCCGTGACGCTAAGGGGCGAGTGTGTGCCGGACTGTACTTCCCGGTCGTACCGAATCCACACGATGCGCAGGTGACACTGTTTTACGACAACGCTAACGCTGCACAGGTGAAGCAGAAGTTCATGTTCTCCCTGTTCAATGATCCGGAAAAGGTAATGTTAATGGAACAGAAATAATCGATAATTTCTGTTTTTGTTTTGGATCTAAAAAGAGCATTTGAGACAATGTTAAGGCCCTTGGTTATTGTGTGGTGGGAACTCGATTGGTTCAAAAATTGTTTAACAAACAGAACTCAGAGATCATTATTCAAAAATTCTGTGTCAGAGTCTATCGAAAATACCCTTGGAGTTTAGGAAGGAAATCTTCCTGGATCAATATTGTCTTGTGAGATCAATCTTTTTGTTCAACTATCCTATTCCTTGGCAATTAGTGGTCAAATAGTAAGATCATAACGATTGGAAAACCGCGTATTATACGACTAGTATTCAGATGTGGTCCACGTACATCGTCCTCTGTTATGCTTAGTTATCTTACAATGGATATCGACAGAGCAGAGGATAGTGTGTCAGACCACGATTCATTTTGGGGAGGGAATAGTTCCCGATCCTGACGTCCATATTTACTGTACACGCAGAGCAGATACACCATGGATTCCGTGTTTGATTTATCAGAGGAGAAGGAATTCTCTGTTCTAACCGGACAATTATTGGGTACCTTAAGGATCCATTTTCTCTAAGTCTGGTAAGCCATTGTGACAATCATCCTCTGGTGTATGTACGTGGTCACATTCAGGGATATTAATATTCCCTGTCACGGAACTATGTCTATGTCTATGTATAATAATTATGGGACAGTTGTGTCCCGGCAACAATGTGGTGGTATTACAAGCACCACTTTTCGATTTATTTTGTCTATGAAAGATGAGAGTTTAAAACATCAATAATAATAATTTCCGCCCTTCTCAAACCTATGCTCGGGTATAGGAGTGGGACTTATAATCATCATAAAATTTACCAACGAATTTGAGTTTGAATTGTACATAAACTAACCGTATGTGGTGTCTTCTCTCAACAGATTCCTGACCCGGTACTGGCCCATCTGCAAAATTTGGCCCCCCAGTTGCGCATGAAGCTCGGCGACCTGATCGATCTGATGGTCGATCTGGCCCGTTCCGTACACGACGTCGAGTTCGTGCAGCAGGTGCTCGAGATTAACAACAACATCAACGAGCTGTCGGCAGATAATTAAAGCTATAATTATGCATTTTTCCCTTCTACTTCTTTACTACAATTCCCTACCTATATACATATTATATTAACACCTGTAGTGACAACACTGAGGAAGGCTGTTTTGACGCACCATCTCTAATGTATAACCTTTATGCCACAAATTGCCACAAAAAAAAACCCGTTCTCACTTAGAAACACTGATAACCGAGATGCGTTCTTCTAATGCGTTTTTTTTTAAACTTAAATTGTCTAAATTATATTCAAACGTTAAAGAAAAAAAAAGGAAAACATAATAATCGTGTGTTTGCAATAGTAATTCAACTTTGTGTGTGTATCGTGCAAAACCGTTTGTAATGCGTGTGTGGTTTCTTTTGTCTTCTATAAAATGTATTAACTTTGCACCATTTGATTAATTATTGTCACCAGCACACAAGACCAAAACTTCGCAAATTCATTCCGCAAAGGTGTTATTACAGACAATGATTTGCTGATTTGTTTTTTTTTGTTTAAGTCGATTTTTTCGATCACAGCAAAATAAAGTTCACTTTACTACTCTAATGCACTAAGCGAACGTCGAGCGATTGGCGTTCGAGGCGTGTATATGTGTGTGTATCGCGGTTCTATCCATATATCGGGACTATATTTAATCAGTTTTACTCAACGTGTGTGTATCTATTCTACAGCAAACTATTAAACAGCTTGACAAATAAAGAGATATGAAAAAACAGATAACGAAGCGATTTGTGCCAATTGTTTGCGAAAGAACCTGTGCAAGGCGTGTTGTAGATTGAGAGTTCACATGATCTTTTCCACTTGCTGATCGCTGTAACTATAAGTGTTTCTAATTCATCTCCAAAATTCTTCCCATGGTACTCTTTTTTGTCCTGTCTGGTCAGATTTCTGGCGGTCTATTAAATTCCCAGATCTTAGATAAATCTGTCCAACAAATGTTTTCAACGATATATGGACAATCTCTTTCTGGCTTTGATTCGAAAGGATTGGAGTTCTGATGTATATTAGCAAAGAGAGTTGAAATCCAATTCGAGCTGACCATCATCCAATAATTGATACTTACAAATAACTGATCAATACTAATACGACTATAAGAGCGAAGAAATAGCTGATCAGCTGATACAACTATAAGAACCTGAGTAATTATTGGTGAACTCAAAACAGCTGTTATAATGAATATTTGATCGGGCATTGGAATGGCGATCTCCAATAAATCGCCAAGGCCAAGCAACCTGTGCTCTGGTGAAAAGGCGAGGCCCGGATCAAGTCAAACAACCAAGACCTTAATTGCTTAAATTCGTTTTAACTTGAGCCTGTAGACTCACAAAAAAAACGTTCTAGAATTGAATGAAAAACAACACAGTCAGAAGGACAGGATATAGGATACAAAATTCTCTTTCAATTCTTTCAATAAAACAATCGACTAACGAGACTTCCTTGAGAAAGGCAAAGGGAACATAATAGAAATCTGAAAATCATCTTCTTTTCTGAACCCCGATCCTGCCGTTTGAAAATGGCAGGGTAAGGTCTCAGGTTGTTGTAGAGCCAAAGACGATAAAGAATTTCAAAAATAAATGCTGTTGCTGTCCGGAACAAATCGGACGCAAGCATCCACCGTTGGTTAGCCAATCACACGAAGGAATAAGCGATCCTGAACCCACGCGTAGCTCCGTAGCTATGTCAAATCTACTTGGATCAAACGGATAGGCTTTTCCTGGGTCGACCCGAAATAGTTCCAGATTTCTTCTAATTCCGATGTATTAGGGAAGCACTACTGGGGTGCGGGACCGACAGCAGTATGGAATGCAAGAGAGAAACTTCTCCCAAATCTGAAACCCTCCTAAAGACGTGCACATGGACTCTGTCGAAAGCTGATGAGGCGATGCTGTTACACTTATTCAACAAGAAAACAATCAGAAGGAACTATTTAGGAGTTGTACCTTCGAAAAGCCATTCGGTTACAAAATAAATTTGAATAGCTTTAAAAAAAAAGCGGATATTGCCATCTAAATCACTGCTGACCAGATTCGTTTTGGAATATCACTTTTGATCAAGGTAAGCATCTATTTTTCCCCATTAGAAGCTGGCACTTGTCACAACAGTTCAAACCCGTTGAAAGGCCAGGCTCAGAAGACGTTATTGTGTTTCTTCATAAGGGAAATAGTTGGTAAACAGTCAGTTCTTTGGAATCCATAATTCATTTGTTTAGGAATACCGTTTGACAATCAATTGCTACACACGTTGCAGTGACGGATGTTACGAAGGTCCGGGTGCTTCTTCTTCTTCTTGGCTAAACGAACTCTAAAGTCATGCCGGCTATCGAAATGGATTACTAGACTACCGATACCACGTAGTTGGATAGTCAATCCTCACTACGGGGGGACGGTCCGGATGGGTTTTGAACCCAGTCCTGCCGTATGAAAACCTGCGCCCTTTAGAGCCCTCTCCAAGAAAGAAAATTTATTGAACTGCTCTCGTGAATGAAGTTAGGTTTATCGTAGTTTATAGCCTTGGATCATGAGATGTTTACTGGCACAGGTATATATGGTGCAAGGTTCAAAGACAAATTGGGACTACTGGTAGTAATACCAACGAGCAAATTAATAGAAAAGCGAAAATAAAGTAGAATAAATAAAGTAGAGACGGTGAACAAAGCTATTCAACATACGGCTCTTTGAGGCATGTGTTCGATTCCTTTTCGCTTCTGTGTTCGATGCACTAAAATAAATTATAATTAATTTAAGTTAATTTTTACCTTCCACCGCTGCTTTAGTACGGTAAGAGCAAGGATCGAATTGATGGTACACGATGCTACACTTACCTAATTTCGTTACTCCAGTACACAGGACTACCTTTCGTCTACCTTTCTTTCGTCACCACTTGGCTGGATAGAGCTCTTCTCTTCAGCGCTTGGCTTCGGGGACACAAAAGACTTCCTCTTTTTTGTATATAATTATATTGTGTCTCTCAGTACGAATAATAAAGATTGCCTTACGTTGATCTACAGAATCGCAGTACTTTAAATTAGCGGCTAGTTAGCGGGTCTCTCCAAAACGAAAAAACCGAACGACTCGGTGGACCATAAGACCCGTGTCTTATACTCCGATCGTCACCACCATGGTTTGGGAAGAAACGGAACAAATATCTCAAATAATCCACACCGGCAACACGGACGTTATCGGCGCAAACTGACGAGCGAACGGAACTGAATGAGTTCACAGAGAACGTGAGCACGAACGGAAGAGTGGTTGACGTGTCTCCGGCGGGAGTAATAGATCGATGATGAAGGTGTGAACTGAATGCTCGGGGAAGCATCAGTCCGATGTAGGATGCACTGCCATTTTACGCACGGGTGTACTTGCCCCAGATGTGCAGCATAAACACGGAAGCAATGAACAGCAACGACATTACGAGCACTGGGACCGGGCCACTACGAAAGCAAATTGGAACGTATATGAAAGGTTAGCTTCCGGTCATGGGTCCCGTATTCCGATCCGAATCATTATACTTACACCTTGATTCCGGGAGAATCGTCCGTGTAGAAGCGCCACATACCACCGGATCCGGTGCCCGTATTACGATTCCGTGCCGCGGTTGTGGTGGTGGTCGTTTTTCGCTGCTTCAGCGTGCTGGAACCTCCGGCAGATGCTCGTGGTGCCGACGTGGGCTTTGACGGTGATCGGCTACCGCTACCGACGGAAGTGGAACTAGCTGGGGCAGGCTGCGGTCGATTGGGGAAAAAATAGGTCGCAATCAGTACACTTTAGAATCCCGAATCCTGCCTTTGAGAAAAGATGAACCGGAGAGCAAGCAGGAACTCACCATTTTCGCACTGTGTTTGTTGCGGTTTCTGCTTAGAGCAAAACAATGAATGAAAAGCTGGAATCTGGAATGCACAGAACGCGATGTTCTTCGGTCGGAACAGCGATTGGTACGAGTGGCACGAAAAACAACCTGCGCGTGCTGGAAAGGTAAATTTCGCTGTGAAAACGTGAAAGTGCCAACCGGACAACGCTACCAACAACAATGCAAAAACATACACACGTATGATGACGTGGCTGTCAAAATGTGCCTCAGGCTGTCACACATCGGTCCGAACCGAAGATGTTCGAACGGGCCACGAAGATTCTCGATTTGAATAATTCAAATATTTGAAACATTATTCTACAAAAGCGCCTAAATTTTATTATTTCATACATGTATGCTTTTCAAAATAATCATATGTAAAACGATTCTTTCTGAACAATTTAGTCAGTCTCGTTTTCGGAATGTGTGCTATAATTACCGAAAATATGTGAAACCCCGTCAGTCGAACAAGATTTGAAATAAGGAAATACAGTACCCTTCAATGTTATGGCCTCCAGTTACACACGCTGAAACTGAATAATCATCATACAGCAGATAAAGATTTTTTGAGGATTTCAGGTTGTGGAATACACTAATTTGTTGAAATAACTTATTATTTCTATTTGATTCATACTTGTTACAAATCGTAAAGGATAAGTTGGTAAAGTAATGCCTGTGCAATGTTCGTTTCGAAATATAGTGGGCTTTACGGAGATATGATTCTTTGGGAAATTCTTATTCGCTGATAACTGTCGGATCAGTTCAGAGCTACTCTTGGAGCCAGGTTGAAAAGCGATCGAAATTAAAACAGGTCATATTGTTCATGAAAGTGTCTTGCAATGGGATTTGAACTTCGGTACTATCCTGTTAAGATTACAGCCTTGATTGATTATGATCAATTAAGAATTCACTCTGAGATTATGAACAATTTAAAACATTATATTAAAATTTAAAAAAATCGGCAACCGCGATGGAGGCGCCTAGTATAAATCTTTTGAAAATAGTCAAAAAGTAAACGTCTTATTGCGCTAAGAGAAGTTAATACGAAGCTCCTTCATTATTTAATTCGTACTTGCTGTAGTCGAGGATGTTTCTGTTTTGACCTGGTGATGGGCGCTTTGTGAGACTCTCCAGCGAGGTCCCCTGGTCGGCAAGGCATCCCTGATCGGCGAGGCCCCTGGTGGCTGTTACCTTCACCCATAGGTTAATCTGCCTTTGCCTCTGACTCTGGATCGTACCGGAGCCAACGACTCGATCTCTTGGAATTGCGAATACGACCTAAACCACTCTGGGTCACTTATTGGCCGTTGCGATCCTATAGGTTCGGGTCGACCCACCCAAAATTGGTTTTAAAATCCGTTCTTTCAAAATCCTAAATTTTCTTTTCCAGAATAGTTGTCAATTTAGAAGGAATGATACAACCTGGTCTCGATAAACTTTTGTAAAGAACAGGTTGGCTCATACACTTGGCACCCTAGCCATATTGAATGAGCATTTGAGTGCGTGCTTTCATTTATTGAACTTTTCCAAGCTGATTCGATTGTATGTTTACATTTTGCTCATAGAATATTCAATAGTTCGACTAGGTTTCATTTTCGTTAACTCTGTTATCGACTAGTTGCTAGAACAAAATGGATGACGAGGCGCGATTGGTTGGATGCGTGGAAAAACGATCTGAGAGGAGTGAATTCGATGGTGTTGGGAGCATATTCATGAACAAGACATAGAGACATCATCAGCGAATGCGCACACATTCCCATTGTCAGACGAGTCAACCCTCATCTGTCAAATTGCGTTTCTCTTTTTCCATAGCGCAGCTGTCAAACCATTGAGCCTCGAGCCAACCTGTACTCTGTTACCCACTTTGTTTTTAACCCAAAAAAAACTCCCCGAAATTCGATCTCGTTCGTGCCTACACACAACCAGGGAGCAAATTGTTGTCAATCGCTAGCAAAGTGCGTGAAGAGTTAATAAGTTGAGCAATACAATCAAAATATAGCCTACAAAAGAACCGAACCGAAAAACACCGCGTACCGTGGCAGACGCAACCGTGCTGGTGCAGTGGAGCAACAGGTTAGAGCTGCCCGTAGAGAGGCGTCGGCAAGACAAAACCCCGTGAAACCGTGTCCATCGCCGCTGAAGAACGAAAAGAACGATCGCGATCGCGCAAGAGAAGAAAGAAAGTATGTACGGGGCCGCGCGATCGGATGTGCGTGTGATGCAAGTATGATGCACAAGGTTGTGCCAAAGTGGTGCCAAGCAACGAACCAGTAGCACGCGTTTGGTGCTCTTTTTGTTTTCTTACTGCAAATGTTTATTTTTCAATTCCGTCCGCAAAGAGGAGACTGACTGGCTCAGTACTAGGTGGATCGTACAGAGTAATGAAGTCGATTTAACTGCCCAAACTGCTGCTGCTGTTGTGTTCCTAGAGATTCTAGAGGTTCCCTATGAGTATTTTCTCCAAAACAAAACAACGAAAAAAAAACCAAGATCCCCTTAAAAGGAAATCCATGCTGCCGTTGTTAGCTGCCTAAGTTTACGGGCGAGATCCTTTTTGCAGCTTGCGCGTAGAAAATCCCCTCACCGTGCATCAAGAATCGTTGCAAGCGAAGAAGGCTCCACCAGAAGAAAGGAAGAAAGAACGAAACAGAGAGACAAAACTCGCCTCCGCGTACACCGCAGCATCCTCCTCCTTCTCCACCCTTAACTGCTACAACCCCCGCGCGCGCGTGTACGTCTTCCGAGCGTCTTCTCAAAAACCGTCTTTCCCAAACTTCATCATCATCCGCCTGCTTTCTTCAACGGTTGTAGTCGTGTTGGTTAAAGTGAAACAGAGCTCCCAACAGCTCCAGCTCCATCCAGCTTCCGTGGGAGTAACAGAGATCGTCCGGCGACAAAACAAAAGGAAAACAGCGAAGAAGCGCACAGCACAGCACCGAACTCGCCACCTTCTCACTGTGTGGATGTGTGTTGCTGTTTTGCGCTGTGTGAGATGATGCTGTGAAACTGTGTGTTGTGTTGTGGAGGGCTAAACAGCAGTAAGATTATTCCATCTTAAAGTAAGCAATTCCTCACCGGGAAGCAGCCAAGATTTGGAAACAAGGTGCCAATAGAAGCAAAAAAAAAAAAACAAGCCCACCAGCACTTCTGTGAAGGGTCGCCTTTTTGACAGTTTGACTTTTCTCGTACAAGGGCTCCATCTCACCAGCGGTGGTGAGCTATTGCTCACCCTCTCACTGAGTGTCGATCTCACGATCACGAACAGCGAAGCACATCGTTCACAAGGGTGGAAAAACGAAACAAACTTTACTTGCGAAGGGTGTTTTGGTATCGATTTGATCGCTTCGGAACCGCGTCTTCCTGATCGCAGGTGTTCTCGATCGGTTCATCATCTTCCTCACTCCGGTTGAGACTTACTTTCCTAACAAAACCCGGGAAAAGGGATCGTACGATCCCGCAAACGGATTCACGCTGAAAAAGTTAGTGCAAACCCGTCTCAAAATGATCCGTGATCCTGGTGGTACGAGTCCGAATGAAAATCAAGGTAATTGATCATGATTTTCAAAACTATCTTTTTCAACCTTAACACCTTTTTTTCCTTTTTTGTTACCACAATCTTCCAGACTCACCACCATCGCCCAAGTATGATCGAATATTGGGACGACCAGCTCCACCGGATGAGACAGAAATACCACTGGACATGACTGTCCGGCGGAAGGATTCGTCCGATGGGCAGGGCTCACCGACCGGAGTCGATCCTGGGCGGGATGTACCGATCAATCTGAATGTGCGCCCGAGCGTAATAACGAAAGCGCCACCGCCACCAATAAAGAAACGCATCAGCCACATGCACACCAACGGTAATGAGCGAGTGAGCGAGTGATTTAAATCTTTCTAATCCCTATTGATAAAATTGCCTTAATAACCACTATTAAGGAATTTTTCAATAAAATTTTTGCCTTACTGGTTGGCACATTTTGTCAATAGGGATGAATGATTTCAATGAACTCCTCACAAAGAGTTTTTACAACTTCTTGAGTTAAAGTTTTGTATGGAAATGTGTCAAAAATCGACAGCATTTTGACAGAAAAGCTTTATTTTCTGGAAGTTGCGCATTTTGTGTAGACCTCGTTTTAGGATTCGAAGTAACATAGTGTATGAACACTTTTTGGGGTTCGAAGTACAGCTAGTTGTCACAGCTGTTAACGTGACGTCGTTCTGAACGGAAGTACTGCCGAAACCCCTTTAGTTAACCTAACTTTAGTTTTGAGTAAGAGGCCGCCCTCTGCCTTTTTGTTAAAGATTCCCAAAAGAGTTTTGTGAAAAGAATTATATTTCCAGTAGGGAGTGAGTAAGAGTGAATTGATTCCTTGAAAAAATTTGTTATACTCTCATCACTAATCGCTAATCATTAATTTATTTTCACACAAAAATGTATTCTCTCGTTTTTTTCTTTCTTTTGGCATGGCAGGTGAAATAGTGCTAAAAAGTAGTGTGAGAACGACGACCACCGTCGAGTCGGCACCGATCGTGAACGTATCCTCCACGTACTGTGATGTGTCGATCGAGGAACACTTCCGCCGTTCGCTCGGTCCAACGTACAGCTCCATCTACGGTGATAAGCAGCAACTACCGCTGAACGCGCTAAACAACAATACTAGCCTCGGAGGACAAGCACCGGTGCCTCATATAGCGCAGCAAAAGGTCCATCCGCTGCCACTTCCGCTGCTGTTGCAAAAGCACTCGATGGAAACGAGCGAATCGTTACCAGGACTGGCAGGCCCGGGACCGGTTGGTACGAGTGGTGGCGGTGGAGGAGGAGGAGGGATGCGGAACCACAGTAGTAGCAGTATTAGCTCTAGCTCGTCCATCAGCTCGAACAGCAGCATATCGAGCAGCTTGAGCAATACGAGTGGCATTAGTAGCAGTAGCAGCAGCAACATCCCCAACAGTAACATCAGACCATCCGGTCCGATCGCTGGTGGTATACGTGTGGTCGCACCGGATACGATCGAGCTAAAGCTTTCGAGTGATCCCGCACCACCGGTCCCTCTCGTACCGGCAACCGTCCTACCACCGTCACCCGGTGCACCGTCAGCCGCCGCTGCCAGTGTGGCCATTTCGCTGACATCACCGAAACACCTGCATCAGCAACTACCGCCAGCGCCGGCCATTTCGCCCGCCTCACTCACCACCACCATGTCCCTAGCGTCCTCGTCCCCATCGTCCTCGTTGGCGTCTTCGCCTGCGCCGTTTCTTACGACGACGACGCAACAGAAGAGGCCCGATTCGGGCGAAGAGGTGGACGATCATTTCGCAAAAGCGCTCGGTGATACGTGGAAGAAAATTCAGGAAAGCAATATGAATTTGTGAGGCCACTGCAGCCTCACAGAAGCGTACAATTGTGCGTAAAGCTGTGAAACCCCAGGGAACACACCTGTACGGTTTGGTTGTATGCGTGTGTTGCCTACCTGTGAGTGTGTGTGATGAGGTTGTGGAGGGTACATCCTACATTTGTTTCCTTTTTTTTGCGCTATTTTAACTATTATTATTATTATTATGACGCTGTAGTTCCCAATTTGTTTTAAAAAGCTAGTGTTAAGTTCCTTTTAAATTTGTTTTTGCTCTTTGGTAAGCTGTGGTGCACCCCATCTTACCATATTAATTTGTGATTTGATTGATCTGCTGCTGGTTGGTATGGTTGGTGCACAACACCAGATCGATCGTGAATGGAACTAGAATGAGATTGTTTCTAGAAAATCGCTCTTATCTTAAACAGATAAAAATACTAATACTTGTGGAAAGGAAGCGATATAAATATACAAGAGGAAAAAAAGATGTGTTAATCCGGTTAGTTGCACATACAGCGTCTGCTGTACGTTAAATAGTTTAACTATTTTACTATCATTTTAAAAATATTTACCCTTTACTGTGTGCTGTTAGCATATATAGGAGGAAAGAGACAGTGGTGCAATTCCGCAAAAAAACACATACATAAGAAAGCGCCCACACCAGCACATTGGTTTGTTTAAAATGAGTGCATTTACCGAAGTACAGGATGGGCGCACCCTAGTAGTATTCAAACACCGTTGGCTTTCGAATAACTGGATACCCAGTGAACAGATGTGATTAACCTCGTAACAGTCTTGTCATTTTGTAAAAATGGCTCAAACATTTTTTTTTCAAACCCACGGTTTTTGTTCATCCGTATTATTTGGGCCACGGCTGTCGATCACTTCAACCGCAAACTCCCATAGAAGCGCGTAGAAAATGACAGAGAGGTGTGATCTTTTCGAAATCGGCGAAATCTTTTTTGCGTAAAGTGCTATGTACGAAGGAACAATGGCGGATTAATACCCTTCGGAGGACCTTCCGCCCCCCCCCTCCCCCCCCCTAAGCGAAGTTGAATTTGACCCTTATCACATTGAATCTCGAATCACAGTGATTTCGTGGCCCCTTCGTGACTGTTAAACATGCCACTGCACATGAATCCACTTAACATGGAGATGCACAGATCTTTCGAGCTACTAGTTCTGGATTCCAGAGGAGGAATTTCCTGTAAGCGGACTGAGCGACCGTGTTGGGCCCGCCCTGAAACGCCTAAAACGAATTGTAAATACTGGCGGGTGGGAAAGAGATAAAATTCGTACGCTTAGGTACCAGATGAATCAGTCTGTTGTTGGTGAGCCCTCCATTTGTCTTCAAGTTGAACTCAAGATGCATCAACATTCCGCTTAGTTCCTTCTTCTTGGCTCTGGTAGGTCGGACATGTCAATACCACGTAGTTGGATAGTCAGTCCTCACGTATCTGTTGGATTCATTGACTTGATCGTAACCGTAGCTGTATTCGTCAGTCCACTCTACGGCCGGTGCTGTCGTGGAAAAGATTGATCAATGTTGAATGATAATCCCTAGAGGAATTCATTATTGGATTTCTGATCGACATTGATAGACATGTTCCTGAAAAGGTGAACAAACAATTTTATAAGTCAAATAATTCTAGAAACCTTTGGAATTGCACAGAAAAGTTGAATACTACTAGAGGGTACACCCTTCTTTAAATGTTGACGAGATTATATGTGGTTGTGTGTGTTTGCTTGAAAAAAAAGAGATAATTTTAACTTGTTTCTTAAAACACAAATTCAGTTTTAAAGTAGTTGACGACATGACGTACTCACGATCTGGTGGTCGTAAGCAATAGCAATATCTTCCGCTACTGTTGCCCCTCTCCGTATAGTATCCGCCCTAGTTTACCTTATTTGTTCTTCTCGTGTTTATCGCGCCTGTAGCGAAAAGGATTAACTAATTTTAAACTCAAATCGTTGATAGCATAGTTCCAGCGCGTAAAGGAATATCAGGAACACATATTAGGATTAAAGCAAACAAACAAACAAAAATCTGTTGCCTTTAACTAAAACAAAAATGCTAATTAAATTCGCATAACGTGTGTCAAAAGCAAACCGAACTGTTCCTGCGTTTGTGTGTCAAACAAGCAAGGGGGAATTAACCTTTAATAATCTTTTTAGAAACGTAAAACTATTATAACGTGTTATCTGCGTGTACGCCGTTTTGTTCGTACTGCCCGAAGTGATATTGAGTGTCAGCGTGGATGGAGATCGGTGGTTTAACCTTTTTTTTTTGTAACTACACACAAACTCTCTTACGAAGAATGAAGAATCCTTTTACGTTAGCAGTAGCTGGTAAGATGGATGCGATCTCCAAAATCTCTTTCCTTGATAGCTTTCCGGGTTGTGTTGTGTTTGTTGCTCGCTCCCTACGTCGGGTACTGATTTCGAATGGTGCTAGAACGATTTCATATGCCATCTATGCACCGATCGGAAACCAGTGCCCGTAAGGATCAACGCCGTTGCACGCACGCACTCCGACACTTAAAGCAAGTGTTTGCTTGATTAAAACAATGCGTTCACTTGAGATACACAAACATCTCATTTCTCTATTGGCAAAAAATCCTTTACAGGGATTTTCTCCATATAAATTTCGCTTAATAGCACTACTAAGGCAGATTTTGTCAATAGGGACGGTGCATTGTTTTCAACAAGTGTACGGTTGTTTTATAAATTGAATATAATAACACTATTATAGCCTGGGAGAGGCATTTGCGGCACACACTCACACACACAATCGCACACACCTATTAATTTAATGTGTAAGTAGCAGTTTTTTCAACTGTTCGTTCTCTAAGAACATACCGACACACGAGCGCAGGTTGCAAACAGCACAAATTTTTTTTATAAACATATACAGAATGTTTAAGTGAAGTTGTTAGCATACAGCATAAAAATCACAAAAGGATATTTAATAGATTTCCGCTCCCCGAGAGTGAAATTTGAATCAAAACTTTATAACAAATGCATCCCCCACGGATCGAGGTGCGCGGGCATCGTTTTAACTCTTAGCAATGTAAGTGAACTGAAAATCAAACTATTATATGTATATTGTAACGTTTTATATAACCCTATCGCACCACTTCACTGGGCGAAGCATTGTTTTAGACTGTTGCGTGATCTAGGCAAGGGGAGAAGGAGAGATACACAGTACTCGATCGACCAGCAATCGATTTTAATAGGTAGAGGATGAAAGCGATGAGAGCGTAAGAGCAAAAACACGATGATATATATTTTGTGATAAAGTATAAAGAGTTGTACACTACTAACGGCAAACTTTTGGGGTCCATCTTCACTCGCACTACTTAGCTCTCTTATCACTGGTAACAGATCGTACCCTTTCCGAAAGCGAATTTCTTCTACTGTACTCTTTACAATCCTTTTTTCGGTTGACAGCACCATTTCTACACATTTGTGGCACACTCTCTCGGCGCTCGGGCGGCCAAACACTTACTGCGACCTGCTAGTGACCAAGTGAACGGTTTAAATCAACAATCCTACCTAATTCTCTCCGGACAGGCCCTACTCCAGGTATGCGGTTTGGTGACAAATCTAGAACGAAGTCAACCGTCATGCCACTCTAGCAACAAGGGGGTGTTGGATGGTGGAGTCATCCGATACGATTACCCGGTCGTGCTGCAACTTGCGAACGGAGATCACACACACAGCCGGTGCCTCCCCGATCAAACCATCCGAGCACCAATTGCGCAAAGTGTTTGTTGGACGTATCGTACTGAAAAGGAGATCTGGATAACCTTTCATGCAGCCCAAAACCTTCTCTCTTGCTCACTCTTGGACACCGCTATGTGCCCGATGCCACGATCCATGAAGAAATGAACGTAAAGCAGGATCGTATTACCTCTTCTAAACCCTGCTACGGGCCGAGATCCTCAATAGCGCGACCCCAAAAAAAAAAAACACCCCACCGCAATCCTACTACTATGTCTCTACCCGTGTGTCAGCGCACTCCGATCAGCGCCTCCTCGGGGCCCGGTGGCATCGTTTTACCACGTGATTCTAGTGTTTCCTCCCTTTTGCCCGGTGGCTGTTCTCCGGGGTGTACTCGACTGGCTGCACACATCTCGGCGGATGCACTTGTTTCTCACGTGTAACGGAGACGCTAGCAAAACACCTGATCCGTAGCATCGAACAACTGCGCTATCCGCCGATTGTTTCCGGGCGACGGGGTAGTAGGCACCACACAATGGCGATATGTGGCACCGGCGAGAGACTGTGTCTGATATTTTCCATTGACTTTTCGTTTCGGCCAATACTGCATCGCTCCCATCTCTCCGGGGTATGGATGGGGAGTGTTCGTGTGTGATTGGTTTTATGAGAGACAGCTTGAAGAAAGAGGACGCAAAATTCACAGAATCCTCATTACGACGCCTACGCCAGTCCTGCGTTCTGGTAGGAAGGAACGGTCTCTGTCTGTCAATCTCTACACAATGCTCAGTGGTATTTGCAAAGGTCATGTGTTCAAGTGAAGTAGGGTAATACGTTGAGGACGCATATGGAAGAATTCTTCCTACGTTAGAAAGAAAATATCAACCATATCTCGTTTATTTTCGCATAATCGCTCTATTTGCTTTCATTTTCTATTTTTCATAGCATTCCTTTTGTAGCTCCAGCTATTGAAATTTTACGAGGATGTCCTCTCCATTTCTCTGGACATTCTCCGTCAGCCCATCACTGAGAGTGGCACAATTAATTTACTTTATTATTAATAATATGAATCTTTTTAAATCTCATAGGAGTCTTCATCTTCTTCTTGGCCTTAACGACCTTTTGTATTACGCCGGCCATCCATTGGCTTACTAGGCTTGTTGATACCATATAGTCGGAATCACTATGGAGCATCGGTCCGAAGGTGTCTATATATGAAGGCATAAGAGTAGTAGTGAGTAGCCTCATATTCTCCCCTCATACCCCATCCTTTTTGATTTGGATTCACCAAGAGCCTTCAATCACCCTGAAACAGGCACTGTAAAGGCCCAAAATTTTCATTCCGCTTAGGATATTCGAGGGGCTAAATCCGCCACTGTATGAAGGACAATTGAGCTTAAACTACCTTACCAAAGTTTCTTGAATTGGATAGTCTGTTTAGGTCTTCCAATTGAGATTGAAAAAAATGGATCCTCAGTACAATTCCATCAATGCTCTGGATATTACATACCGAGCCAAGGTCCAGGCCAAAAGGCCACATTATGGCATGATATTTTAGACCTAACAGGTCGTTAAGCCAACAAGAAGAAGATCAACGATGATAACGAGGGTGATCTTACCGTCGAGAAAAAAGTTCTATTTCTACAACATCTTCTTCACTCCGATTTGGATGGCTCGTTCTGATGTTTGAGCTCAAGGCGCAGACCGCTGAGTTCACCAGGGGCCCCTGGTTTGATTTCTTTTTGGGGCCTTTTTGAATTCTTTCTTGAGAAAATTTATTCAGCATATTATTCAGCATTCACCTGAAGTAGACGAAATCATGTGGGAAACCGTACGGTCTACTATGGGAAGAATCCAGAACATAGGTATTTTGAATTCCATTCCATTTTTCAATTTAAATCATTAAATTAGGACCTCAAAGACCATTCGTCAGCCTTGAACCAAACAAACCATTCATAAAACGATGCATTCCAATTACCGAATAAAGCAAGCCCGTCCTGCTTCTCAATGAAAAGAGTAGCTAGTTTGCGTTAATCCTATTATAAGAAGACCATCCTGAAGCTCCTTATGAACAGCGGTAAAACCTAATCCTTCAGTGCCCCCGGGAACAAACCATTCATGAACCGTAAGAATTGCCTCTCTGTCTGTCGCCTGGTTCTAGTTAGGTTCTTGGTTTAATTTAATTTTCAACCCCTTATCCCATTCAGTCGCTAGCGCACATACATCAATCAACCGGAACTACTAGAAAGAACGAATAACGAATTCTCACCTGCCGGTGTGCCTCTAGCGCTGGACGATGCAAAGTGCTCGGCATCCCCATTGAGCACACTACCGACCGACGAGACAATTGATGAATTAAACTTCCATTTTCTATGCCCCCATCCTGCCACCAGCTGCTGTGGCCGGCCTGCCGTAACGCATGCGAACTTGCCAATATTGCAGCGACGGAAGTGGGGAAGCGTTTGTCCTTGCCGCGTGGTGCTACAGTCGGTAGGCATCGGTTACCCAACAAAGCCCTACTGCGCTTCGCTTCCATTCCTAGGAACGTTGCAGCAAGGACGTCCAGCAGGATAGCGAGTGCAGTTCTGCTGCAGTAGATTCCTTACCACTCTTCTCCCGAAAGTCTCCCTTCTTCCCCCCAAATTTATGTGTATGTGTGCGTGTGTGTGTGTGTGTTTGTGTCAATAGTGTGCACCTCCGAGCAACACTACCCAATGGCATGGAGCGCTAGAATTCCATGAATGAATCCTAAAAGCACGACACACAGGCTCTCCCGCTTTTGCTCGGCGCATTCTCGGTTGTTTGTCGCTCCGTCTCTAGTGGCTGTTGCGTTGGGCTGGGCGAAAGAATTCGTCCTTCAAGGTCTCGCGGATATCGCTCCCCCCCCCTGGTAGGGGTTGTTATGGTGGCCCCCAGGAAGGGGTGAGTCCCAGCGATGTTTATCCCTTGTCATCCTCTCCCTGCTGTCGTTTTGGAGCCACATGACAGGAGGTCGGTCGGTTCGCATTTTGGGGCGCGCTGTGCGCATGTGCGCCCCCCAAACGAGGCGACAGTGAGAAAGCTGGCTGGTTCTGTTTTAGTTCCCATTTCACTTCTTCGGAGGCTGCAAGTAGTACCCACAGCCAAGCCAATTCTACCCATCAACGACGGCTGGGGCCTGGTGCCTTGGTGCACATACGACTGTTTAGAGTGTGTGTTCTATTTTTCCTGCAGATTGTTTTGTGAAAAGGTGACTAATTGCATTCTGGACCACGATAGCATCCTCCACCGGGCAAGGCCCCCGTTGTGTTGTCCTGTTACGGATCCTTTTTGCTTTTGGAGCAGGGTAAAACTAGAACCGAGTAGGAGGAAGATGAAAGAACTAGGTGTATTCGATTGCTCTCCCCTTCAACGTGCGTGGCGATTGTTGTGCAAGGACACGGACGCTGAAACAGTGTGGAGCGTTTGAAGTTTAGTAGCTCGTGCAAGACAGCCCAGAAGAATTTCCAAACAGTGCCAAACATGTGTCCATTATCGGTAATGCTACAATGGAAGTGATTAAGACAAAAGTGCCTAAAGAACTGCAGTGTGTTTCCCGGGACAGTCTTGCCCAAAATTCCTGTATCCTTCGCCGAATGCGCCCTTGCGAAAGCGCTCTACCAACTTGACGTCAATAATCGACCCTGTGCGTGGGAGAGCAACATTGAGGGGGGGTTTTCTTTTTCGGGGTCGTCTACATCGGAGAGCCAGCATCCGATGGCGCCCACCCGCTTATACCGAGAAAACAAGAACGTTGGGACGCCGCCTCGTCGTTGTACGCTTGGCAAGAACGCCCTCCGACGATCATCATCCATTCGCACGTCATTGCTTGCTGCTTACACATTGGATGCGGGCGTTGTCGTGTGGCCGTGTGGGATGGATGCCGAACCGCCGACTTGCTGACGACGACGGCGTGCACGCAAAATCATTATCCTTTTTGGATATCTTTTTTTTTCTTGTGTGAGACCCTTCCCACACACCCATACCCACCCGCTCGGCACCAAGAGCATTCGAGAGCATCTTTCAAAAACACACGCCTTCGCACATGAGTTGGTCGGGTTTGAGAGTCGGGGCGGCATTCCTAGAAAAAGGATTTACGCAATCCAATTCCTCTAAGTTCTAAAAACGCGAACCACCCCTGCGTGTGTGTGTGTGTGTGGGAAGGATGAGTGGGCTGTCCGCGTGGGCTGACGGCCAAACGCGTCTCTCTGGAGGCGTTTTTTTTTTCGGGAGGCGAAGGCGCACATCTCGGCTTTCGTCATCGAGAGGGGAGTCTGGGCGCTGATAAGCTTTTTTGGGGAGTTCAGTTGTAATTTGAAAACGGACCGCACCTTGTTTCGGATTTGTTTTCGGGTAGGTGTAACATTCGTTTAGAACATCAGCGTTTTTTGATTGTTTTATATGTGACTTACCGTGGGGTAGTAGCTAATTTAAGTGTTTTTTGTGTGATATGATGCAATGGTACTTTAGAAAGATTTGTGAATGTGTTTGCCACAAATGGAATCAAGTTGGAGTTTTAAGCTGGAACATAGCTGACAAAGTGACCAATATTATTCAACGGTCTTCAGTTTTTGGAAGTCCTTCTACATGCACGTGCTTCCTGAAATCGTTGTAAAAGTGGTATTTACTTTAGTATGTCCTTGCTGCTGATTTGTAACCGTTTTTTTTGATTTCCCAAAACGAACAATTACTGCTGTCAAACTCAAACTGTCATTTGCTTAGGGCACTACTACACGTTCTTAGCTGTTCAGTGGTTCCGTAAAGTGATGCCTAGTAATTTTCACTAAATCCACCCTGCTTTGCTCAGCATCAATAGTGTATATTGATTCAAAATGAAATTTTATACAAACAGAAAGCAATGGACAATGAGAAATTTTCAACTGTTGAAATTGGCTTGAACTGTCAAAAACTGTTTTGTCAAAAAATTGATTTCAAACCAAGAAAATTGCACAAAAATTCTCCAAAACCTGAAATTCTCATTATGAAATCTACCGTGGCCCGCAGCCAACAACACTTATGAGAACTTGAAATTATCATTTTGATATCCCTCGTGATCCGCGGCCTTAAAGCGAGACATTTTTACCAACACTTATGAGGACCTTTAATTTTGATTTTGAAATCATTGGTAGTCCACGGCATTCAAAGGCATGATTGAAATTTATTTCTGAGAACCTGACGTATGCACAAGCTACCTACGCGGTGCAATGGAGAAAAAGCTGAAATCGTAATATTTAGTATTTATTACCTTTCAATGCTTTTTTTCCACAACTAATTTTAAATAATCTTTAACAACAATTCAAACAATCTGTGCAACAAAACTGAAGCAAAAAAAACCTCAAAAATATTTAAAACACTTAAACTATTGCGCCGTGTAAATGCTTCTTAATCACCCTAGCTGTGTTCTTGTTGACATTTTCTTTTTATTTCACAACAAAAAAATTGTATAACCGTTTGTCAAGAAGGAAATTGTTTAGCATTTTGTAGTAACAAAGAAAATCAACATCCAGCGGTTGAAAAGAAATCTTGGAAATTCTCAAACCATTTCCAACCAATGCATTCGATTCCATGGAACTACAGTGCTGAACTGCGCGTTATAAACCGCTCCCGTGTAAAGAAGTGTGCGTGCTTACCTCGCGCTACCCATGCCCTGTAGTGTGCGTACCGTTCGAATCCAAAGTGATTCAAAACACAACACCGTTTGTGTGTTTCATCTTTCGCGTCACAGCGTTTATTCATTCATTCCTGTTTCACGCTTCCTTCGCCGAAGGTGTAACGCTCGCCCCAAAAAAGCAAAATGCGTTTATGACCGGTTCTTCCGTTTCTTCGCGTGCTTTTCCAGAGTGTAGTTCTGGGGTGTGTAAGTTTTTTCCCTTAGTTTGTTTGCGTACCGTGTGTGGGGGGAGTGGTTGTGAAGCTTAAAAACAGTACTTTTCCAACTAGTGACTAGCGGCAATCAAGAAAGTGAAGCGGAAACGCAGAGTGTGTGTGTGTGTGTGTGTGTATGTGTACGTGCGTGTGTGGTTTATTCTAATCATTCGAAAGGGAAGGAACTCGGTGTGTGCCCATCAAACGCTCCAAGACGAGCACATTCCACCAGTGTGACAAGGTTCCGGTTCGAAGCTTTCTCAATATTTTATTGTTTTTTTCTTCTCTTTACCCTGGCAACCCATATCAACTAGTGTAATTGCGTGAGGGTGAGTGTGTGTGCGTGTTTGTGGCTGTATGGGAATGTGTGTACGCGCGCGCGTTTGTGAATGGCAATAGAGAGAAGGAAGCAACAGCGAGCAGTGTGTAAAGCAAAACAATCAGAATGTTCAAAAAGGAACAAAAATCACACTGAAAAAGAAGAAGGTTGTTGTCACGGTGAAGAGCTGAAGGTGTTCCTTGTGCATGTGTGCATTTATTCGAAAAAAAACAGACAAACAACTCCATTTCTTCCAGTCGAGAAACAAATAGGCTCAATTCCACACTAGTGCAGTGAATGGGAGGGAAGGGCCCCCTCAAGCCCTCATGTATATGTAGGGCAGAGAGGGCAGACAGGGTGGATGCGCGAAGAGAAAGTGGGGTAGACACGACGAGAGAAGGAAGCATTGAATTGAAAACAATTTCGTACCAATTGTTGCAACACACAAACGCGAAACGAATCAAGTCACACGCATTAAAAGCTTTTTTTTCTTTTTACTTCTCTCTCGCTCTCTCCATCTCATTCACTCTGCCGCATTCTCCGCTGTTCTCTTTCATCTTTTTTTCTCTTTTGTATGCATGTATCGTGTGTGTGTGGCTTCGTTTCTCATCATCATCATCATCGCCGTTGTCGGTCATCGCCAGCGGTGAGATGAGCGTGAGCAAGCTGAGGTTTTGATCATGCTCACTAGCTGAGATACGATCCGACAAAAGTTAGCCTTGCGTGCGCATGAGTGTGTGTGTGTGCGCATGTTTTGAGTCGGGTGCATTTGTGCAACCACGAGGCTTGAACGAGGCGTGGAAAAGGTTTTGTCTGTCATTGATGACGTCATCACAGAAACCACTCCATCTCTCTCCCCCCCCCCCCCCCCTGGCTCGTTCGCCCGATCATTCATGGTTTCTGCTAATCATTATCTCGTTATTTTTCTCTCCTGCCCCTTTAGATGAATATATTTAAAACTACCTGTCCATCGTGGATTCTCTAAAATCTAAATCATTTAGTTTTTATTACCAATGTGCTTCAGTGTAGTAAGGGAAACAGTGGCACTAATGAATATGTCTTCCCTGTTCTCCAGTGAGTAAGCGTTAAAAAAAGGTGATCCAAGTGAGTGAGAAATGTGCTGCTTCGTTCCGTTATATCAGCGCATACTGCGATAGACGTGTGTGTGCAACGCGCATCCAACCAAAAAGGTAAACAAACAAAGTGTCAAAAGTGCGATAAGCAGCGATAGCAGTGCGTCGAACCGTTTTAACAAAAAAAAAAAAACACAGGGGGCCGGAAACTAAGCGGCAATACTTCTGGAGGGTATAGGCTCGCGGACAAACACACCCCAGCCATCCACAAGGACACGATGCCCGATCACGATATCGAGATGATAACGAGCGAGCAGCTGCACGCAGCACTGCGCAAGTCGCAGAAGCACTTCATCATACTGGACTGCCGCAGCTCGCACGAGTACACGGAAAGCCACATCCGGACGGCGGTTAACTTCTCCATACCGTCGATCATGTTGCGCCGGTTTGCGGCCGGCAAGATCGACATCACATCCACGATCAAGTGCCGCGATCTGAAGGAGCGCATCCTGTCCTGCTACAAGGAGAGCACCTTCGTGCTGTACAACAACAGCAACGAGTCGGTCGGTGATGGTGGTGGTGTTGCGGGCCGCGAAGATCTCGTACTGCTGACCGGCGGCACCGCACCGGCAACGGTCGGTGGAAACAACGATACCACGATTAATGTGCTGCACCGCAAGCTCAAACAAGATGGCTGCCGGGTGGTCTGTCTCGAAGGTAAGTGAGCATATGGGCAGGGTACTACTTTTAGGACAGTTTGGCCACACTTTTTACAGACAACGAAAGTCCGCGTATGGAGTGTTGTTTCTGGTGGGGAAGCGAACCGCATCTTATTATGAATCATCAAGCAACCGCGTGCTTTGTAGAGCATGATTACAACGATTTGTGTTGCATCTGGTGTGGATCACTCGTGCACTGTGTGCCAGAACCAACCCGGAATGGCTCGAACCGTTCCGGGGTTTAAGATTAGTCACCGGATGAATAAGTAAACATAGCAGGTATATAGCCCGGTATGGCGTAGCGTATCGTTGAGTCAAGAAAGCGTATCGTTGAGTCAAGAAGAAAAAGAAGCAATTGTTTTGCTCTTCCGAGGTCTCTTAGTGGTTAACTGATCTTCGTCAGCATTATTCAATCACAGCAAAAATTGGAGAAATCCCTTCGATTAACTTTAAAGATCTATTGGCGAGCAGCGTCAAGAGATCTAGGAACTCCTTTCTGACAATGTCAGGAGGTCATTCTGCCCAATTGCCTTGTGATCTGGCATGGAAATGATTTTATTGTGGTTTTGTCTGTTTGGACGAGTATTAAGCCCTATGAAACGGAACAATACACCCATTAGATCTACTTAAAAATCTTCAATTAGGGCCTTTTGGAGCTCTAAGCGGAAATAACGTTGGGACCAGCGTGATCTGGTGGAAGAAATGCCCAAATATGCCTCTGTCTCACGGTACGTCAAATGACGATCGTGTGCAATTAGATCCTTAACGGCATCAATGTTTTTAGTCACAACGGCTCTTTTTGGTCGATCTTCACGAAATTCGTCCTTCGTGCGAGCGTCGGCCACGATTAAATTCATTATACCAGTTTTTAACAGTGCTATAGGATGGTGCTTCATCGCCATATAAAGATTTGAGTTCCTCAAAGCGGTCTTGTCTTGATAGTCCACGTCGAAAGTTGTGGAAAATGTTCACGGGTCAATTCCATTTTTTTGGCGAAACTGATTTGCTCAAGTCAATATAAGTATCAGAAATGATGATCGTACGTCAAAACGTTGTGAGTGTGATTATGGTCCAAAATGTCAAACGTTCGAATAAAAATATCAGATTGCATATGGCAACACCTCTTGTGGCCTAGGCCAGAAATATATGTAGCAGCCGACGTATAAAAAGGTGATTAAAAGGCTTGATGAATCGCTCGCACACGAACTCAAGCACGAGCTAGCTGGCGACTCCTTAAAATTAGTCTTTTTAATACCATAAAACCCAAACATCGCATTAAGTACGATCGTGCGCGGCGGGTTAACATGGCACGACAAGTATCGTCTTCACAAACGCACAACGGGTCAGCAAATTAAAACATGGCATTCGGACGCCTACTAGCCGGCCGGCGAAGGGAAGCAACCCCCTTCCAGCGATCGTTAATGCGAATGTACATGCATTTAAACGCACGACACAGATGATTTTATGAGTTTCTGGCCCTTGGTACCTACCTCCATGCGTTTCCGTCGTTTCCGTAATGAGAAACCGGCCGGGTGTTCCGTTTCGGCGTTTCCTTTTTGTTGTTCCGCCGGAAATGTGTGTGTGTGTGTGTCTTTTCAGGTGGTTTTGTATATTCAATCGTCATCACGAAGCGACGCAGACGAGTCGAACCGTTTCCTTCCCTTTCGGACTATGAAAAGCGCGGGGAACGCGGGGTATTTCCGTCCAACGCCATGATCGGTGAAGAACACTTCCTTCCCGTGGTTGATTTTGATTTTGCTTCGGTAAGCTACCCATTCGGTTGACGGGTAAAACGATTTAATATTGTTTCTCACACATTCGGTTGCCTCTTTTTGTGTGTGTGTGTGAATTAAATCGATGAGTAAGTTGTTACTTTTTTTTAGTATTGTAGATTGAACACAACACTGTCGGGCGAACTTTGATATCAATGAATATACACTAGCGATATAAGAAAAACCCGTGTCTTGTGCTTCGGCCGCCACATTCACACGCAAACGCGGCCGGTTTCATTCATACACACGAGACCCCACTGCGATCACTCGGCCCCTTTGCCATTCATTTCGCATTGCGTGCGCTGGTTGCGTTGCGCTTCCATTCATGCCGTTCGCTCGTTCCTATCCGCTTTTTTTTTTAGTGTGACGTTTCCCTATCATCATCACGGTGGTACGGTGGCTCTTCGATGGGAATTTTTGGTGAGCGCAAAAAAAAAAGGGGCTGGAAGCAATCATTTCGGACCACAGCACACGGGAAGAACTCTCCATCTTGGTGTTTGCATCACACCGCGGAAGAAGGCGAATGTCACCTTCAAGGCATGGCGGAGTTCCGTTTTCCGTTACGGCCTCCACTCTACCCCGATAGCAAGGAGACCCCCCCCATTACGGCAGCCAGCCAGCAATTTAAGTGGAGTTTCTCATTTTTGTGTGCCCCCTTTTTCTCTACCCTTCTGGGTAGACTTCTTCATGAGCGTCATTTTTCGAATTCCCGCAGTTCCATTCAAACTGTGCATGCAAACGGGTTGGCCTGTGCAGTGTGTGCACATGCGTTTTTCGCCCACTGTTTGTGTAACCACCCGTTTTGCGCTTACGTGCAAAGGAAGGAAGCAACAACGAAAGGCAAAAAGGCAAGACGCATCTACTCGGTGTGTGGGGTGACCAGCGATGCGTAATGTGCGCAAAGTGGAATGCATGGGAGGGTGGGATGAAGCGATTGGAAGTGGGACGACGGATGCAAAGTGGAATGGAAGTTGTGTAGCGAATGTAAAAAAAAAAACCCACACGTTGGAAGGGGCTTATGAATGGAGATACACGACCGAATGGTTTTGTAGTAAGAAGAGTGGTGAGAACCCATGTAATGTGGCTGAAGAGGAGGGGTGGGAAGCAATGATTACAACAGAGCCCACATACACACACACACACACAGACATGCATCGAAGCGCGAGAGACACATAATAAGTCATTCATAAATATTCAAAACAGCCCGCTTCTTCCACGCATAACGCTCAGCACTCCTCCTCCATCTACACTGCAAACCCTTCGATTTGGAGTGAGCCACCCCTGTTGTAGAGTGCTCACAAGAAGAAGGAAACTTCCACTCCACCGTAAAGGGAGGGATATTGTTTATGGAGACCGGTAAACGGCACAACGTAGACAACATCTACTCTCGAGTTGAAGTAGTAGTAGCAAACCCACGCAATGAACGATCCAAGCCACCCGAACATGGCATGGGTTGCCCGGTTGCCTGGATGGACAGCAAAATATCGGGCGTCACGGCCTACTAAAAATGTGTGTATCATTGTTTTGTGCTTTTTTTTTCGTGTACATCTCGTGTTGCCTACTGTTGTGGGCCAACGAGGGTTTGAAATTTTGGAACTGTCAACTGGACGCACCTTCTGCTCGGTGGTGAAATGCGTCCACTTTACACATTTATTTCGGTAAGTTTTATGGCGCTTGATTATAGGGCATTACTTCTTGCGGGATGGTAGAGAGGTGCATAACGTGTGCAATAATTAGACTGCACTGTGTGTCTTGAAGCTGATGCAGGAAGTGTGTTTTACTGGGGGGGGGGGGAAATTCCGTCAAATAAGTCCACCCAAAAGTTGGGAAAGTTGCTTAAAGATGCCCATTTGTGTTTCAAATTTGTGTTTTTTCATCTCCTCAAAATGGAAATTCGTTTAATGCCGCCGTTTTTTTTTGTCATAAAAGGCCAAATTTCAGTTCTAAGGAGCTTTTTGACATCTGTTCGAGTTGTCAATTTTACTAGTATTTTGTAAAACTCAGCTGGAAAATTACTCTCTACGTGTGGACGATCAACAAATCCTTTTTATTTCAAGCATCTAAGACTTTTATTTTCAACTTTCAGTCAAAAAATATTTGCCCGAACGTTATTAAGGATAAACATTCATTATAAATGTGGCTTTAGTAACATTTTCGAAAAAACAAAACAGTAATTGAAGAATTAAATTTCGACACCCCGAATTCATAAACTGTGCTCTTGCTACAACAGAATACGCTCAATCCACGGATATGCTCAAGTGTCTACCCGGATTTAAGTTTTAAAGCAGAAAACTCCTCGAAAAAGATCCTCGTGTAGACGAGTCCTTTAAGCTTTATGATCTCTGAGGTTCCAATAGGCTAACTATGTCAACAGAGTGACACCGAACAACCCAATCGGTAAAGACTTTTTACTCCATTTATCCATCCAGCAGAATAGGTTTGTCAGTTGTCCCTTTTTTATGCATCCTTCAGAGCTCGGTTCTTGTATCTTGTAGAAAGAATTATGTACAAATTAGTGATACTTTGCAACGGTCTAATCTTAGACCTACAGCTGGGTACTTGTTGCTACCCCACATTCCCAGACACTTCAGGGGAACGTTATGCGTTCAGATTCATAACGTGTGACGCCCAGTATCATGTGTCACCACCAACCTGAAGCGAATCCGAACACAGTAACGATGTCGATAAACCGTTTGCTTCGAGACCGATTGTTTGAATGATTATTTCTTGCCACCTCTCTGCACCTCTGCACCATATCTACAGCCCACAAGGTGGAAATCGGAGTACACCGGGTGACACCGCGCGCTAGTAACAACAACCCACTAAAAAATGAATAACGTGCCCGTATGCTAAACAGTGGACGACCGCTTGCAACCAGGCCATCGGGGGTCCGTAACTTGAAACCACACCGCACAGCGGCTCTGTGCATGGCCGCTGTGTTGTCACTCGTGGGCAGAAGTTAGCGTTTACCGTCCCCATTCCGCTATACGAACTTTGGCGCAGTTCCACAAGGGGCCCGGGAGGGGCGACACGCTCCATCTTCAACTCCTTCACACGAAATGATCACAATTTCCGCTCGAACTCGATGCGCGGGCAGATATGGCATGTCCACCTGAGCGTGTGTGTTTCGTTACGGCCAGAGGTCCAGCCACCGTGGGCCGCGTATTACGTTTACCTGCCCGTAGCGGCGGTTCGGTAATACCGCCTTACCGATGGGGAATCATTTCCTGTGGCAAGTTTTGTTTCGGATGACATTCAAGAAAGGAGAGTTGACGTTGATGTTGATTTTTTTTTGCAGGCCGTATCCCTTAAAATCTCATCTTATATCTAGCTTTGCAACTTGTTCAACTTATATCCTATTTGGAGGGCGCGATATTTCGTTTTCCCTCAATTCAAGTGCACCTTATCCCTGGTGAGCTCAGTTGTGGATGTTGTTTGGAGCATCGTGCCTTGGAGAGTAACAACTGGCACCTAAGAAAACCCCCTTTATTGCAGATACTTTGTGGTGTTCGCAACGCCACATATCGTTGCCAGCTTTGGATGTTTTGGCTAGTGGCTCCACCATGGGCAGAACGCACGAGTCCGAAAGCCGCTACAAGTTTGCGAAGCTACAGTAGCATCCAACTCACGCATTCCGCCAACAGAGTAAAGCCGCTAGTCACAATTTCACCTCGTCCAAACCTAATTCATTTGGTTCAGTGATCTAATGGTTAATCTAATAACCTTCTAAGGTTACTGCAGACCCAGACATACCGCCAACGGCAAGGTCGTCAAATACGACATACAATCTACGGGAAGGCAGAAGGGAACATTGGACATGGTCAATATGGACAAAAACACTTGGCGCAGCTCTGAAAACATATTGTCATTCCTAGCCGGGTTGATGCTGTGGCTTGAAACGTGGCAGAACTGTCAAACACATACATATTGAGAAACGAAAAATAAAAACAAGGGGCTTCTTTTGGCGCGCGAAATTTGACATCCAATGTCATCTTACTGTTCGGACTCACTAGTACATTCTTGCGCGTAGTCCTTCTGCCCCAGGATATCGGGCATCGGCACCGCCGGGGATCTTCCTGATGCTCGAACTGCACACATGACCAGAGGATGTGTGGTCAGTGTCGTGGAATCCATTGCTACCGCCTCAAACCTTGGAGTCGGCGCTGCCTGCCAGTGATGCAGGGAAACCTGTGATGAGATGGAGTGCAGGAACCTTCCGCACAGCAGGCCATGCACAGCTGTTGTTGGGTGCGAAAAAACTCGTGAGGGGGAATGATGTTTAATTTGAAAGTGTTAAAATCCCTTGGAAGTCGTCAGCAAAACACTGAGACCGCTACTACAAAACGGAGATTGGTCGAGTACGCTACCAGGTCGCTGAAAGTGACATTTTCAATCATGCGATACCAACCACGCTGCACTAATTAATCGATAGAATCAGAACTGCTGTCCCCCGTCCGTCCACGCTGACAATTCGTTCTATAACAAAACCCCACCCCAAACACTGTTAATTGCTCCACGAATAGCTTCCTGTCTGTGTGCCGTAAGCAACGCCGCCGCGATAAGATTGTGGCGTCCCGGGCGCACCCAGATTCTTTTGTCCCAGGTTTGTACTCACACTCAAGTGCGGATATCCGGATTGCGCAAACGATTTACTTCCGTTCGCAACATCCTCAACGATTGATTGCGCTGGCACCTTTATCGGGACGCAATCGGTGCACGCGTTTATCAAAAACGGCACCGGAAGAGGTGCTCCGTGACACGGCCGACAATTGGCAGCCACTTTTTTTTTTTTTTTAGATAAATGAAGTACAAATATTGATTATTGTGGAGAGGGCTTTTATTAGAAGAAAAAATCTCCAATTTTCAAGTGACTACTGCTGGAGAACCTTTAACGGATAAGAGACCGGTGACGTCTTCTAGTTCCCTTTTTTTGAGGGGGAATTGGTGGGACGATATCTCGATGACCAGAGTAATTTTGGTATGTCCGTACACGCAAAAAAAAAAAAAAACAGTGACACCGTTGACGTCATGTCAAAGTCTTATCGAAGGATCGTTGATCGGGTTTGACCGTTGTTTTGCTGCCGTTGATTGTGGCTCGTCGGAAGCCGAGAAAGCCCCTGCGATCTCTCTCTCTCTCTCTCTCTCTCTCTCTCTCTCTCTCTCTCTCTCTCTCGCCTTCTCGAGAGTGATGATGGGGCGGAAGGTGACGTTTAGATTTTGTACCGCGATTGAACCCGAACCTCGCGTTCCAAGCAAAAAGTCGTCATCGCATCTCCTCAAGCGCGCCCGTCTCTATCGGCGAATGGACTTTTGGGGGTATTATTTATAACTTCCTTATCATGGTGCGTCTGCTGCTGCTGCTGCTGCTCGTCTCTACGAGGTGAATCAGGGATTTGGGATTTCTTTTGCTTTACCGCGTTTGCAAAGAGAGAAAGAGGGCAAGAGGGGTTGTGGGTTCCGTTAGTGGACTTCCTTCTTGTTGCGCTGTGTTGTTTTGGAGTGAAAATAGAGATTTTCTAACTAATTAAAAGCGGGAAGCAATAAATTTTAAACGGCTTTAAATGTCCCATTTCTCACATCCGCGTGGACTTTACGTCGGTGGTGGATAATGTTTGGGGGGAGGGTTTAAAAGTATCACATTTCGTAAACTGAATGCAACTGTCAATTGCTTCATTACTACATCTGTCAAGTGTCACTTTTCAATATCATCAAAAGGCCATCTCACACCAACCAACAGCACCCGAAGATCAGTCGTTCAGATCTCGTATGAAAATTGATTCGATTAAGCGAGACCTCTACCCCTTCTGTGACACCCCTTTCATCCCTTATCTCACCCACCCTCGCCGAAGCACTTGTTGCCGTTTATAGTGCACCCACCCACCCTGTGTGTAGGTGAGATGACATTAGCAACCGGGAAACAATTCAGACAACAGCAACGACAACAAAACCCGCTTCACCCATCATCGATACAACCTCAAAAACGTGATTTCATCGGGATGTGAACTTCAAAATGGTGATGATATTGAATGAATATCGTGTCGGTGACAGAGCGACAAGGCGAACAAAATGGTGTTAGATAGTGAGAGCGAGAGAGAACGCTTTTATTTCACGTCTGTGTGTGTGTTTGCGTTGAGTATGAGTGAGCAGAAGCAAGAGAGGGAGAGAGAAACCGAGAGCGGTGAATAAGAGCACGCGTGAAGAAACAGTGTGGGTAGAGCAAAACATGAATGAAATTCGACACACTGAAATACATCAACCATCAGCCTTTCTCCCTCACTCCCTTTATCCCCTATTTTTGACGACCTTACCCCATCGTCCTGTCACACAACCTTCCGCATCCTTCCTTGCCGGTGGCCCTTTTTGGTTCATCATCCGGTGGATTGTAGCTTTTTTTTTCCTTTTCTCTCCATCTCTCTCTCTACCTCGTCACCTCGCGGCAAGAAGCGCGGATTTTACCAACACACACACACGCACGCATTCATCTACGCTTTTTTCCTTCTACCAACAACATGACGCGCAGGCGCGTCTTTTTCTCATGTGTTGTATGTGTGTGTGTGTGTATAATGAGGTTTTTTAATAGTTGGCCGCTTCGCGTTCCGTTGCTATAGCAGCCCTCACCCCCTATCACTCACCCTTATTCACCACCCTTTCCCCATTGTCATCATCAACATCGGTCGTCGTGATTTAGTGCGGGGGGGGGGGGGACGACGACGCAGTCATGATGATGGTGGGACGTTAGGCGAAAGACGCCGAGAACCGTCATCGATGAATGGAAGAAGAATCAACCGGATGCGAACGCGACAATCACCTTCGATAAACGGAAAACACCCCTTTTACTGCTTCCCTTCCCTTTCCGACACCTCCCCCCCACCTCCCACCCCACTCACAACTATCCTGCTCTTTCTCACGGATATGGGCAACGCCTGCTCTTCTCTCTCAGCACAAATCAAAATCAGCAGAATCAATGTAACAACCGGGTTGTTGTGTTGGTGGTGTTAGTGTTTTTGTTGTTGTATAATTTTCCATTCTAACTATCAACCCCCGGCGTATTGTGTGTTGGTGGTGATTTGATTGTAAACCGCCGACTGTATTGTGATAGTTTGTGTGTGTGTGCACACGTGTATGGTTTAGTGAGATAGAACAGAACTGACGGAATGTGTTTAACCCTACTAAGGGCAACCAGACTTTGGAGACCTATAACTTTTTAACGCGTGTTCCAATATTGATACTACATTCTGATGAAAGTAAATTTAAAAATCCTCTTCATTCAATGTGTTAAAATCTCGCCTCAATTCCAAGTAGTTTTTAAGTTGAAGTGAAAGTTAAAGTCAAGTTGAATATTAAAATATTAGAGAACTACGAAGAAGGATTTTTATGGCATCCTGGTGGTAGATGTGACAGCGGTGCCGGTCTACACACGCTATAGGGCCACGATTCAAATCCCTTCCGAACTGGAACCATAGTGAGAACGATAGTCAGTCCTCTTGATCAGTCCTCATAATCTCAGAAGAAGGAAGAGCTGTCCAATTTTTTTTTTCCCTAAACCTTAAATTTGTACTATGACTATCCAAAAAATGTTAAGCCATCTTCTGTCAACCAGTCGATCTATAGTGCCAAAACTGGTAAACTGATCCCAAAATGCTCGACATTAGAAGCACGCTATTTAACATTTGCTTTAAAGTTAAAGTGCTAATCATTCAATCCATGTCAACATAAGGCTCTATAACTACGCAAAATGCATTTAGAGATGATGTAATAGCTTCTCGTTGGATCGTTGATCTGGCCAAAGAGGCTTAAAAAATTCTACTCGCCAAAATTGCTCTACAACGAGTAATTTCAAAGATATTCTTGCAGGTTTTAATTTAAGCGAAAGCGACATTATCTCCTCTCCTACCAAACAACGCGAAAAGCAGCTCCCCACATGTGAAGAAAATAATTTTCACAACCTCTTGCCTCATAACAGCATTTTCCGTTTTCGATAGGCATCATAACGACTTCATTATTAGGATTCGTTCACGCAACAATTTCCTTCCATTTTTATTAAATATTACCTTCCATTTGCTGAACAAATGTTTCCGTAGAGTTCAGCATATTGTTGGCAGATTCGGAAGATTCGAAGATCCAATCCCTAGGAAGATTCGAAACGGATTGGATCCTAATCCTAAGGACCCGACCCGATCGGATTCGAATCACATTAGGATTCGATTCAATTACCCCCCCAACACTAGTCCAGAATGGAGGAATATGGTGGCAGATACCGTATTTTGTCTGGCCCTGGCCCTGCTGCTTATCCATAATATTATCACTGAACGTTGCATGTTTTCTGCTCTTAACTTGTTCTTCAATTCCTGTATAAATTTTAGGAAAAATCCTTCTTTCGGACGTGTTTTCTACGGGGAAATTTTGCTAGGAGCCCAAAAATGAAGAGGTTTTTACTATCTAAATTTAGTCTATGTACAGTTTTCTGAGTGTCACTCATGCCAGTGACTCTCACTACTGCATCACTATGCCAGTGATTCACTACTCACTTCAGTGTACTCACTACTCACTTGACAGATTGCTGTTCGTTAAGTTTCTCCCTCGCCGTTGTGCGTAAACAATTCTCTATCTATGACTTTGCTCTGTGTCATGTATTAAACGTCTCCTGTCCTATTCATTGCACATACTAACAAAATATTTCTTGTAGGAATTTGTGAAACAATTTTGAAGGCTCTTTCCTCCCTACGTTGCATCTGCCACCCGTGACTTTCATACTAACTTTAAACCCTACTCTTCATCTACGAAAATCACTCCATCGGCTGAAACACTAGCTGCGAATGCAGAAATTGCAATTGCATATTCTTTTCGAGAAATCGAATGTGTCTCCAGCATTCGGTCGTTCAGGGTGCAAAATAGAACCTTTTCAGAGTATATATTTAAAGCTTCTTATTTCTATCGAAATCGTTGTGCGACATTCTTTCACCATAAACTGATAAAAACAATTTCTGATTTAATTTTCCCAACGATATTGCACAGTCTTCATCTATCCTATCTGTCGTTGGTTGGATGTTGTTTAGTTGGGCTCGAAAACGGTGTAAAATTCATGCTGGGGTTTCATGCAGGTCAGAGAATTGTGAACCAGAGTTCACCGGACTCCAAATCCCGTCCAGACCACCGTCTCTCTGTACGTAGGACTAGCTGAGTTTTAGGCTTGTCTAAAAAATTTATCGCGGAAATCAGTAATGGCAATTTAAGGCCTCTTGAGGTTGTGAGGGCCTAAAAAAGGTTTTCTAAATGTTGAAATACCTGCTTGCCGGAGGCTCTGATCGTGATAGAACCCGGAGTGGGAAGCAGCGTGTTAGTCGACGGCGACAACCTCGAGGTGGTAGAGGAGTTTTGCTATCTTGGGACTGAGTACACTATGAGACCGCACGAACTGTGAGATATATCGCACGCTGATTTCGCCGGGTGATCCTATATGGCCACGAGTCTTGGATCATCCGAGCGGAGGATGCAAACGCTCTTGGCGTGTCCGGACATCCTGACGGTGGCGAAGACCTGCAGGATATGAAGGCTGGGACATGTTATGCGGCCACGGACTCATGCCCCGCAAAGCAGATATTCGTCAGAGATCCCCAGTTCGGCACGAGGCGTCGGGGAGCACAGCGAATTCGTTAGCTGGATCAGGTGAAGGGAGACCTGTCGGAGATCGGGTGCCTACATGGATGGATGGGAAGCTGCTGCCAGGGATTGAGTTTCCTGGAGATCTATTGTTGACCGGGCCATGTCACGACGACGTGCTCTTTAAAAGAGCAGCCCAACATTGATGATAATGATGATGAAATATGTATGTTACATCAAACTAACTTTCATTCAGCTGACTGGATCGTACTCAGTTGATACCATGTCTTGTGTGTGTCATTGAACAATCCAATTAAATTTCAATGTTTCGGATTAATACTTCATCGGCATCTCGACACCCAATCGATGAAGCGATCATTTGCTACGAGTGTGTGGGTTTGTACTAATATCGATTGATGAAAGATGGAACCAGACTCCAAATAGGAAAGGCCATCCACACCTAACTCGAGGTGAAAGTTTACACTCAAACACACAAATGTGCTCTGTTTCGATTTTTCTTCCCTTTGCTCTATCACCCACACACACACACGGGGTACGGGGAACGGTTTTTCTTCCAAGGTCGGTCATTTATCTCGCTTTCGCTAGCGCGCGCAGCAACAAATCCGATCCGACAAAATCCCGCCGAGTCGTGTATCAGCGCGCGCGCGCGCCATGTGTTTTTAGGCAAAAGGGTTGCCTTTCTGACACAGCATGGAGGAACTGGTCAAACAAGCCGGGAAAGAAGAAGGAAACGAACTAATGTGTGTGATTGTTTACAGAGAGTGAGTGAGAGAGGGGTCGAGCAGGAACCGATTTTGGTTTTCTTCGTCGGGAAGATGTTTTGGGGCGGCAGTCGTTCCTCCTCCATCGCTTCTCCGGGGGCACCCAACACAGGTCTAATAAACGATGAAATCGGTCCAACGCACGCTTCCCTACTTGTACGATTGGCCCGGTACTGTGTGCTACGGTGGTGGTGGGTTCGCTTCATTGGATTCATCCGGTCCCCTACGATGGATGGTGGTGCGATGGATGGTTGTGGCCATTCCTTTCCCCTTTGGGCGCGAGGAGGACCGAGGGGCGTTTGCACTTTGTTTGATTAATTAATTTTGCGGCCGGACCCAGCTTGGTCCCGCACCACACACAAACCCTCCGACATATCATTCACATTCGGCCGAATTTCTTGGGTTGTGTTGTGCCCCCAAGAAGTAAGCAAACGCCCAAGAAAGAAAAAAAACCGCCCAATGCCGACATTTTATTCCACCGATGATTTATGGCGGGTTTTGTTTAGTTTGTTTTAAACAACCGTAAACAAAGTAATCATCCCCCAATGTTAAGGCCGTGTATTGGAAGCAACACACGATTGCTGCAAGCGGGAAGGAAAAACAAAAACCTCAAAAAATCCCAAAAATGAAGAAGTAAAACACACTCACACACACGGTGCCCCATTCGGAGCACGATTCAATAAGAAAATCATATGGTTGCGTTTCCGCTGCGGCAGTTATTCCCACAGCACAAGCAACAGCAGCATCATCATCAGCATGTGCGCGGACATGGTGTGGTATCGTCATCATCTTTTCTTGGCTTTTGATTTCTTTTTCCCTCCGCGCTCCTCCGGGACACTCTCTTCCCGTGTACGGTACACACAAACGAGAAGGCCGTTCATGTGTTGTCAACGGAAACATACACCCATCACACACAGGCAGGCCTTTCCCATTTTCTCTCGCCCCTAATTCCCTTCTGCTGTTCTGTGTCTTCTAATTTCCATTTCCAACTTCCGGCTCGTGTGCACACAGCGAACGAGCGACCGTTTGGGAATCGTATGTTGCAACCGGAAGCAGCAAAAGCCAAGCAGAAGACGATGTGTGAAGTAAAGAAAAGCTGTTTAGAAAGGCAAAAGAAAACAGGAGTGAATAGAATGATTAGTTGTACAAGTTTGGTTCTTCCGTTCTGTTGTGTTTGTTATTTCATCTCTATTTTCTTGGTAGTTTGTATTGGTTTATCCTTTTTTTTGCGGCTGTCTTTCTCTTTCTCTCTTTAGTTTTTTTTTATGTTTTCAATTGTATTTTATTTGTCTGAAATTTGTACTCTAATAGCTTACATCTTTTCGGCTTTTTATAGGCTGTGAACCTTTTTTGTTTCATTTCCATGTCAGCCGTAATTTGTTTATCCCTTCTTTTATTCTGTTTTTTTTTTAATACACTTCTTAGTAGGTTTTTTTTATTTTCATTACTTTTTTACCTTTTGTATCTACCTTGTTTCCTTTTTTTCTACAATTTTCCTTATTGATCCATAAATTTGTCCCATTTATATGGTTTTGTTTTACGTAATCAAAGTTATTTTTCATGCTTTTTGATTATTTTTCTATTTCGTAATCAGTTTATTTGTTTCCTGGTTTTTTAATACTTTTTTTATCAATTTTCTTCAATTTAATATCTTTTCCATTTCACAATCTCGTTTATTTACATTTTTACTTTGTTTTTACTTGATTTATTTTTTTTTTTGTAGTAAGACTTTCTACATTTTTACATGTTATTATATTTTTCAATCTGTATCCATCTTTTTTCTATTTTTTTATCAATTTTTTTTTTGTCGGGCTCCCCGTTCTTTATGAATAAGAAAAAAGGTCTGCAAATTTTAATTACATGATGGAACATCACATCACTCCACTATTCCGGTTCCGTTTTCTTCTCTTTTTTTTGTATCTATTTCCTTCTACCTAATGATATCCTTTTCCATATAATTATGCTGTTCAAAAATGGAAAATCAAAACCCTCCCTTTTCCCAGGGGTTTGCTGACCTTGTTTCTCAGAACCGTCCACTGTTTGACGATAGCAAGCGGTAAGGACACCCATGCTCTCTCTCTCTCTCTCTCTCTCTCTCCCTCGAAGCGAAAAAGCGTGTCCTCAGTGTGACGCGTGCTGATTTGTTGTTTGCTGCATGTGTTGTCCCTCCTTTCCCCCCTCCCTTCGCCCCCCCCACGGGAGTGAGTGGATTCATTTGAAGCACAATAAAAACAGGCGTCTAAAACGTACGGTGTTGTGCCTGGCGGAAAATCGTTTTCGTAAAACCGTGTTACGTTTTCGGTTTGCCAAATTTCCATGGATTCTATTTCGATTGGATGGAATTTTCCATTCGCTACCATCATTTCACCCACCGTTTGCTGGATGGAACAGATTCCGGGAAGATAAACTTGCGTTGTTTCTTTTTTTTTTGTTGGCCTCTGCTGCGAAATGTGTGGTGGATGGGTGGTGGTTGCCCCGGGGAGTGTGTTGCTCGGGAGCTTTCTTTTTCGGTTGTGACGTGTCGTCGTGTTTTGCGTGTACCTCCTAGAAATAGATGTTTGATTATTGTAGGTAAATCATGCAAGGCACCGTATCTTGCCTGCGTTTGGCCACTGTACACTTAAGGGAGAAGAAGTTCCAGTTGGTTCCCGCAGCAGCAAATTACAGGGAATTCTACGTAATCAATACTTACGTAGCGTTTTCGCTTCAATACAGCTTAATTTTAATTGAATTTGTAGTTTTAATGTATTCCATTTTCCACTGCAGAGCAGCAACCACAAGTTTTGGGCGAATGATTAATTTCTTTGAAATGGAAAATTCAACCCACTTACGAAACGTTACATATATGTATGTAACGAGACACATTCGATCATACGATACAGGAGTATAGGGGCGAGCGAGTGAGCGAGCTACTACTACCTACACCGTGAGGAGACCACCGATAACACCAACGCGCAAAACCGGGTGGCCAGATGTTGATGTTATGAATCATCCTACGTTCTTTCAAGCAACAACAGAAAAAAAACCTGAACGAAACTTTTCGTCATCACAAACGCTTTTTTTTTGCTATGAAAAGCACAGCTTTTTCTTAGGAATTAAAAATAGTACCATTGTGGTGGGGAAGAAGAATTTCGTTCACGGTCGCCATGTGGTGAGGAAGAAGAATATCTTTTATCTGAATGTCCAGAGGCAGTCTGAAGATTCTAGATGTGAATCTTCCTTACTGGAACGTTGGAGACATCGGCGGCCTTACCCTTTGGTAGGGGGACTCTCGATGCTCATCGGCGGCGAGCAAGTCGGCCAGGCGACTTTGGATATTCAGAAGGAAAATACCTTTACAGACAGATTGGAGGATTGAGGCCTTAACTTGGGTAGGGGGACACTCAAACCTCTAGAAAGAATTGAACGCAAGGTGCAGCTTGTAGCGCACCTTCTCTCTACACTGCTCTCTAACAGGTTGGCTGATAAGTGCCCGGTCTAACAAAGAAAAACACATTTTTTTGTCAAAATTCGTTTTTATTATTCAACATAGTTCCCTTCAAGAGCGATACAACGATTATAACGACCTTTCCAATTTTTTGATACCATTTTGGTAGTACTCCTTCGGTTTTGCCTCAAAATAGGCCTCAGTTTCGGCGACCACCTCTTCATTGCAGCCAAATTTTTTCCCTGCGAGCATCCTTTTGAGGTCTGAGAACAAGAAAAAGTCGCTGGGGGCCCGATCTGGAGAATACGGTGGGTGGGGAAGCAATTCGAAGCCCAATTCATGAATTTTTGCCATCGTTCTCAATGACTTGTGGCACGGTGCGTTGTCTTGGTGGAACAACACTTTCTTTCTTCTTCGTTCTTTTTTCGTTCATCAAGCAACCAAAAGTTGCTTAACAAAAGACGCTCTGTCTCACAAACTAATTGACATACAGACGTCAAATTTTGACACGAATCATTTGAAGGTTGGTGCTATATAAAAATAATATGCATTTAATACTAGCGGCGCCATCTATGTGTCAGACCGGGGACTTATCAGCCAACCTGTTAGACAGCTCCCTATACAGCTTTATTTATACCCAATTCCTACAATAGTTTTGCTCGTTTTGTTTTGTAACCAAAAATTGTTCCTTCATGGTTTTTCTTTTTGTTTTGTTAAACATTTTGTACAAAATTGTCAGGGCACGATTTTCACCCGATCTCTCCAATTCCTTCGGGCTTCGCGGATGGCATCGACATCATGTGTGTGAGGCGTATACCGGACTGAAACGCGAGGCCCATAGAATTGGATTGAGCATCAATGCGAGGAAGACAGAATACCTGCTTGCCGGAGGCTCTGACCGTGATAGAGCCCGCCTCGGAAGCAGAGTATCAGTTGACGGTGGTAGAGGAGCTCTGCTACCTTGGTACGAACTGACAACTTCGGACAACAACGTAAGTAGCGAAATCCGAAAGCACATTGCTCTGATAAATCGTCCATACTACGGACTCCACATACTCCTGCGATCTAAAAAACTCCAACAACACACGGAATGCAAGATATACCGCATCTTGATACGTCCGGTGGTCCTGTACGGAGACGATTCCTGGACTATGCTAACGGAGGACGCCAATGCACTCGCCAGTTTCTAACGGCGGGTACTAAGGACGTGTGGCGAAGGAGAATGAGCCACGAGCTAGCTGAGCTGTTTGGCGGTGCTGCTATCCTGACGGTAGTCTAAGCCGGAAGGATACGTTGGCTGGGAAACGTGATGAGAATGCCGGACTCATGCCCCACCAGAAAAGAGAAGTAGAGAAGCAAGGGCGATCTCGTTGGTTGGATCAAGTGGAGTCAAACCTGTCGGAGATCGGATGCAGCCAAGGGTGGAGGACCGCAGCCCTAGACCGAATTTTCTGGAAACTGATTGGCGACCTGGTCAAAAACAAGAAGTACGCTTGTTGTATGCGGGATAATGTACACTCTAGTGAAATGTTTAGCAAAAGTGCTACAATTGTACTAACGAAACTAATATTCTGATAATGTGAGGCGAAACCAAAGCAATTGAAGAAACTTTTATTCTCGTGACCAGACAACTGTCACGCGACAGACACTCGAAGTTTGTATTATGCCCTCCCAACACTGGGACAGCACACAAACAAGAGCGCTTGAGAGAGCGAGAGAGACATATCCTCCCAAAATAGAGAATATCCGTCCGTAGATCGGGCTGCAAAAGGATGCGCAGGTGTGTGTATAGGGACGACATGTCTGTACGCTTTCGCTTTCTTTTCGAGCTTTTTTCTTATGTTTGTTTTGCGTCTTTTGCGGATAGAAAAGTGAAGGCGCGTGTGTGTGGGCGCAAGCTGGAATTGGATGGAAAACTACCCAAAATCGATGATAGCGCGCAATGATCATGCTGATGACGGTGAAGATGAGAAACACGCCAAAACTTCCTTGCGCTTTCTCTCGCTCCCCTTACCTTTGCACCTATTCTACACCTTGGTGGAGGCGCCCAGTAGGTTGTCCTTTCTTTCGGTTCTGCCAGCCCCGTGTGCTGCGGGTTGTTTTTGCTATTTTGCCTGGTGTTAGCTGCGTGGGAGCGAACAACCGCCTGCCGCCGTTGTTGAAAAGCGTGGGCGTACGTATCAGCTCATTTACCGCTGGTCCTTGTTGCGGTGTTCGGGGTATACTATGCGCGTGTGGTAGTGGTTATTTTCCGCCACTCCAAATCCTTGATCGTTGAGCTTCGGGCAGCAGCAGCAGCAGCACCAGCAGCAAAAAAAAAGCATTATCTTCTCATGCGCCCTTGGTTCGGGTGGGCGGACGGATTTTCTGTGGAGGCGGCTTTTGGTACGAAAAAAGAATCGTCCCTCGCAATCTGTCCAACGCATCGCGAGCTTTTAGTCCTGCTGGCCTTTGCTGGGGGTGGAGAGGAGCGTACCGAGCGTACCGAGCCACGGTCAAACGTAGGTGTGTGTGTGTGTGTAGGCGTCGTGAGACTTTTTCTAAGGTAACACACAGGTCGACTTTTCTTTGCAACACACACACACACACACACACGTATAAGGGCGAGTGGGGAACCGAAAATCACAAAATAAATCGAGCTGGCGTCAACAGACATCGGGTCCCTCCCTTATTAAGGTCCTAAGCCTGGTGGCGATGTTGCTGCTGCTGCTTGTGATGTTGACCTTTTTTTTTTTTTTTGTTGTAGCACTAACCTGGCACAGATTAATACTGTGAGGACACACACAAGCTACTAGGAGCTGACGAAAATGGGCGACAAGAAATTGCTGCTGCCCACATCCCAATATTGCTAAAGCAGAAAACTTCAGGCCAAGGATAATACGATTCCATTCTTTGATTTCAATTTTCACGTAGGAGGACAACCGAAACCGTGTGGTACACCGTATGAATTTTTGTTTTTTGTTTTCTGGTAGAAATCCCTCTGTCTTCTGCATACGATTCGGATTTAAATTGTTTTGTACCGTGAATTTTCTCGTTTTACCTACTGTTTTTAGGCGTCGGCTGTTAAGCAGATGCAAGTCGGCAATCGTGTGCGATTATCTCCAACAGAGGCTCTCTCTGCGGTGTAGAATGTGTGTGTGTGTCTGTTGATAAACATTTGTTGTGTAAAATCAAAAGCGGGCGCCTGGTACCTCACACCACCTAGCTGGCTGCGTACGTGCTTTGTTAGTGATTTCGCCCTGAAAACAGAAGATTTCATCACATTATTTTAGTATCACATATCTCGATTGATCGACAGCGTTCTTTAGAAACGTCAATTTACATTCGCTCCACTCGAACGGTGAAGCTTTGCTGCGCTGACGTCACGGACGTATGACGTAATTCGGAGCAAGCTTCTTACGATGAATTTCACCACACATATACACACACACCAAACAGAGACCCAATAAAGAACTCCATTATGACGCTATAACTGCACGCGTTCTTGGTGCTTCTGCTCACGCTTCACGCTTGAGGAAGCGTAGCTTCCGTTTCTGACGAAGCTGTCGTTCTTTGTTCGCCGTTCTTTGGTGGTGGTGGTGGTGGCAAAAAGATGTATAAAAATGAACCACTTAAGAACGTTAGAGGGCATTTTTAGTGCTCAATGTTGGAATGTGTGTCTATGTGTCTGTGAAATTAGTTCAGCTTTCGTGGAAGCCTTTGTTTCCTTGAAGGAGGGCAGCTGGTAGCTGGGTAACATGGTGGAAAAACGTATTGTTTTGCGTTTCGGTTCGGTTGTGTCGGAATGCTATTTCCTGCTATCGGACGATGATTTCCGACTAACCAAATGTTCGGTTGGCGTCCGTCTTAAAGAGCAGCGGGTTAACCGTGCACGTTATCGTACGAAATAGAATCGGAAAGATTAGAAATTGTTACAACTTTGCCCTTTTTCTTTAATCAAATAAAGCTGGAATCGGACGCGCGGCGGCAATGTTTCATTGTTCCAACTACATCGGTCAACGGTGTAGGGGTTGATGGGCGCGTGTCTGTGCGCCGTCAGCGCTGCCTAGCCTAGCGTGCCGACGATACATTAAGAAAACATTGTTTAATCCAAGTGTGGATGTATAAGCAACACGCGATCGTGTTTTGCCGCCCTACAAGAACAACGGTCTCCTCCACCCGGCACTTTAACCTTTACCGTGTGGCACGCCATGCGTGATGGAAAGTGTTTCACGTTCCGGTACGAGCACATGAACCACGCTTTTATGAATTACCATGTGCAGAATGGCATTAGAAGGTGTGTCTTTTTTCTAGCCGTTGACTTCCTGTTGCCATTCATTGTATTGGGAAATTGCAAAATTGATAGCTTTTTCCTTTGTTTTAACGCTTTTTTTTTTTGGGATAAATTATTTTAATATTCAATTTGGCTAGAAAAATTCGTCTGAAAATTGTTTAAACAAAAAGAAACAAAAGCCACACACGAATTCATTCACCTCTCTCTGTCGGCGCCCTCTTTAACTGTTTATTCATATATTTTTTCAAAATGAATTTAAAAAAAAACTCCACTTTTCATTCACACTCACGCACTGTGCTAAGGTTCGTTCGTTCGTTCGTTCAGCTTTTTTCCACTATTTTTCGCTGCTCTCTCTGCTCTATGTCGTAATCTATATTCCTATTCTTCGCCACCACCGTTCACCTCCCCATAAAAACGAACAAACAAAAATCCCACACTTTTGCCACCCCAAACCCCAAACCAGTTCCCCCCGCCGAACCTTTTTGGCGAGCAGAAATCGATACACAACAATTTTCTGAATGAATCCCACGCGATAATTTTTGCCTTTCTGCCCAGCAGCAAGCAAGCAAAGCAGTTTGGGGCATGCGCAGTCTCCCCCCCTCCCGCTCCAAGCCCAGCAGAAATATTGTGTAAGGGCGTTTTAAGCTCCCCGACTGTCTCCCACTCCAGAGCAGCTTCCACTTTCCCTTCCACGATATACAACAAGAGCGAGAGAGAGAGAGAGAGAGTGAGAAAGGGAAGAGCGAAAGCATCGTAAAAATCGTCTTTTTCAATGAACCACCATGTGGCGCACACTGTTGTCTCGGGGGATATTTTTGCGCTGAGTGGCACTTGTGTCTAATGCTGGGACCAGAAACCGTTTTGCTGGCCTGTTGGTGCGTTTCTGATGATGGATATGTGTAAACAGTGACAAATTATTGAAGGATGTCCTCCGCTTCGACTATGCTGTCTTTCGTAGGATGAATCGTGTAGTGATTGATTGTAAATAAACTATTGATTGTTTTATATTTTCTTAAGTAGGAAGAGACAGATAATGAGAGAAAGATAAAGAAACACCTATTCCAACCTAGTAAATAGTGTGGAAAGCTGTTAAGAGGCCATTTTAGATCAACGACTACAACCGGCCGGCCACCGACCGACACCATTAAACCACGAAAGCGAAGAAACGGCTGGCGAAGAAGCAACAAAAGCACACTCCACCGGCTGGCGGCGAAGAAGAAATGGTGCAATAAAAAAGCTTATGAATGAAACTTCACCCACGCAGAGAGACAGCAAGAGCAGCTAGCCATCCCCTCCCACACGGCTACTCTTGTGTTCGCACTGTCCGCGTGTGTCTCGTCCGAGGGGACAGCCTCTCTCGGTTGGTTGTTGGATGCCGGTTGGGTAGGGTAGTAATTTGCACAACGAAAAGACACGTCCACGTTCGTTCCATTAAGGCGATGTGGCGTGGCAATTTAACCGTATGCCCTGTAATAAAGGAATTTGCCTGGAGTAAACATTGGACGTAAACCGTTCAGCGCTCTCCGATGACTGTTTGATGTGTGTGTGCGTATGGCGCGACTGCACCGAGTACTGAATTTATTCTGCTCTAGAGAACCTCGTGTTCACGGGAACTGGAATTTTCTATTGCCTGCTCACAAAGAAGTTTGTTTGGAAGTCGAGAAACCTATAAAAACTGTCTAATTTTATATGTCGAGCAGCACCGTATCACCCGAATTCGGGGGATGTTGAGCAGAGCAACTGACAGCTGTCATTTTCGTGGCGTGGAAAGTGTTGAATGACGCGTCGAATGCATCTACTATCCTTGTGTATACTTCTTGCTTGTGTTCTTACCCTTGAAACAATTAACTAAAGTACTTCTTCTTGGCTTAACGTCCTCTAAGGTCACTCCAACAACCACATCAACATCGGTGTGTGGTATTGTTTCCAATCGTCAAAAATATAATAACTGTCAAATTCAAATGGCTCGTCGATTACATCCGCAAACCTTGTGTATACTTTGTACATGAATTCCTACCCTCACAAATGATTCACTTTAATACCTTATCCAGCATCTATTTAACTCTTCTTATAAAGAATAAAAGGACGACATCAAGAAACATCAGTCGATGGTACTACCAATCTACGGGTAATCATTTCAGGGATGGCAGGAATTGCCGGCCGCGACTTCTTGAGATGCTTCTTCTTTTAGGCTTAACGACCTTCTAGGTCACGCCGGCCATCGACTGGTTTACTAGACTTGCCGATACCAGGCAGTTGGAAGACTAACTCTTCACTACGGAAGAACGGTCCGAATTGGATATGAACCCTGGTCCTGCCGTGTGAAGACTGGCGCAGCTGTCGCCTATACCATCCACCGGGTCGGGCCCCGAAATTCCCCCCGAAACCTCTAGAAATTGTAAAGCCAAAAAATATGGAAAAGATCAAGGTTTAGTATATCAAGGTGTTAACATTAGTAGAAGAGTGTTCTTTCTTCACAAAAGTGTAGGAAATTTTTAAGTTAAATGATCCTCAAGTCAGTTTTTTCGAGACGGCCAAAAACCTAAGGAAATATTAAGTAATATTTGCTTCTTCTATTATTATGATTTTTATAGCTGTATGAGACCACCAATCTGTTACCAAATATCGATATCTGACAAGCAGCTCCATAAACTCCTGCTCCTACTTAAACATTTTAAAATTGTAATACGAATCAAGTATCAAGTAATACTTTTATTTATATTTTTGAATTACCATGATCAAGCTATACTTTTTAAACACATTAAAAAGGACATTACTTAGCTCCATTAGGTCCAAGCTTCTCGCTTAACAATTCACCTAATTAGCAATCTCTTTTCGGTAGGTTTCTTACGATATTTGATGTTGTTTTTTTGTGCCATTCACCTTTTTTACCACTGCCACAGCTTCATCACGTTTGTTTAGTGGCAATGTTTTTTGTTATCCAACCTGCCGGAACCACCTACACCTTCATAACGGGGGTCATAACGAGGGCACGAAACAAATGCACCTACGAGAAGCTGACTTCTATTGGATTTGGTCCCATATGCTTTTCCGATCGCGAACTCCAGCTCCAATCGCTTCATAATTAGACCAAAGTATTTTGTGTGGTTAGCTGAGCTGTGTGTGTGTGTATTTTCGTGCAGAAATGTCTGCACTTGACGGTGCGGCTTGCAAAAAAAAAACAACCTGAGCCCGGAAATGAGGCCGCGTGGGATGACAGATATTCAATCACAGGCTTTATTGAGTGGACTAAGCCCACGGACCTTAGTTAAGCTTTACTAAAATGGAAATTTAGGTCAGAAATGAACCGGGCTTGGTTGTTTTGCTTTAGTTTGATATTTTAATAATTTTACGTTTTCAACGTTTTCCACCATCGCTTCCTTTCTGCTCCATACTAGCGTTCCCGGTCTCTATTCTAGTGAGAAACATTTGGAAAAAGCATTTGTACAACATCCAGTTTTGTTTATTATCCAGCAATTCATTTACAAATAAGAAAAGAGCAAAACATGAATCTACATTCCCTATTGGCGTTGTACAAACAGTTTTCAATTAAAAAGGTCAATTAAAAATAACAAAGCTCGCCTCGAACAGCAGTCAACTGTCGAGCGCAAACAGCAGTGTGGCGCCGGGATTGGGTAAGAAAAAGCTTTGCTGCAAGCATATTTTTAACCCACCGATCGGAAAATGGCATCATCCCCAATAGGAAATGGGTGTACATAGGTGTGCCACTGTGTGTCACTTCGCTATGTGCCACGTTTCCCATTCATTCATAGCAAACCCCGCGAGTGCGCGTGGTGCTGTTCGTGCTGCAGCTTATCTTAAAATTGAATGCTAAACATAGCCTGCTGCTGCTTGCTACTGCTTGCTACTGCTTGATAGAACAGGACACACACAGAACCCGCTGGTGCACTGACTGACTGGTGGTAGCGTCCTGGCGAAGCAAAGTCCCTATTTCGAATTGCTAAAATTAGACATCCATCACAAATCCATCTCGCGCAGACAAACGGACGTTTTTCGAAACCGTTGCAACTCGCTCACCCATCGTGGGCGTCCTTTGCATTCGGGACAGTGTAGTTTGTGATTGTGCGAAGGAGCAAAGGAATGGAATCCTTTCCCGCCAGCCAACCCAAAAGAACAAAAAAAAAGGAAAATTACGGCCCCGTGAAAGCCTTCTGCGAACGGTTTGGAAAATGGAATGATTTTTCATCCCACCTTCGCTCTGCTCCTAAAAATAAGTTTACTCAATGAATCCCTCCTCTTCCCCTTTTGTAGTCCCCCCCCCTCCCTCCCTCCCCCACACACCTTATGTAGCCTGCAAAAGCATCAAGAACTTCCCACGCTAGAATTCTGCGCCAGGGGTGTCGTGATTTTCTAGCCAGGCAAACCAGGTGGGTCTGGACAAAGTTTGGCGAACCTTTGGGGTAGGGGTAGGTAATGGGGTCAATATAACTGCTACTGTGTGTCCTTGTGTATCCACACAGGATTCTATGTACAAGTTGCTTCAATTGCTCTAGAGAAGAGAGAGAGAGAGAGAGATCGTCCTGAGAGACCATTCTATTCTAAATCGAGAGAGAGAGAAAGAGAGAGATCTTACTTTCTTTCACTGTCTTTCTCGAGTTGGACGAGGGACGATGATTCATTCAAGCTTATGTACACGTCTAGTATCGATCCGGTGCTATTATGTGGTGTGCGAGACAAAAAAAAACCTCTTTGTGATGCTAGAACGATGGCGTCAGAACACGAAACCGGCCACTTCTAGGTAGAATAAAGAATTCCACCTAGCAACATCGTTTGCTCCACACTCCCGCCAATTTCGGTGCAGTGAAGAGAAGCCACTTGTATCCAAATGAGCTCCGGGATACATAGAGCCATCTCCTCCGTGGATGGCAAATGCTTTCAACGCCCACAGTCAGGCTTTTATACGTCGCGCAGAGGAGGGGGTGGACTTCGGAGCTCTATATTCCGAGCCACCCTCTGCCGGTAAAATAAGGTTTTTTCGCCCACGCCGCACTTTTCGTGGCTCGGGCTCGGCGGAGAGCACTCCGCTTACTTTCGGTTTCTGTTTTGATCGTGTTAGAGCACGCACAAACGCACACGTGCCTACAATGTACTGTGTGTGTATGTGTGTGTGTGTGTGTGTGTGTATGTGTGAGTGTGTGTCTGTGTAGGCGCCACACACACAACACGTTATGTTCGGGGTAGTAAGCAGCAAACGCTTTAGGGTAGCAGCTTTGGATTCGAGTGTTGGTGTGCCAGCCATGTACGTGTGTAGGTACGATCATTATCGCAGTGTAACATTCCCCACTCCCCATCCCCCCCCCCCCCCCTCACTCCCATGCTTTTGGAATTGGTGAGTAAACTTTTACATTCCTTTCACACGCCACACACCCACCCACAAGCGCTTGCTGCTCACGGATTCACCGATCCAGCAGAGCAAGGACGTCACATGCGAGCCGGGAACGATGAAAAGATGAATGAACGAGAAGCCCATGAATGAATTTGGTTCGGGTGTAAAGAGCAACGAAGGGAAGGGAGGGAATAGAGGGAAATGAGAGAGAGAGAGAGGGTGGTTTACGTAGGCGAGAACCGTGTCTCTACTCGAACGTACGCAGCCAACCGAGCAGCATCAGCAAGCGTGGTTGATGGTGCGGTAGTATACATGCGCGCCCATTTATATACATATAGTACGTCCTGGATTGAGTTGTAATGGTCTCTACAAGGGAAAGGGAATCTGCTTCTATCAGAACTTCCAAAAAGCTCTGAAATATCAAGAAGAGAGAATTGAAAAAAAAAACTCAATAATAACAGTTACCCGGAAGTGGCGTCGTTTGAGTTTGGCTGGGACATAGACACTGACTGACTGCCTCATATTTTAGCGATGCGTGCTCGAACAAATTTCATTCTCGAAACTTAAAACACCGGTCGCAACAACAACTAATGCCAGCGTTTATGTTTTTGTTCTTGCTTTTCTTCCCCACGTGTGTAGGTGGCTATGCTAACTTTCGTCAGTCATTTCCGGAGTGGTGCGAGGATGAAGTCATCAACGCAAAGCTGCAGACGGCCTGTGCCGCAACGGAGCAACTGATGGGATTAAGGTAAATAATGTAGGAATTCGGAAGAATTTTTGAGGGTGGTTTGCAGCGTGTCGTGCCCGGGATTTTTGTTTGTTTAGTGAATTACATTGTGTAAGCTGCTCTGATTGGGACAAGTGTTTCGTTTGTGCTTGGTCTATTTTATATAAGCTTTTACATTGTGGGTTTTCAATTGATTTTTTCTATTTGTTAATAGAAAATATATTTATTTGATTTCATTTTTAAAATGCGTTAATTATTTTTTCGCGACCAAATGCGACCATCTAAAGGCTTAAGAAACTTTTTGATACCACGTGGTTGGATAGTAAAATGGCTGTCTTTATATGACAGACCCAGGGTTCGAATCCCATCCGGATCATTTCCTCGCAGTGAGGACTGAACTGACTATCCATCCCAATTGCGTGATATCAGCACGTGTATGAAGCCATCACATATCCGGCGTGTCTTAATAGGTCGTTAAGACAATAAGAAGAAGAAGGAGTTGCATAGCAGTCCCTAGGGGAGAGGATTTGATCCTTGGTCTTGCCGTTTGAAGACCGATGTCACCTCATCAGTTGGATCTCTCGTAAGAAATACGCAATTCTAAGTTCCAATTCATTAAGTTAACTAAAACTTACAGACATCTTGGGATACTTGGAAAGAAAACCAAACAGTAGGAAGCATAAAAATAGACCAAAAAAGTAGAGTAAAGTTGTAACTGTTCCCTCCACCCCAGTTAACTATTTCTGCACGACGGCGTACGTACGCACGCACGCAGCCTAATTTGGTTGAAGTAGAGCAACAAACAAGCAATCTCGCCTACTTGTTCAAAGAATCAAAGTAATGTGAAACCTCCGAATGGTAAAATTGTTGTTACTACTCTCCTTCCCTCTTCCACCCTGTCCCTTTCTCTCTATCTCTCTCTCGGAATCCTCAAGTCTGGCAAGGTTATTTCTTACTTCCTACCAGGTATTTCGATAGCTGCGGAGGTTGTAAGAAATAAAATAAAAACGTTACAAAAGGACAACCAAGAAAGGGCCGCCGACGGTTAGACACTGCCAGAAGGCGGAGAAAGTGATCCGGTTGTTGTGTAGTAGGCTGACAGGTTGGGAGGATATATTTATATTACCCCACTCCCTTCTTTCCCTTCCACATCAGCACCAGGAGGACCAGGGCTAAAACATCTTTCGTCCTTACGTTTTTGCTGTCGTCAGTTTGCGTAGGTTGCAAGTGAAGCGGTTGGAGTAAGCGAAAAAGAGAGATGGTAATAACACCCAACCCACGGCGCAACTTCGCCACGAGGTTCATCTGGTCTACCATTTACAACCGCGCAGTTACATGACGGCTCCCACTCTCTCTTTCTTTCCCAAACGTTCTCTCATTCACACACACACACACTCTGCTGGGTAGACGCCGAGCTTCATTGAGTAGCACAAGTTGTGTTGGTTACTACGATCCGTTTCAGCTTGCACTGCTGCGCGCTGCTGCTGCGTCGTCAATGGTTCCTTCGACTGGGTCCGTCAGAGTACGTTCGGCCGGCTACCACACCGGAAGGTTAATGACAAGAACGTTTGTAGCGTAGCGTTATTTTCGCAGTCTACGTGTGCGACCAGAAGCGAACGGGGTAGACCACAGTACACAGATGCAGTTGTTCGTCCGGTGAGGACGCACGGACTGCGGTGGTGAACAAATAGCCTAACATGGCGTAGAGAAGAAGGAAGTGGGTGACGCTTTTGGTGGTGTATAGTGGCTTCGATGTTGAACGTTTACACATATCAGAGCGGTTTTAGAGTGGTTTGCTTTTTAGTGGTTAAGTGTTCGTTTGTGAGATAGCTTAGTGGAGCATAGAACATCGTCGAAAAATGAAGATGTGTATAGCAAGGAGGTGAGCAAAATACGTGGCGTGGCCCATCAAATATACCGTCTTTAAATGTTGTGCGCAACGGTGCTATTGGCATAATATCTCCCAGAAATATGTCTCAAAAGTTCGCGTGATGATACGATTACATATCCCGCACGTCCTTCGACAGTGATACCTAAAGGTTACGCTGTGTTGCGATAACCGCTTTCGGTGAAGAGGGATATACACGATAAAACTGCACACCACTAGGAATACCACAACACATGAATCTTGCTCGTACGGTGGTGGCGCTTAAAGATGGAGACACAGCAACGGCAGAAGCAGCAGAAGCAGCAAATCCTACAGTGGCAGCAGCAGCAGCAGCAGCAACGAGATCAGCAATAACGGCGGCATGTCTCAGTACGATCGCATCTCCCGTAGTACGCACAGGCAGTTTGTATAGCTTTCGCACCAGCCGAAGGTAATTTTCGGAGGAGTACGGAAGGTGATGAGCGGCGTTGAGACGTTGGTGTTGGAGTATTGGAGGAAACTCATGTGGTCACAAATGCATCTTCAAGTACTATTTCAGGATTGTAAAGCCTATGGACTAGCGTGTATGCAAAGTGTGTTTCAGGTCTGATTAAAAATGATTTAATTAATTGGTGAAAAATTTAGCTAGATTTTGAACATAGATTCTTACTCTTTCCATCCTTTCAGCTTTGGTTTTTTACCTCAATATGTTGCTACTTCTATTAAGTCAACCGACGGTTGTGTAACAGAGCCGATATGTTGTGCCCCTAGCCCTTGAAACATATTCATAGGAAGTTTTGTTCCGGGCTTACATGATCGATACTCTTAATAAATGACAAGCAATGTTGGAGGGTTGACCACTTACCATAATGCTCTATTTACTTCACTTTCCATATCCTACTTGGTGCTTAGGAACCCATTAAGGCAATAATGAGCAAAGTATTCATCAAGTAGATTCAAGTAAATTGTCCTATAAAATTGACGTCTCACAGTGCTGCACGCAAGCCATTCTACTGGGGAGGACTTCTCGAATCTATTTTAACTCTAATGAAAAGAATTATCTAATTCCATTTAGCAACAAAACACCCGTGAACATATCAACTATGAAATTGAACCAAACACTTACGCCTAAATGTATGAAATTCGTTTAAAAAAGTCGGCCAGGTTGGGTGGTTAGTTAAGTTTGCCGGGACTTCGAGTAATTTGTCTTAATTTGTTTCCTACCAATTCGATGTATCTGCTGGTATAGTGGTAACGGTGTCATGCATATCATCATATCATCTCAAAAAGAGACAAACCATGACGCAATACAGATTGCATACTTTGAGGCGACTAAGGTTCTTAAAATATACAAATCACAACGTGGATTTAGTATTATGTAAGGTATGAGAAAATACACTGATTATTAGGAGAAAAGAGAGAGAGAGAAAGAGAACTAAAAGTTGTAAAATTTTGTGTGTGCAGATTCCATTTACTGTTTACTCCCGATCACAATAATCCCGTATACAAAGAGTACTGCTTCTAAGAATATTACTACGCACGATACTAAGAAACAATTGCATGTAACGACTCTTTATACTTACCGTTCCATTCTTCCTTTTTTCTTTGCTTTCCCATCACAGATCCCTCCGCATTTCGATCCCATTCTCGGACTCGGCGTGCAGCAGCAGCACCGAATCGTCCGATTGTGAAAGCAGCACCAACTACCTGTCCGAGGCGGCCGTTAGCGTCGAACCGGTGGAAATACTGCCCGGTCTGTTCCTCGGTAATGCATCGCACAGCGAGGATCTGAAGTCGCTGAAAAAGTACAACATTAAAGTAAGTGTGTGTGTGTGTGTGTGTGTGCAAATGTCGTCAGTAGGTAGAGGATTGATCCTAACGTTTTGAATTCGCCCAACAGTACATTCTGAACGTGACACCGGATTTGCCGAATGTGTTCGAACGGGACGGCCAGATACGCTATCTGCAGATACCGATCACCGATCATTGGTCGCAGGCAGGAGATCTAGCGAACCATTTTCCGGATGCGATCAAGTTTATTGGTAAGTTAACTAGGACATTCGGATGATTTACAAAAAAAAACTCTTTACTAACGTGGATATCCTCGTGCTTTTTATTACAGATGAAGCCCGTTCGAATGGGTGCGGCGTGCTGGTCCACTGTCTGGCCGGTGTGTCCCGCTCGGTGACGGTTACGCTCGCCTACCTGATGTTCGCCCGGACACTCTCGCTGAACGATGCCTTCCTGCTGGTTCGTTCACGCAAACCGGACGTTTCGCCCAACTTTCACTTTATGCAGCAGCTGCACAGCTTCGAGCAGCAGCTTAACATCGATCCGACCCAGTCGGCCACCGCCAAACAAGCCCTCTACTCGGCCTCCGCTTCCTCTGCCGCCTCATCCTGTTCATCGTCTTCCGTTGGTGCTGGGGTTGGAGGTGGTGGTGTTGGTGTTGGCAGTGGAACATCCGCGGGCGATGCAGGAGGCGGTGGTGGTGGACAGCATTCCGTGTCCACAACTCCATTCAGTGCCAGCTCGGTAGGATCGTCCGGTTCGGGTTCGGCTGGTATAGAACCGCCGTCCCGTCACCACCATCACCATCATCACCATCCTGCCGCTCAGCATCCTCATCCACTGCAACCGAAGCACGCGCTGCATCAGGTCCACTCGCGGCACGCCGTAAAGTACAACTGTGCGTGTGTGGAGGTCGAGTGCAAGTGTACGCAGGCGGCAATCGATCTGCTAGGGCCGTTCACTACCGGCATTTCGCCCGATTCCGGCATCGAGTTCGACCGGTGGACACCGAGCAGCAATACGCCGAAATGAGATACGGCCGGCGAGGGTGGGCGGTTCCAACTGCCGGACCACTTCCTCCCCGGCCATGACGATCATGCTGCTGCTGCTGCCACTTCCGCCGCAGCCGCCAACACCGAGAACAACAGCTCCGACGCTGCCGGTTAGAGGCGGGCAGGACAAAAAAGGATTGTTTTTGTGGAACGTTTTTAAGTGAATGAATTTCGATCTGCTGAAAACAGGAAAGGGTTATGAGTTTTTTTTTTGTGGTTTGGGCTCAGCGTTGTTTGCTGTGGCAAGAAAAACCAGCAAGAACTCATTCATCCCCTCCTCCCCACACAAACACACATGTATTAGTCCCTATTGACAAAATTGCCTTAATAACACTATTGAGGGTTTTTGTCAATACAAATCTACCTTAATAGGCAAATTGTGTCAAGAGGGGTACGGTACTGTTCTTCCTGTACACGAACCTTCGGTGAGAATCCGAGCAGAGATAGGCATGCAGCAATCGTAAGAATCTTTGATGAAAAAAGCCTAACTTTTCCCAGGGAGATGTATATACAGGGTGTGGGCTCACCAATTGAACAATTGCCTATCCCAATTTGACATTCTGTAACCGAGTTCATTGCGTTTGCAAGTGTACAATGCATGCAATTGCCATGCAATATGCATTGCAGTCTTCTTCTTCTTGGCTTAGGCTGGTGGTACAGCTCTATCGTTCCGATGTTTTCGCATATTTTCCGAACATTTTTTGTTTTGTTTCTACCTTTCGATAAAATCGAAAATTTCTGTCATCCGTCAATTCCCGTATAACACTTTGACACGGACCTTGCGAAAAATTGGTAACGATGGAGCTGTGACACAAGTCCTTAATGACCTACTAGATCACGCCGGTTATCAAATGGCTTACTAGACTGACTAGATAGTCAGTTCTCAATACGCGGTAACGGTTCGGATGGGATTTGAACTCCTGCCCTGCCTTGTGAAGACCGGCTACAAACACTGTTCCATTTGATTTGACTTCTAGTGAGGAAAACGATGATTTCTGGGTCTCTCGAATATCGAAAATTTCTTCCAAACAAGGTGTTGTAAAAATTTGGTCCACTATCGATGTGCCACTGTTGGGGAACTGGTTTAAAAAAAAAACAAACTTGGTTACAAAGTGTCAAAATCAAAATGGCAATGGCGACCTGATTAAGCGTTGTTAGCCCACCTTATACACATGTCCTTGGCTCGACAAGCAGAACCGCAGTAGGCGCACAACATCGTCACTTTGGAAACGTAAACTTTGTTTACGAAATTGAGCTATGATGCACAATGGAAGTCACACTAAGCCGACGAGTTTTAAGGAATGCTTTTAGGGAACGGACCGTAAAGGGAATCAGCTAAACTAGAAATCGACGAATTAGAAGATGAGTTATAAACCGGCCTGTGCATCATACAGAACGTATATATATTAAAAGGGTAATATACCTACAAATGGTACATATACATAGTAATATTATCTAGATACATATATTTATGTTATAACATGTCGTTATATTAAGTAATGATCAGCAGAACAAGATTATTTCCTTCCCTCACTGCGACTCAAAACCACCTGCGTGTATGTATGTGTGCGTGTTTCAAGACTTCCCCTTGCAGGGTGCGCGTGCCTGCCTGTTTAGGTGTATGTGAGTATGTTGTTGTTGTTTACGGAGGGGGTGGGGGGAGAGGGGGGGTGGTGGTCTCTTTTTGGGCACTGTTTTGTTCGAAGGAGGTGCTCCATTCCTTCGCTCCCAAAAAGCGCGTCCCCCCAGCACTGTCCCGCGCAGCACTGTGTAACTGTCCCCTTTTCTCCACTACCTTCCCCGACAACCCTCCCCCCCCTCCCTTTGCCCTTCCATTCGTTTTTACGAGGGGGACTTAAAAAGAATCGCCAGGATAACGAAAAAAAGGTGAGAGGAATTAATTACTGTTGTCATGTTTGTTCGATGGATTTATATTGAGATTAGGATTTGCTGATAAGGCGATAGAAGATGGATGGGAGATTGGTGTAAAGCAGGAGGATAGTTTAGCTAGAGGCTTTCGCAAGCCACAAGGAAGGAATTGCAGTTTTCCTACGGGGGAAAATGGTTTTTAAAAGAAAACTCTTTAATGAAAAGAAGGCGCAGGAAATTTTGAAGCAAAGCCAATCGCACAAATTTAAACGCACGAAAGCAGGGCGGACAATGCATTCCCGATTGTGTTTGCTCGTGGTTTTTTTTTTTATTGTCTTCTTTTACTTCCTTACCTGCCCTTGTTTTGAAGTCTTATTGACAGCTTTGCTACGAAACCACCCTCGATTTGGCCCAAAGATTTCCCACCCATGCTGGGGCTTATTCTGTTCTTCTTATTTGTCTCTAACATTAATCGCTTCTAGGGGAATAATGAGGAGGGTGGTAAAAAATCGGGAGACACGGAAGAGTGTTGGAAAAATCATTTCGAAACAATAAAACAAAAAAAGTAAAAAACTTTGCATAAAACAAGAAGATAAACACTACTGAAACCCCCGAAGCTGTGGCGGGAGCACCGAGAGTTTAAGACGAATTTTCAATCATTGTTCTCCATTCTAGTGTGCGTGTTATTGTGTCATTGTGTACGAACAAACAAACAAAAGTTAAGGAAAGGAAGGATGAACCGTTTATTAAGTTCGTTAAGTCAAAGCAAAAAGAAAGAATTAACTCTGAGTAGAACCGAAAACGAAGCCAAACTTCACTGTTTTAGTAAAGATTGTCCTAAAACAAAAATTCATTTTAAATTTAAAAACCAGAAAAAACTGTGGTAAAAAACGGAAGAAATGCTGATGCTTTTAAAAGGCACACAGCACACACAACAAAATCCTATCGTTTCTCGCCTTCCTTTCCGCCAGTAAAAGCTTCCCATCTTTGTGTGTGTGGAAGAAGTATTTGAAACAAAAAAAAACATGAAAACAACGACTGTGAAAATTGTGAAAACCAACCCCCCCGCTCGTCACGGTTCAAACACGCGTTGCGCTTTCGTGGCGTAACGGTGCGAGAATTGTGCATGCATGGAAACCTCTTACAAAACAAAAAATGGGAAACATTACAAAACCTTACACAAAATTTAGAAAGTGCATTTGTGGCCACACAACCACCGCCTATGGTATAACAGCTAACCACCATCACACCTACCACCAAATTAGGATTGCAACGCATTAAAACGTATTGACGGTCCTCTGGGGTTGGATTGGGTTGTAAAATTTACAAATGAAGAGCGCGGTAGAAGAGAGGAAGAAAAGGGAGGCATAATATTGATATTTACGACGCAAACTAGCCAAACGATGGGAAACGAAACGAAAAAACAAAAGGAAATAAAAATGGAGATGGGCAAACGCCATGATGAGCAAACGTCGTGGGGAAAAAAACGGTAGTAAAAGAAGCAAGCAAGCGCAAGAAAACAAACAAAGCCAAACAAAAGAAAGTAATAATAATAATACTATTAATAATAAAATAATAACACAACTCTTAAAAAAACACAAGGTGCATTAATTGTTTTGTTGTATTTAGTTGTTTCGGGAGTAATTTTCCACCAGGAAGATAAATCACGCACAGGTAATAGTATTTGGTGAAAGCATCCTTAGGATAGTGAGAAGTGTGGCTATTCACTATAGCGAGAAGCAAGATTTTGTTGCTAGGGAAACGTTACGTATCAACTATGATAGCAAAATGCCTGATCACTATAGTGAGAAGCAAGATTTTCTCAGCTAGCAAAATCTTACTTCTCACTATAGTGAGAAGCAAGATTTTCTCAGCTAGCAAAATCTTACTTCTCACTATAGTGAGAAGTGCCTGCTCACTATAGCGGGAAGTGATTTGGTGCGATTCGTGACCGTTGAAAGCGATTGGTGAGAGACATCCCATTTGCAGTCCTCTCACGACGGGCGAGAAGTGAAGGGAGCGGGATGAGGTGTTCCACAAAAAGATGCGCAAGTCCAAGACGCATCCAACGGTACACTGTACGCCCCGATCGGAGCAGGAATGAGCGAGCTATCGTTGGCTTTCCACGAGAATTCTGTTGTTTTCCGCAATAACTGGGTGGAGGGATCGGGTTGAGGTGTTCTACAAAAATGAGAACAGACCATAGACGCATCCAACGGTAGGTCATTCATCCTGATCGGACCAAAACTGAGAGAGCTATCGCCGATTTTCCACGGGAATGCTGGGTTTTTCCTCAATAACTGAGTGAAGGGGTGGAGGGATCGGGTTGAGGTGTTCTACGAAAAGATGTGCGGCTCAAAGACGCATCCAACGATAGGTCATTCATCCCGATCAGACCAAAACTTGGCGAGTTATCGCCGATTTTCCACGAATGTTGGGTTTTTCTTCAATAACTGGGGGAGGAAGAGGAGGGATCGAGTTGAGGTGTTCTACAAAAAGGTGCACGGCTCAAAGACGCATTCAACGGTAGGTCATTCATCCCGATCAGACCAAAACTGGGTGAGTTGTGGAAGATTTTCCACGGGAATGATGTGTTTTTCCTCAATAACTGGGTGAGGGGGTGGAGGGATCGAGTTGAGGTGTTCTACAAAAAGGTGGACGGACCATAGACGCATCCAACGGTAGGTCAATCATCCCGATCGGATCAGGAATGATCGAGTTATCGCCGGTTTTCCACGGGAATGCTGCTGGCGGAATTTCCCGGGGGTTACTGGAAAATCCCCCTTAGTCCCCTTCTATAATAAAAATCACGTTTTGGAGGTCTTTTTGAAAGATATTTAAAGAAAGAAACAAAAATGAGGATAAAAACTTAAAATTGAAAGGCGCCCTTAAAATGTGCCGGAAGAATATTTGTCATCTCGGAAAGAAAATTATTTTCTGGCCACTTTTAAAATTTCCATTTGCTTCCTCCTCGGATTCATGCTCTCCTGTTACTCCTGGTCGAATTTTGCCGCATAAAAATTTCCGGATTTTTGCCACAAATTTCCAGATTTTGCCACAAAAATCCGACCAGGAGTAACAGGAGAGCATGAATTCAAAGAGGTAGCTCGGGTCGGCCAAAAATTTCCAAAATCAGTTTTAAATTTGGGTTGGAAATTTTTAGTCTGAAATTCAACTTAAAATTTTGCCACGGGATTTTAAAACTGATTTTGGATTTTAAGATTGGATTTGGAAATTTTCAACCGATCCGAGCTGCCTGCTCGTATTCATGCTCTCTTGTTACTACCAGTCGCTCCTAGTAGGAAATGACCTACCGTTGGATGCGTCTATAATTCGTCCACATTTTTGTAGAACACCCCAACCCGATCTCTGGACTTCCTCACCCAGTTATTGAGGAAAAACCCAGCAATCCCGTGGAAAATCGGCGATAGCTCGCTCAGTTTTCGTCCGATCTGGATGAATGACCTACTGTTGGATGCGTCTATGGTCCGTCCACCTTTTTGTAGAACGGCTCAACTCGATCCCTCCACCCCCTCACCCAGTTATTGAGGAAAAACCCATCATTTCCGTGGAAAATCGACCACATCTCACCCAGTTTTGTTTCGATAGGGATGAATGACCTACCGTTAGATGCGTCTACGGTCCGTCCATCTTTTTGCGGGACACCCCGTCGAGATCCATATACCCCCTCACCCAGTTATTGAGGAAAACCACAACATATCCATGGAAAATTAACGATAGCTCGATCGTTTCTGGTCCGATCAAGGCATACAGCATACCGTTGGATGCGTCTCACATCCTATTGTGGAATAAACCATCCCGATTCCTACACCCGATCTACATAGATCTCGCCCTACATAATCTTTAGTCCTCACGATCATTTACTTACCTTCCCTCCTTCTTAAAGCATTGCAGTCAAGAGATTTAAAACCCCGAAATTCATTCAACCATTGACCAGAAAAGTTGAAAATAAATTACAAAAAAAAAATTCTGAACATTTTGTCGGATGTCAAACAGGAAGAAAAAAACGAGAGGGACCACCCGTTAAATATCTTTTGATTGAAATTTTTCTTTTTGTCTCAAATTATATTAATTTTATCATCTTTTAAAAGTGTTGCTTCTTCCATTTTTTTCTTTACAATACTTACACACGCACACCAACACATATTATTGTGCCACCTAAAAAAGAGCTCTCTCTCTCTCTCGCTCTTTATACTTCTTTAAGCTTTTTTGCTGCCAACCTGGCAACTGCTTTCGAACACGCTCGTTTTGTTTATTGTTGAATAATGAAAATGGTGTTTGTCGTCGTCACACATTCTGTGTGTTTTGTGGTTTGCGCAGTAATTGTTTTCATCTTTTGTATCGTTTTCGTTTTTGCTTAAATAGTTAACTTCGTCGAAGTAACACACAACTCCATTTCCATGTTCTTGCCCTTTTTGCTTCCTGTACATTATTGAGTGTGCCATGAGTTTTTGGTTTCCCTTAGAAACACTAGTATTAGTAGTTTTTACATTGTTTTTTTTTAATAAGTTATATGTATACATAATATATATAGTATGAGCTTTACTTGTTGTTTTTTTGCATTTCCACAACCAATCAACGGCACTCACCTCTACCTTAACTGGGATTCTTAACTTAAGTAGTAAAGTGTGTCTGAAGAAGTGTCCCTTCAGGTGTGTGTGTGTGTGTGCGTGTGTTAGTAAATTCTCTGCATCCGATTTTCCTATGTACAATACTTAATTTAGCAAAGCTACCACCCTTGTTGTTGTTTGCATGCTATGCTGTATTAAGTTAAAAGAGTTTTTATTTCTTATATCTGCATTTATATCAAAATACGATTCCCTTAAAAACATCCTTTTACACACACACACACACACCTTGTGAGCGCCTTACTACTACTCCTAATAACGGATTGCAGAGCTGTATTGGTTAAAAAAATTGGTTGAAATATGATTCTTACACATATATAATTACACTCATTTGCTTCACTGGTTGCAAAATTGATTAATGCTTTTACACAAGTTCAAATTTTTATATATTTTACATACAAGCCTGACGCTTCTCCTTCCTCCTCAGAGCTTTTTTTATGACACAAAAAAAAAACACAAGCGAAAAAGAGAATGAGAGAAAATTATCAACTGAGAAAAAGAGACTAAACACAAGGATGCAATTGCATAATGCATAAAAATGAATTAAAATTAAAGTAGGTTCTCTGTTTGCTTCGTGTAATCGCCGCTTGCTTCTGCCACGTTGCTAACACGTTACTCTAGCGTTGCTTGATTGCAGAAATAGAGCAAGAAACAAAATTAGAAAAGAGAAAAAGAGAGTAAATGAGAGATTTTCTGTATTTTTATGGCAAGAAAATTAAGTAAAGAAAAAATAGAAAAAAGAGGGTAGTAAATCGGAAAGATAAAAAACAATAAAAAAGAAGAAGAAAAACAGATCACATGTAAATGGCTCTGTCGCCTGTTATTACTGCTGTTGTTATTACGCCTTTTACAACACGGTGGATTAGTAAATTATTATTAACTGATCAACCTGTTTTACTTATACATCCTAACAATGCGTGCCTATCTGTCCTAACTCTCACACATACACACCTCAACATACAGTAAAAACTTTTCATAAAATATTGAAAAAGAAAAGCTAAATACAAAACTCTGTTCAACTTTCTGGCGCTTGACACCTTTACAACACTTTCGAGAGCATCATCTATCTGCGTGCGTATTTGTGTCCATGTGTTTATGTAACTAAATATAATAAAGTATTTTAAAAAATAAATCGCCTTTCTTCATCCTCTTCTGTTCCCTTGTAAGCTATCTCTTGCCTCTAGTACCTTGCAACTCTTTCGCTTACGTTGCGTTTATGTGTGTTAAATTATTTGCAAACTTAATGTATACAAATAAATGTATACGTAGCGAAGTATATATATTTTTTTATCGATTCAATTAATCGATTTCTCAACGCGTTCTGGCCTCTTCCATTATTATTCCCTGTGTGTTACCATTTCCTCTTACTTACACTGCTTCTTTTTGTTTTGTACTTTGTACTAGGTGTCATACTAACATTGCAGCTGGCAGCAGGCCCTATCCTGTTGTCATCGTCATGTGCGTCATCTCTCAGTGAGTGTGTAATCTTAGCCCATTTTCTGCCTCAAAATGTTTGATTATTTCAATTTGTTTCCGTTTGATATTCATGCTGAATTCTAGGAGCTTTTGATTAAATGTTCACATTTGTGCACTTTCTAGCCATCGGAATACCAGGGATATAGAAGAAATGATCGCCGATTTTATCGTGCTTTTTTGTTGTGTGCAACAAACACACACACACACTCGTGCACTCCTCTCTCTCTCTTCTCATCTCTCGATGATTTCGCCAACCCTCGAAACCGCCAGAGCAAGATAAGTAAACTAGTAATTCCTTCCATTCCCTTTATTGCTTCTTTTCTTTCCTGAGTGTGTGTACCTCTTTAAGGACTTAAAATGGGTTCATCATACCTATGAGAAAATTCTAGGGCATTTTTGTGTTGTGGATTGGTCGGTCATCATCATCAACCTTCCGGCATCGTGTGGCTTTTTGTTTTTTCAACTAACGACATGACCCGCATGTCATTTACGAGCCCTAGGAGAGTTTGAAGTGAAAAATGGTTCACTTCTGGCTCGGACTGTTGCTGCTACTGGTGGTTGGTTTTTCTAGGGGAAGTATTTGAGCGATTTTAATCGTTCCGCCGACATTCCGCCCTCGCTGCGCAGTTCGGCCAACGTAGGTGTAGCGCTGAATGTGGTCGCTAGAAAGAAACCAATCGAATATAATGTATCAGATTTTATGTATACCACGTTATGTTACAGGGTTATTAGTTATTTTTACAGCTCGGGACACACCGTATGTTCTAGTAAGACACTCTGCTATAGACACAATAGACTCAATAGATATTTTCTTCTTGTTGGAAATATGGACGACAAACACAATAACAGACGGAATAGACACGATCTTTTTACACAAGTACAGCAGAAGAAATATCCCAAGAAGTTTAACACCGATCAACATCACACATAAAATTCCTGCTTTACTATTCTTTTCATTTATTTAAGGACTACAATTATTCTTCATATCCAATTCGAATTAATTAAAAAAGCTTCCTTCGTATAACTACTACATTAAGCGCTCGCTGGCAATGTGTTACTTACTTATTTCTTCATTCGACGAAAGTCCTTCGTAGTGATTGTGGTGATGATGGTGCAACAAATGATGGTTCGTTGCTGCAGATGAATCCACTGGTGAAATACCTCCACCACCACTGGAACCGGATTCCTTTACACTCAATTTACCGAGCGTACCATTACTCAAACCTCCAGCTGCTCCTCCTCCTCCACCAGCGACCATTGTCCGAACACCTCCTCCTCCTCGACCCCCGCTGGACGACGAGGATGAAGAGTTGGAGGAATTATCTCCCGATTTCACATCCTCCGGTAGATCCAGCGCCATGATAAGCTCACGACTAATCGAACTGCTTACATCGTTGCTACTGATGGCACTGCTGACTGTGGACGAACCGGTAGGTGTGGTGGAATCTTCCCGTTTACTACTTCCCTTCGCTGTTAGCAGAGTCGACGCGGATGATATTGCTGCCGCGAGTGAGGAGGAAATTCCTGAGGAGGAAGAACTCATCGTCGGCGGTGTTGAACCCGTTGTGGAGGATGCGTTGCCTTCGGTTGAAGATTGTTGCTTACGCTTCCGGTACTCGGTAATGGAGAGCTTGCGTTTCGGTGTTGCTGGAGCACTTGCTGGACCTGTCGCACTGGTGGAAGAGGTCGCGTCCGCACCTGTCGAAGCAGCAACCAGTGCTGGATTAAGCCGTGGATCTGAGCTGGCGGTTTTGGTGAATATCTTCGGATACGCTCCAACGACAGGAATACCTCCCGTTGGTGTAGTTCCTGTGGGCGTTATGCTTCCACCTACGATGGAGGAAGAAGCGGTACTACCCAGGGTGGACAGCGATTCGGTTGCTCCGAGAAGAAGCGATGACTTGACGCTTCCAACGGAACCACCAACCAACGGTGACGTGAGAGATCCAAGAGTTGAGAAGCTTGTAGGACGATGAAGTGGTGCCAGCATTGCGGTACGTTCAAGCAGATTGGACACCTCCGAACGGTACTGATAGATTCCTCCCGTTGCGCTGACATTCGACGGAGTTCCGGCAGCTGGAGCCACCGAGGCCGAACCAACGACGCTTGGATAGTCTAGGAAGGAGGACGAGGAACCAGTGGTACTGCTGCCCGTACGCTGATGAAGGTGATACCCACCAAGGGTACTGAGATGTCCGCCAGCGACCAAGCCTGCCGACATGGGAGGATCAGGCCGAAGTGTTGAGAATGAACGGATCGGTTCACTGCCAAACGTGGTTACTGAGGGAATGACTACGCTTCCCAAAGCTGCAGCACTACTGGAGTTGGGAGCAGAAATCGGCTTTATCGTGGACACACTGCTAGAGGTCGCCAACGTTGTTGAGGCTGCCAGCACAGACACTGACGAAGGTGGCAAAACCATCGGTGGTAACGCTGGGGCAGAATTGATCTCCGAATTACCGACTTCATTGCCAACTGTCGTTTCCGTAGTTGGCTTCTGCAGAGTGACATTGACGGCATCATCTTTGACGCTTAGGTCAAAATTCAGCTTCACCTGCTTCTTGGTCGCGGCCACATTCGGTGGAGAAACGCTGCTACTGTTGCTGCCACCCTTCTTTGATTTGCTACGATTCCGCGAGATCAGATTATTGATCGTTTCCGAGTGGAAAGACGCAATCACCTTCTGCAGATCGGCCAGTTCGCTCTGTTCGCTGTCCTCCGTACCAGCACGCGTTGTTAGAGGAGTTCGTTTAGACTCTTCCTTCGTACCGTTGGTTACATTCTTCGGCAAGACATTGGCGACTGGCGCACTCCTTTCAACGTTAGTCGCCGTTGGTTCACTTTTAACAGGCTTCGCCATCTCAGGCCTTACTGGTTCGTCCTCTTCCTCCGCTATGAACCTAACGTCTCGCTCTTCTTCATCTTCGTTCAGTGATCGCGGTAGACCCTGCCGCAATTGGCTTGTTTCCGACATCATCTCCAACATCTCTTCTTCGACCTCACGCATCAGTGCGTCCTCACTATCCTCATCTTCAACGCGCACCACCTCCTTGTTGTTGGTTTCTTCTTCCTCTTCCTGCACGTACACCAACACGGACTCCTCCTCAGCACCACCATCGGTATCATCGTCTATTACTTCCGGCGGACAATCATCGTTCATAGCGGCCAATCGTTCCTCAACGATCGATTCGACGATTTCATCAAACGTAGACGACAGCGAGTCTGCGCCCGACGTTGCTTCACGTCGCTCTTCCGATGGCACTACGACGTTCTTTGTTTCTTCTGCCTCACAATACTCAACACCTTCCACTGTGCTGACATCTTTCTTTTTTGCCGTTTCGGAACGTACCGTAGGTTGTATCTTCTTCTCTTTCGGGGAAGATTTTGGAGAACCAGATTTGGTACTAGCTCGTTTCTTCCCCTTTTCTAAACCAGAATCACAAGCAACAAGCTTCGAAGGTTCCACGGGAATGGAAACAGATAACTCTTTTTCTGCTGCTGCTGCTGCTGCTGCTGCTGCTGCTGCTGCTGCTGCTGCTGCTGCTGCCGCCGCCGCCGCTTTCTTCTGATCGACCTCGTACGATTCCTGCACAATCTCTTCCACCAAGTCGGCGAATTCGTCTACATCGTGTTCCATATACCTTTGGCTCCCTTTGCTAGGCGTCGATGATTTACTGTCGTTCGCTGGATCCGACAACTCTCCGGCATCAGATTCCACGGCAACTTCCATCGAAGGTTCTGGCTCATCAGATGGGATAAGAGGTGTTGTGGACTCACTTTTTTTGTCCTGCTTTTGCTCTGCCTCCTCCACCCGATCATCCTCCTCTACCACTTCTTCCTGTACTATCTCTTGCTCTTCTACCACCATCTCCTGCTGTTCGACGACCACTTCTTCTTCTTCTTGCTCCATCAGCTCTGCTTGTTCGACCATCACCACTTCCTGTTCAACCATCACCACCTCCTCCTCCTCCTCTTCCATCTCTTCTTGCTCAACGACTTCCTGCTGTTCCTCAACCACCTGTTCGACGACCTGTTCTTCGATTACTTCAGTAGGTGGATCAATACGAACTGGTGTAGTGACAGTAGCAGTAGTAGAGGTTGCAGATGTAGTTGTTATCGCCCTATGCTCTTCTTCTACCTTGGGTGCTCTTTCCACCACCGTACTCTGCGATTCTACAATCACCACTGGCACTGGTAGAGGTTCAACATTCACGGCTGCCGGTTCCTCCATTACTACACTCGTTTCGTACTGAATCTGCGCGGCCATCGCTAATGGGAGCGTGTGGTGCGGTTGATGCTGAATTTGCTGCAACATCGGATACGGATGATGAAGATGGGTGGTGTGATGAGGTGACGCCACTCCTACACTACTTGCAAGATGCAATTGCGGATGTACGGCAAGGGTAGTTGCTGATGATTCTTGAATGACTGAGGCTACCAACGAAGGTGATGGTACGGATGGCGTAGTACTAGTGGCAGCGTTTGCTGTCGGCATTGGTCCTGGGTCAGCAAAATGAAGTGGAGTTAGCATTTTCACCGGACCGCTCGTGTTTGGTGGTGGTGGTGGTGGTAGTGGAGCACGATGTGAGGATAGATCCATCGCCTGCTTTTCCGGAGACACAGAATGGTCCCAAAACATGCCACTAGTGTTGGGTCCTGATCCGCTGCTTACCGTCGCACTAACCACCAAACTCGACGGGATGGCCGCATTTGTCGAGACAAACATATGATGTTGCTGAAGTTGCGATTCGGACGAAACAACCACCGAGCTCGCGAGTGGATTTTCCCGTATAACGCGTCGTTTCTTCAATGGAGTCGTGAACCCGTTCGGTGGTGGTGGTGAAGACGATGACGAACAAGACGATTGTAACAACGCAGCACCAGATCCGCCTCCACCTGCTCCACCTACGCCAGGATGTTCATCCGTCTCCTCGGATATTGCTTGCCTAAGCCATCGTTTCTTTACAGCGGCACTTTCCACCTTTTCCGACGTCCCACAATTACTTCCTCCCGTACTTCCCACCTCTCCAGAGGTGGACCATTTATTTGGGCCACTGTGTTGTAAAATAGGAGAAGCAACTACAGTGGTCGAATGTGATGTAGTCGAGGAATGGGAAGTCGCATTATCATCCGGCTGCGGAGAATTTTGCATGATGAATTCCTCCACCTTCTTCGCCGCAATCATGATATTACCACCCTCACCAGGATCCTCAAAGCTGGTCTTCAAATGTAAGGGCTGATGTAAGGGATGGTGAGTGAGCACCTCACTAGTGATGCTTCGATCCTCTGTTGGGGTTGTTGCGTAACCAGAATCACCTTGCTCCATCGCTAACTGATGACCGCTAAGCCATTCGCGAGACATGCTTTTCTTCGTTTTTGCCTTTGCAGGATATTTAAAATCCTGCTGCTGTTGTTCCACGGGCAGTGGTGACTCCAGTGCAGTGCCGATAACCGGTGGAGAAGGCGCAGAAGGTGAGGACACCATTACGGTACTGGCTAAATGGTTCAGTGGACGTCCTCCTGCCATCAGCATTGTCGAAGCATTTTCCAACGGCCCAACGGCAGCTTCTATCAACATACAGGCCGAGCTCAACATCGGAAGATTTCCACTACCTGGTCCTGTCAGGCCGGGAGTTTCTCCAACATTCGTCGAGGTAACGCCCATCAGTTGTGCCGCTCCACTGCTACTAGTAGCCGACTGTGAGAAGGTTAGCAGCAGCTCAGCCGCCTTATCGTAATGGCTGGCACCACCATAAACTTCACCCTCACCGACACTAGAGTTTGCGCTCGGAGCCAGCTGATGATGATATTGATCCTTCTGCTCCTGTTGCTGTGCCTGTGCCCGGCTATTACCACCGGACGATGACTTTGACGTTTTCGACCTGGACCGTGCTGCTGCCGCAAGTTTCTTCCGCCGTTGCTGCGTTGAGGACGCGAAATGTTGACTCACTGCCTTGCTTTTCTTCTTCTTAGAGGACCGTGTTTTCGAAGACGATCGAATTCCACCGCCACCGCCACTTTTCCGTTTGCTACCACCACCACCACCACCGCTACTACTGCTACCACTACAGCTACCACCGCCACTGGAGAAAGAATTAGCCGTATTGAACGACGAACCAAACGATTGATCACCGTTATCGCACGAAGTGTTTGCACTGGACGATACAACACCACCATCAAGCGTCGCCGCACTCCCCTCATCGGTGTTCGAGGTAGAGATGCTGCGCCGCTTGCTACTCGGAATGGAGATTCCTCCATCTTTGCGCTGTTCCTTCAGTTCCTGCTTGCGCTGCTGCGATTGCTCCATCTTGGCAAATGCTTTCACAATAGCTTCCATTTTACGCTCTTCGCGTGTGAGCTTGCGACTGGGCTTTTCTGTCGCCTGCTTCTTTTCCGACCGTACGGAGGATGAGGAGGTATTGTGCGGCTGATGATGCTCTCCGCTACTTCTTTTGCTTTTGCTCGTTGGATGATGATGGTGATGATGATGATGATGATTGTTTGGTGAGCTGGAACGCTTCACTGGAGACGATGAGCCGATCCCGACCATTATCGACTGTTGTTCGAAGCCGATAGCGGGGGACTGTTGTTGTTGTTGTTCCGGCAGCTTCTTGTCGATTTCTGTCTGTTGTTCCGTTTTAATAGTAACATCTCCAACACGCTCGCCTATCGCAACTGCCTCAGACGGTGGGAGTAGTGGTTGTAACTGCAACTGTTGCTTGTCTTCTACCTCAACCTTAACAGTACAAGCGACACCTACGCCTGCATCTTTCGCATCTTTCGCATCTTTCAAGTCGCATGTCGCTGATGGAATATCTGGTGCAATACTGGCGTTGCATGGATACATCGGTACATCCTTAACCTCACTCTGCTGTTGCTGCTCTCGCTTAATCGCATCTATAACTACATCCACATTAGCAGGAGCTCCGATCGTCGTTCCCGGTTCTTCCTTTATCTGGGGAAATAGAACCGTTCCACTAATCTCCTTCGCTCCGAGTGGTATCGAATTTTGTTGCTGCTGTTGCTGCTGCTGCTGCTGCTGCTGCTGTATTGGTTTATTCGGTGATAGTAACAATGAAACTGGCGAACTTCTTGCACCACCAACCTTCAACGGTGATGTAGGTGGCGAAGGCTTTATCTTCACCTTTATTACATCTTCCATGATTTCAAGCCGGTGCAGTTCCTGCTGTTGCTGGATCAGTTCCATCCGCGTGCCGTGTTCTAGTAGTGCCGCATCGAGTGCTGCCGTACCGGGGCGCGATCCAATACAGCTGCTGACCGGTCCAGATGCCGCCATCGCTAGAAGGGCAGCTGCCGCTTCCGGTTGTTGCTCTTGGAAGTGGTGTGCCTGTAGTTGCTTTTTTCCCGGTGATTGGTGATGCGGCATCAGTGCCGGATTCGGTACTGCAGCCGGTGGTGATTGTATCGGAGCAATGTGCGTTGGTGGCGGTGGCGAACGAAGCGGAACATTCACATCGTACTGATGGTACGGTGACATCGAAGGTACTGTTGTTGTGTTTGGTGCGCCTGCCGGTGTCTGACAGTACATATACGGTGATCCAACTCCCGGAGCATTTCCAGGTGGTGGTTGTGGTGTTAAAGGCAAACCCATTATTGTTGGACCTAACAGCATCGTTCCTTGCGGTAGTTCTTGTGCAAGATTTTGCTGTTGGGACATTGACGGTATTGGTTGGGGCATCGGAGCTGGTGTTGGTGGTGACATCAAACAACCTCCTCCTGCTCCAACTCCGGGTGATGTACCAAACAGTGCGTCACCTTCACCACCACTCGAGGAAATTGATCGCGTACTGTTATTGCGCGTCTTTTTCGCTTTTGCCGGCTTTCCATGCTGATCCAGCATTCCACCACTCTCGACAAGCGCTCGTTTCGATCCAGCTTTGGTACCCTTCGCACCCACCACTCCTCCTGTAGCAACTCCTCCTCCAACTGTTGGGCCAACGGCAGGTACTGATATTGTCGAGTCGTTCAACTGTGCCGAATAAGCACAATCCTTTATCAATCCACACGCACACACGTTCGTTACAGTAGTGTGCGTCAGTATCACCACACCTCCCATCCGCTGAATTAACTGCTCATCGTGCCGGATCGTAATTTCCGTGTTTGACTTAATGTTCGTTGTCGCCACGATGTACAGATGGACAACGCCTTTCTCCACGCTATGCAACAATTCCGCATTCGGTCGGCACGACCTCCGCACGAACCGTGCATCATTACCGTACGTGCGCGTATCCACACACAGCTCCATTCCACCACATCCAGCCGCTGGCAGCTGGTAGAGAAACAGGAACGGACCGGCATTCTTGTTCTGGCTGAGCTTCCCATTCGCGGCCATATTAAACAACGACTGTAGCTGTTTGTGCTGTGTCGTCAGCATATACTTTCCACGCACCTCAATGATCGGCGTCCGCGGTTCGATGTCACACGTGCCGATAAGAATTTTGCCACCGGCGTGCGGTACGGTGGTACAGCGTGGCGTGCTCGCCCCGACCGGAGCCACCGTCAACAGCCGGCTGTCCGTTAGGAGTGGATTCTGAGCCTGCAGCTTAGCAAACGCCTGCAACCTGGCCCGCAGTTCCGGCGAGTAATGGTTGGTCGTCGCACGCTCGTAACTATCGATCCATGTCCGGATCATGTTCATCAGCTTTTCCGTACTTTGTTCGGCGCTTTTCGACTTTTTCTTCGATGGTCTCGAGGCGGCGGCTGTAGGAATCCCAACAACGGAGCGAAGTTCCTTACCGGCCACCACACGCTTTCCACCGTTCAAACGACTGTTGAGGGCGCTTTCCGCTTTTTTACTTAGCTTCTTCGATACTCCACTACTATTACTACTACTATCACAGTACATTGCGACGGGCATTGTTGTTGTTGTGATGGCGGTTGAAGAATTTAATGCGGCCATTGCCGGATCCATCATAGGTACCACGCCTCCAGACGGTGCCATCACGCTTGCTAATGGGCCACTACCACCCATCACCATTCCCTCACCACCAGCCACCATCATCATCGTTGATGATGATGTAGCTACTGTAGCTGATGCTGCTGCTGTCGAAGTACAACTATTTGGAACCAACGCACTCGTTGTATTATTCAACGCTCCAAATACAAGAGCACTAGCCGATGAGGACGAAGACGACGATACACTGTCCGATTTTTTGCGCGATCCACCACCGGAACGCGATTTTCTCGACCCTTTAGCGGGTGTTGCCGGAACCACCGCCGCATGATTCGTCGTTGCGCCACCATTACTCTGCTGATGTGACACTACATCGTTGTATGGGTATTGCTGCTGATGATGTCCGGTGGCGTACTGATGATTGCCACCACCCTTTACGCTTAGTGGCGGTGTTGGTGGTAATTGTTGTTGATTTGTGCTCGATATACTACTACCACCGTCCGTTAGCGAGAGCGAGGAGGTCGGTGTAGCTGCTCCGGGAACTGCAACATTATTATTTGCGAAAAACAGACTCTGCTCTTTGCGCTTGTGTAACTGTAGCTGGCGTGCACGTGCCTTGTCCACCGGACGCGGCTGGCAGAGTTCACAGTTGTATTCGTCCGGTATATTCATCCGATCGATTCCCATACAATCAACGTGCTGCCAGGCACTGTTATAGATGAAGAAATAAAAAAAAAGGAATTAGTTTTAGGAGACACCGTTTAGTGAGGAAATAATTCTTATTACTAAGCAAAAGGACAACCGGGCAGGCCCTGCATAAGACAAAAAAAAAGAGGAAATGCCTTGAGAAATTTGTGCAAAATCAGCACAAGAAAGGCTTAGAATACAGCACGGAGCTATAATACTTAAACTAAAATATATATTTTTTTAAACTAAGCAAAAGAAATACTTACGAGCATTTATCACAGCATATCATGTAACCGTCATCGTGCGTCAGATCGCAGATACAACGCGTCACGGAATCATCCTCACCTTCCCCTTCCGGAGCCGTATCCGTTTCCTCACCTAAATCATTATCGTGACCAGCTCGCGATCCGTTACTGATTACCGATTGTGCGTCATCATTATCATCGTTGGCCCCGGGTCGGGCTGTTGATAAGCCTCCCTTAGCCTGGTACAACACTTGACTCAACTCAAACATGGAACCTGATCCAGTTCCACTCGCAACGGCGGCCGAAGTTATTGTGGCCAAGTTCCTCTGAGCGATGTGCAACATCATGCCGGCCGCCGTGCAGCTGCTGCTGTTGGTACCACTGATACCGGACGGTGCAATGGAAACCGGAGCGGCCATCGTCATTGTCGTCGCTGAAGGATTCACCAGTCCCGCTGTAGAGAGCGATGACTGTGACGTCATCATATCGACACCAGATCCAGTGGTAGAATGTTGCACTACCGGTGGTATGTTTTGAGAAATCATTCCCGAAGGAGCTTGATAAGCGCTCTGATGATGGTCGGTGACATTCGTTGACATTGGCTCACAGTAGGTATGATCCTGCATTATTGCCTGCAGGATGTAGAACAAACCGGCAGATGGATCTACCGGTCCAGGACGTACCTCGATACTGTTCCCTTCCTCATCATCCCGAGATGCGTAATGTCCTGTTGTACCATGGGAAATCGTACTTGTAGTATTACATTCTTTCAACGGTATGCTGTCCGCGTAAAGGATTGTTGTTGTTTCGACGGATCCGCTGTGAATGGTAAAAAAATAATTTAAATTAGCAATTGGTTTAAGCATTACAATGATACAGAGTATCCCGTTATTTTTATTTTTTTGCAGTGTTCTCATACATATTTTTGCTCTCGTACCGAGGTTTTTTTACGCGTTCCCATATATTTATTTAACATCCATCAGGCACCATTATTAAAATTATATAAAAATTAAATGTTATATATACCCTGGTTAATTTGTATATTCAAACAAGTCATATTTACAACTCTGTACAGAGTTCCTGAGAGTGTTTGTAAACTTTTATACGATAAATTAACTCCAAGTTCTAAGCATAGCAAAACAAAATCAAAAATTAGTATAAGGAGTATAAAATATCTGGGAACGCGCCAAAAATCCTCGGGAGTAGAACAAGAATAATTGGAGACGTGTCAAAAAACCACGGGAAAGTGTCAAAAATTGCTGCGATAGCCTGTAATTTTTGTTTAAAGTTTCCAACACTCAAACGCACCTCATACGACGTCCGTCCGTCGAACTGGAAGAATCATAACGATGCCGGCCCGTCGTTACTACCGTCGTCCCCGGTGTACCGGCCGATTGTGTGGGATCATACGAATGGTGCCTGTTGGTGGCGTACATCATTTTTGCCGCGCTTCCACCGGACGTTTCGTGCGATTTTTGTGACAAACTTTGCAGTATTCTCGCTGTGGCCGTTTCATCCGATTGTCCGTTAAGGTACATCATATCTGCCTCGACGGATGCACCGAGACCAGTGGGTGTCGTCGATACCGTCCTGGTAGAAGTTATTCCAGAAGGGGAAGAGCTGCTGTACGCATAACGATACGATGATGGTGAAGATGCTGCCGTATGATTTATTACCGCTTGCTGCTCTACCGCTATATTAGGCTGATGTTCTAGTGCAAGGTAATGCTGCGATGCACCAGTAACGGGAGGCGATGAAGCGATATTCGTGGTGCTATGTAGTTGAAACTGGTTGCTACTACTATTATGACGTCCGCGACCGCCAGCAGCACCACCTTTGCCCGTTTTCACAGACGACGAACTACCACCGGCAGGAGGTGGTGCCGGCGAATTATTTATCGCATTTGATAAACTATTGCTGGAGGTACCTTTGCCACTAGTGGCTTGATACTTGGATACGGCATCAGCAAATGTCTGCTGATCGTATCCTCCGACAGTGGCTGCAGCTGTGTAGAGGTTGCTTAAGCCTTTATGTCCGATTGCTGATGATGAGATTGGAGAAGAAGTGGTCGTTGTGAACGTGGCAGTCGTGCCGAACACACCCACACCGCTGCTGGAGCTTACAATGTAATTGCCTGTACTGAGCGAAGTAGAGGACGATGGTGTAAATCTGCCCCCGCTCGACGCCTTACTGCCACCGGTGAGTGATGTGGGTACGTTTATCATCATTGTAGTACCGGTGCCAGGTGTGCTGATGTTGTGTGGTGACTGTTGCAAAACAACTTGTTGCTGTTGGCCACCACCCGCCATGTATGTACTCTGGGTCGAGAGCTGAGGCGATTGTGTCCTTGATTGTGACGACACCTGATGAATTTGTATCAACTGATTCTTGCCCGATTTTAGCATATTAACACCAGTTGAACTTCCCGATTGCTTCGAACCGCTCAGGATGTGATGAATTGGAGCTGTCAATTTAATGCTATTTAATGGCGACGCTGTACTGCTGCCGCCGGTGGTACTCTGCTGACCATAAGACGACACAGGGATCATCATCTGTGTCTGTTGCTGGATGGTAGCGGCTGCTTGTGGGGTGGTACTGTGATAGACAGCTTGTGCCGTGGATGTAGTGTAAATCGAGCCCATCTGTTGCAGTTCAAGCGGTGACCCACTGGATGTCGCAGCTGACACGGAGTTCGCGCCACTATTATTGCTCTTCATGTAAAACATCGAAGATGTTACATTGGGTCCACCACTCTTTTGCGACGCTGACGGACTATTTCTGACAGTTTTTAGGCTCACATTAACCGCTGCTGATGGTTGTTGTTGTTGCTTCATAACGGCCAGTGGCTTTAGTGTCACATTAGACAATCTCGGCTGTTGTTGTTGCTGCAACATTTTGAGTGATGCATTTTGGCTGACCTTGCTCTTGCTAGTCACCGGGATAGGTTTCACGTGTGCGGTTGTCATTACGTTTTTCAGCTCCAGTGGTGACCCGCCACCCCCTGTATCCTGAATTTGTCCGATAGTGTTGTTGTACTGGATTTGTTGCTGCTGTTGCAGTATGCGACTGCCATTGCTTAGTCCTACTGTTGATGTAGTTTGTGTTGGTGCCGCCGAACTGTTGCTATTCGTCGGTATCCTGGTGACGAGCTGGATGTTACGGGGTACCGACAGCTTCTGTACCATCGCCGTTGTTCCTGCCGACGATCCAATGCTACTGTTACTGCTGGTACTGGTTAGAATTCCGCCACCAGCAATCGAAACGGTCGGCACGACATGTGGCTGCGATACGGAAGATCCAGACGCCAGTAGCTGATGCGACGGTGAACCCACGAACGGATGTTGCTGTTGCTGATGATTGTTGAGATGCTTCATCTTCGCTATTGGCAAACTGATCAGCTTGCTCGAGGAGCCCAACTTCCCGCATAGGGAGGTGAAAACGTTAATATTTTTACCGTTCGAGTCGATGTAGTTGAACGTGGCCGTCGTTTGTGGCATCTGTATTTGCATCTGTTGTTGAGTGGGCTGCTGAGGCTGATGCTGCTGCTGACCCTTCGAAACGAGCGTCACATTGCTTAGCACCTGCATGCGATTGCTTCCATCTCCTGGTGCGTTGATACTGTTGCTCATCTGGTGGCCACTACTGGTACTACCACTATTACTACTGCTGCTGCTGCTGATATTGCTGTTACTGGTATTGGGGCCGCCGACGTTGGTATTATTGCTAAAATTACTGTTACTGTTATTGCTGCTCATCGTGGTCGTCGTTGTCGCCGCACCGTAACTTGTGCAGATCATGTTGGAATACTGTACTGTTGTTGTTGTACTACCACTGGCACATTCGCCCCTCAGCTTGAGTGCGGCCGCAACATTAGACAGCTGTTGCAGTCCACTAGCTGCAACAGTTTCGTTGCATTCCAACAGCGGATGATGATGATGAACTGGATGATGATGCCGAAGTCGGTTACCATCCGCAATCTGCTGTTGCTGCTGTGTTACGGTCGTAACAACATTACTATTGCTAAAACTGTGTCCTTCTGGGGCTACTACACTTCCTCCTTGGGAGTTGGGATTACTTGCTCCAGTTCCTACGATATTAAACTTGTTACTGTTTACAGCACCGGCCGGTGCTGTCATGATGCTATCTCGTGGTGCCGATGACATGATGAGGTTAGCTTGGAATTGCTCCCGCTCTAGTTCCCGTTCTAGTTACTTCTATTACTATTGTTGCTTGCCTTTGTGATGCTATTCCGCGTCCTGCGGTCATTTAAATGAACGTAATAGTACGCAAAATGATGCCACAATTCCTTCTTTTTTTCCTTGCCGCTCTTGTAGTAATTCTTCTCTTTTACTCCCTTCCTTCTATACTTCCGTCGAAAGGCGAGGATCTTTTGAGGGCCCAAAACTTATCACACATCCACACACACACACAAACACACTCTCTGTTTATCCTGCCGCGCGTACGCTCCTTTCTCGCTATCTGATATTAGTACGCGGCGGCCTCTAGACCGTAAGGTTGTTGTCACTTTTTAGAGTCGCTTTTGAATTCTTTTTCAAAATCTCCGCCTCTGATGTTGCTGTTGTATCATCTCCTTTCAAATAATGTTTATGCACACTGGACACGATTTTTTTTTTTTTGCTCTAGAAGTACACCGTTTTGCCGTCCTGGTAAACGGTTGGGATCGATGCATTCAACAGGGAAATTCGGTGCTGATCTGCTAAAACAATTGCTGTTAGTAAGGATGCTGTTTTGGCCCGTCCAACGGCAGCGTTGGCGTCGGCTGGTGGATCACCACCAATGCGATAATAATCGAAATGGCCTTCGTTATCGTCCGATGATAGTACTGTTAGTAGCTTGAAGGCCATGTCAGAACGTTTCATAGCAGTGGTGTTGGTGTTGGTGCCCAGAATCCTGTAAATGTAATACAAACGGTACATTAGAATTGTGATAAATAAACGGGAAAAAAATGAATATAATATTATTCTCTCAATAATATTTATAATGTCTGCTCGCGATACAAATGACTATAATATGTTACATATTAATATGGAAGGAAACAATATACATTTCATGATCATCTTTTCCTATCAGTGTATTATGAATTGTGGCTAAATAAGCAAAATAAGGAGCAAGAAAATGATGGAAACATGCGCACTTGTACCTCTCGAAGATAGGGAATCGATAGTAGAAGGCAGAAACATGCATTAAAACATCTCTCCTTGCAGTTCTTCCTGATGGAGGTAGGTGGCGCAGCGTGCTCATCATTGTCATAAACTGCCAATTCGAATTCTATATTACAAACAATCCTAATTACGAACGCAAACAGCATGTTTTAAGTGTGAGATTGAAGAAGGGCTTCAAGTTTTTCATGATTTAACGCACCCAAACCTCATAAACATAGCGGCGCAACCAGCGAAAAGCAACAAAAAAATCAATTACATTTTCATCACCCTTCCCTAAGCAAATCGCTACTGCGTCATATATATAAAAATGCACAACACCTCCTCCGCAGCCAGGCGGGCAAACAGCTATATGGTGAAGAAACAAACACAGAACAAAAAAAATCGCCACCGCATCCAAACCTTCAACTCGACCACCGTAAACGGACGGAAATTATCTCTCGTTTTGCTCTCGCTCTCTATCTCTCACACACACTTTGCTTGGAAACCAACAATCGCAAACGATGTCACCCACACACATTCGCAACTGGCGGTAGCTCGACATAAGAAACATAGGAAAAGGCACCCCTTTGCAACCCCACTCAGCCCTTTTTCCAACCCTCTCTGGCTTACTTCTATCTACTCCCACCGCACACTCTTTCCATCTATTCTAAATACGCGATTCGCATCACAAAAGCGATAGTGCGCAGTCTCGCAGTTTAATTCCGGATTCTCTCACTACGGGTGTATGTGTTTGCATCGCCTTACACTTTACTGGTAGGGATTGTAAGCATCCGAGTGTCAAATAATGACCAAAACCTGACGTTTTACGCTCGCTCATAATTCTGGGCTGGGGCCACAAAACAAGACAACATTTTAGAAAAACGTCCGCGTTTTTATACACGCACGGGTTACAAAAACCTGGTGCACCATGTTTGTGTGCTTTCAAAAACTTATTCTGTGATGAAACTTTCATGGCGATGATTTTTCTTCTTCATATTCACATCTTCCTACCACGCGCTTTTCGCATTCACTACATTCCACACAATTTATCCTTCACGTTATTTCTCTCTCTCTCTCTCCCTCTCTCACTTGTTCTTCTATTTGTGTGTGTGTGTGTGTAGATTCTACTCTTTCGTGACATTCTGACACATCGGCGGAGTTTCTAGAGCGCCAGCACGCACACGCATACTCTCATTTCTCTCTATTTTTTGTTCAAAAAACGCACACACAACACACACTACTCCATCTATTACAAATTGTACACGAGCAATTCTATTGGTGTGCGTGGTGCCAAACGACACAAAACAAACATGGCCGCTTCATTATTTTCACTTCGTTAGTGGTGACCACACTTTCAACCACGTTTTCCACCACAAATCGCGACCAATAATGCACTACCAACCACCAGCAGATGAAACATATGCACTTTTCTCACAAATGGTACCGTCTCTTTGGGCAAAAAGACAAATTTTCAAGCCGTTTTAAACCTACACAATGGTTCCCTGTTGTCTTCTTTCCATTATTATTGGTGTTTCAACACAATTGCAACACATTTTTAACCTATCTTTCACACATAAACACGCACTCATACATATCATATCATACGCACTCTGTTACTGCATACACATTCACAACAAAAGCTAATAACCGTATGCTGCTGGTTGCTACTGCTGCTACTTTCGCGTACATGAAAAGCAATCATGGAATACAAAATGGTCCACAACTCGTTGTCATACACTAATTCTTTTCGATTCACTGCTGGCGGCTTGTTTCACGATATCACTGCACATTTACTTAATGTTTCGTGTTTAGCAAGCACATTTTATCTTTTGTTGTTCCCTCTCTCCAGTCTCTCTCACTAGAGGGAAGTATTTTGTTACTATAATTTAACGAAATGATTGCATTGCCAAAATCGTGCAACTTGTCCTCGGCTGGCACGCACATGCATTTGAATTCCGCCACACTACACACGCACACACATACACATACACACTGTGATCATCACCGTACTAAACAACGCACGCATCACAAAGTCATGTCCTAAAACATCATCACCTCAACGATTCAATTCAATCATTCCATTCAATTAATTAGAAAGAAAATAAAAGCGTTTGTTTCAATTGTAGGAAGTATGGACATGGATCGTTTTGTTTGAAATATTTCTAGAGCTATATGTCCAAAATAATTGTATGTTTAAATTAATTTGTAAATCTACTACAACAAAAGTTGCGTTGCGGTAGTTTCGATTGAAGGGTTGCACTCTTATTTCCAAATCCGGAACTCTTTCAGCACAATTCAATTAATAATATTGCAGATAAAACTAAAAGGCGCTTCAAAACCGAAAAAAAAATAACAATTTTTGAACCCAATCAGTATCAAATCTGTCACTATATACAACGCGATGTAGAATCTGGTCGAATCGAAACGTCAACCTTTTTCTTCTCTTTCCAAACATTGCACTCCACACACTAGAAGCGCATCATCCGTCGACAGAGTCAAGCCTTTTGTGAATGTATGTTTGCGTGCGTGCTGTGCCAAATATCCAAAAGATTTGCCTCAGTTTATCCGATGCTCAGCATCCGGTTCCATCATCCAGGAGCATTTAAAACCCAGTGTTGCAACCTTTTTTATGCGCTGCACGCGTACCAGGACCATCGCTTGGATCCACATACATCGGAACGCAGAAAAACAATTCTCAGGAACGGGAGGACAAGGAGCGATGCTGATGGTTTCGTGTTAATTTACTCGCCGTTGCGTAATAATAGAACTACACACCATCGTCGTGCGTTCGACACAATCTCAATCGTCTGCCTGCCTCACCCGACAGCCGGTTCTTTGCTTTCTTCATCTCCTTGCCGAACAAGCGCACAACCATGATGATGATGTTGTGTGGTGTGTGGCAGAGGCAAATTGGAATAATCATGATTATTCGCTTGCGGGTTGACCGTCCACACAACCCACAACGGATGTCCTATCAGCCTGGTCCCCTCTTTCCCCTGTTTTTTTTTCTCCCTCCCAACGCGTCTCATACACCGCTCAACCGGATAAGTGTCCATTCAACCACACCAAACTCACTAAATCAACCGATCTGTAGTGATGGCAGGAGGGATCGTCACACAGCAAGATCGCGTTTTGTGCGCGCTGGCTGCTGCTGCATTTTTTCGTGTGTTTGCGGGATTCTCGTGTATGCCTTCTGTTTCTCGCTTTAGCTGGATGGCGGCTCTCACCGATCGCCGTTCCGCTCTCATACTAGCTGATTCCGTGTGTATGTTGAACGTATGTTACATTTCGTCGCTTTGTGCAGTGCAATTGATGTTGCCTGCGTTGGGGTTATGATGCTCGATGGCACTCTCTCTCTCTCTCTCTATCTCTCCCGTCCCCGCGCCAGCCAGCCAGCCAAGCCTGACGAAAACTGGCAATTTCGAATTCGGTGGCGACACCCGGCCGCAGGAAAAGCAAAAATACATTGCTAAAACAAGAAAAACAAAAAAACACACGGTTCTTCTGGCCGTCGCCTGTCACTCCGCGCGAGGTAGGACACAAACATGCAAACACACATACCTCCTCGCCTGTTTTCCTTTTGCACGGTTGGTTTTCCCAGTGTATGAAAATGCCACCAGTACGACGTGATGTACGAGAGAAGAATGTCCCTGATGCCTGCCTCCGAAGCTTAGTCTTTTGTGAAGTAAATTTATGTTTCGTTAATCAGAGTCACCCGTTTCTTCCTGGTGTGTAGTGCTTTGTGGTTGCTGCAAATCGATTCATTTTGGTTGATTGATTGGTTCACTTCTTTTCGCTCCCAGCGCTAGGAGAGCTTGCTTCTGGATGATGTTGATATCGATCAAAGTAGTCCCACCGTGGTGTACCGTATGGTGTTGTAGAAGGGAAGCAAACCATTTTCTTTACTTGATTCAACTATGAACAAACCGGTTGGCTCCGCCTGGATGCTGAGATGTCGCAAGAGAGTAATGTGGGGCAAAAGGGGATTTGCTAAAATGTATACATCATATGCCGTATTAGTTTTTTGTTGTTCTGTTTAATACCCTCCAAGACTAGAGCTTTGAACCTACAATTCAGTCGTTCAACATAAAAGTAAAACAAATTAAAAAATAATGCAGTAACACCCTCCCCTCCCATGCATCTCATTTTCAACAAAGATGCTAAAGGTGAAAAACCACAAATCTGCTTTTTTCTCTTTATTTTGCCTCGCTTCAAAGGCTCAGACTGTAAGCAAAAGTGAACGCACGCACACCTATGTAGCTGCTGCTGCGCTTAGGTAGTTCTCCACCGAATACGACAGAGGGCGCTGTAGCTCCGAATCTAAAATGTAGCTAAAGGTGTGTGCGTGCCAAAACGTCTAAAAAGCGATACAGAAAGAAGTCACCAACACACAACGAAAACTGGTTTCTTCAACTTCACTATGTAAACTAAACTGCTCAGGCTCGGCGTTTGTTTAAACATCTAATTCATGAAAAAAACTATTTCATAACCTCACATAATTTACCATTTCAAGGTGTTATCGTACCCTTTACGTTCCATGTCCCTCTAAAGTTGCAGTACAACTACAGAATAATCGATCCCTTTCATCACCATTCCACCCTGCTTCCTTCCTATTCTATCCTAAACTCTTCTCCTTTGCCACCTAGGCTTTGCCCCAAACAACTCCCACCCTCCCCCAAAGGAACAATAAGCGACATAAAACAACCACACCAAACACCATCCAGAGCCGCATTCATAAAAATACAACCTTCTTCCCTTTCCTGGCACAGAGCACACGACGGACACATACACCAACACTAACATAAACGCAGGCGCGCTCTCGCGCGAATTTTCAATGCGGGCGCCCTTTTCGCACCCACTGCAGGTCAAAGGGTTGTCGTTTTTTTTTCAAAGAATATTATTGTTCAAACGTACTTTCGTTCATCATTTGGAAGCTTGCTTGGATTCTTTTGTGACTACAACACACCTTTACACACTATCCCCCTTCCTAACTCAACACACACATTCGCACACGCCACCATCGTTTCGAATCACACTCACACATCGGCACAAGCGCGTTTTTACACACATTTTGGGAGAAATCTCAATCGTGGCCGTAAAAGACTCCATGCCAAAGGGAGGAGGGGATACGAAGAAAAAGAAGAGGAAGATCGCGACGCGCCACAAAAACGCGAAAATTTACCATCGTTTTTTTGGTTCCCTCTATCGCGATGGTTCGATACGGTAGTACGGCCACCTTGGGCTGGCCGCCATGAATGCAAACAGGAAGGAGACATACTTACGCTTCGTTCAGTCACACCAGAAGCCACCACACCACTCGGCAGACACACAAAACTTTCTGTAACTTTTCTCACTGCTTGTTGTACGATATCTTTCTTGCTGCTGGGTACTGCTGGCTGCTAATGTACCCCCTTGTGTGGTTGTGTTCTTTTTTCCTCGCACACACAGAGGCGCTTTTTCCTATAGCTGGCCGGAATGACGAATTTTCACACTCCCGTAATTGCCTTCACCGTGACACACTGTTGAATGTTCCGGACGCCCGGAACCGTTCACGCGTTACACATCCTTTTAGCACCGGGTTTGATTCAACTTTGCTGGATAATTTTTGCTGATAAAGGCTAGGAGCTTCGTTTTTCCACGCACGGAGTATGCACGGAGCCAGGGCTACTTCTTTTTTTGGTTAGACGCAAGATGTGCGGATCGATCGCAGGGTTCGTCCATCGGGTCGCACTTTGACGGGCTCGGTTTGACGTTGGTGGTTTACATGCGCGGGTTCACGTGTTGCTCATGGTTAACAAAAGCAAACATGATTTTTTGTTTTAAATCGATTTGAAATGTTTTTCGTACCGTATATTACCGCATTTTTTGTTACACTGTAAAATTATCTTATGAATTATGTAGAACACAACGAAATCGTCCCAAAGGTGCTCAAAATCTAAACAAAATCGTGTTTGTAATTGGTTTAGATTGGTCAGAAAAAAACAATGGCCGATTCCAAACATGTGTAGCGCCATCTCGTTTCTATAGACATCTTGTGCAAGAAGCAGACAAGAAAAACGTTCAGCATCGCTCTTCTCCTCCATGCGGAAAGGTGGGGCAAGACTGCAAATGTTTTGTTGTTTATAGAATTTTTAGAAAAATAGGTGAAAATTTATATTTTAGTAACATAAAAGAAGTCTCCCGAAATCATTTAACAAATCCGGGTTTAAACCTTTTTTGCATTGAAATCGCTCACAGTTTATCAAGTAATATTGATACGGTTTGTGTAAAAATCTTCAAATAAAGTGTTCAAAAAGGTCAATTTATATAAAATTATCACAAAGAGAACAGTTTAATTTCTGCTTTTGATAATTTACCACAACTTTACCGGTGTTTTTATTGTCTGTTTGTGCAAAATTTTCTTCAAATCTTTATACCACCTGGAAGTTGCGCAAATGATACAAAATGTGTTTATTGACCGGCTTTAAATCTAAATTTAAAAAATGCTTACCCAACTCCAAATGGTTATTTTCATCCCCATATTAGTTTACAAGTGTTTCCTGCCCATTCGTCATCGAAAACCAGAATGAAAACAAAGACACACCGCTGCAGTTTGTGTCAGTCGGTTTTCTAGCCACTGACTTCACTATCATCTCCGCTCGGCCCATGCGATAGATCTCGTTAATCCTATTCCATTCAACCGGCCGGTGGCAGCGATGTTGCAACGGTTCTAGCACGCGCACAGCACAGCACACACATCCGTCCGTCCGACCAGTTAATTGAGTGTTGAGGCCGATTTATTAATAGTGTGCCGGTACTTCTCCTGCGTTCAACAACTTCCAACAATACCGCGTGACGTGCTTTCGGAGCAGCAAAATCACCCGCTGGTGTAGGGATTGTGCAGTACAATCGCTCAAGGAATCACATTGTTTTGTGCCACGCCGTTTGTACAGAACGTTGTTTTGCTACATTGTTGTGATAGTACGATTTCAAGCAGTTTCTTCTGTTTTATATAATCAACAATGGAGAGTCTTAGGTGAGTTTAAGTGCGCGTGAACGTACGAAAGAAAAAAAAAGTTTCCTTTGTGTTTGGTGTCTTGCCACGATCATACGTTCTTCCGCTTCACGACAAGAGGATGCATGATAACGGTCAGCCCAACCAAACACAACCAACCAACATCGCTAAGGTCATGGCCCTTTGGGAGATGGTTTCTATGCTAATGCAGTAACCGGTAATGTGATTAGGTGGAGAGATTAGCGCTAGCTGTTGCTTCGATGGTTACTACAGTAAACTCTCTCTAATTTGGAAAACCCCTCTAAATCACAACATATCACATACTCTAAATCACATGTTATTCTCAAATGTGCAATTTTTTTTTACGAAGTTTGTAATAGCAACCGAAAGATATGAGCTTTCTACGTATGTTTGAATCCCGAATCTTAAATTATCTTCTACCTGTAGTAGCGTGTACAAGAGTTATAAAGAAACGATTTTAGGAAACTAAAATGAAGAAAATAGTAAGATAACAAAACAATTGCTTAATTGAGACTTGTGATTATAAATTTTGGTGGAAGAATTGTAAAAAAATGAAGCTGCAATTAATTTATAGCTAATATTTGCTGCAGTGGTGCAAGCGACAGCGGCGCTGGTCTTCAAACGGCAAGACCGGGGTTCAAATCCCATTCGAACCGTCTCCCCGTAGTGAGAGTCGGTCCATCTGCGTGGTAACAGAGAGTCTAGTAAGCCATTCGATGGCCGACGTGACTTAAGAAGGTCGTTAAGGCAACAAGAAGAAGAAGATTTGCTGTGTTCTGTTTTCCAGGATCGAGTTAGCTGCGAAATCGTCATCTCGTCTAATCTGAAAACCCTATTATTCAATAGTCCCGAAAAATTGCCGATTACACAGAGAGAGAGAGAGAGAGAGAGAGAGAGAGAGAGAGAGAGAGTTTACTGTATTTCATCCTTTTTTGTTTTGTCTGTTTCCACAGGGATGGTATGCTGGTTGGACTCGGCAACCCGCTGCTGGATATCTCGGCAGTGGTTGAGAAGGATCTCCTTGACAAGTACGATATGCAGCCCAACAATGCGATACTGGCGGAGCAGAAACACATGCCAATGTAATTTTTATTTATTTTAATGTATGTCTAAAGCTGGTCTATCACGTAGATAAAGGGATGGGGCGTAAAGAGGGATAGCTGATAGAAGAGGAGGAACATTCAGTTCATAGAGAAGAAGGCTTGCTATGATGCAGGAACTGAAGAGGGAATGTCGCGTTTCTATGGAGTCTAACCCAAGAAGCCAACAGCGAACAGGGTATGATGCGAGAGCCATTTGATAGCCTGCAAGGTAGCGACGAGTAGTTTGCACAGATAAATCTTCACCGTACACTCATCACTCTGGCCATTGCGATCGAGCCTGAGGGGAACCAGACAATGGCGGCATAATCCAGAGTGGATGCAGAGTCCAGGCAACAAAACAAGGCAAAACAAGGCAGTTATCGAAAGCCGCTCTAAAATCCGTGTAAACAACATCGGTTTAATCGGGATCGGGATAAGGTTCGACGACCTAATTCGTTTGGGGATGAAACCATGTTCATGAGGGGATAAGTGGAGGATTATTACAGGAAGAATGGAGGATTGATCTATAGATTCTAGGACTTTGGAAAGGGAACAAAGCAGTGAAATGCCGTGATAGTTAGAACCTACGGAATTACCGATGTATGGGTATCAGCTAGGCAAAGTTTCAGTTTGTCGGGAAGGAGCCTTCGTTAATGGAGCTGGTAAAGATACGGTACCCCCTTATATTAAGGGGCAAAGAGGGAGCGCACTTTTAGGTATAAACGATAGGATGCCACGGGGGAGTAAGACGAGGGAGGGCAGATCACATGGTATTAAACGAGGAAACGGCGTCGTTGATGTCAGCGATCCTTCATCGAAGGATCAGTTGCTACAAACTCTCTTTTTCATGAAGCTCTTCCAACAATTAATCCTCCCCTGTAATATTTGCCTATTTTCCCAGCTATAAAGAGCTGATCGACAAGTACCAGGCCGAGTACATTGCCGGTGGCAGTGTGCAGAACTCACTGCGTGTCGCTCAGTGGATCCTGCGGAGGCCTCGGACGGCCATATTTTTCGGCTGCGTGGGACAGGACGAGTACGCCCGCATACTAGAGGAGCGTGCCACATCGAACGGAGTGAACGTGCAATATCAACGATCATCTACCAATCCGACCGGTACCTGTGCGGTACTGGTAACCGGTACACAGCGCAGCCTCTGTGCCAATCTAGCCGCTGCAAACGATTTTACACCGGAGCATTTGGAAAGCGCTGCCAACCAGGCGTACATTGCCGGTGCACAGTTCTTCTACGTTTCTGGCTTTTTCTTTACGGTTAGCTTCGAAAGTGCGCTCAGTGTGGCCCGGCAGGCGGCGGCCAGTGGGCGTATGTTTATGATGAATCTTAGCGCACCTTTTGTGCCGCAGTTTTACAAGAGCAATCTCGAGGAAATATTCCCGTACGTCGATGTGCTGTTTGGCAATGAGACGGTAAGAAATGGAGAAGTTATCAATTCCTTCCTTTTGTACCCCCAATTTTAACAAACAAACTGTGTGTTTTTTTTTGTCCTATAAATTACACAGGAAGCGGTAGCATTGGCGAAGGAATTTAACTACGGTACGGAAGATTTGCGTACGATCGGTAAACGAATTGCGGACCTACCGAAGGAAAATGCCAACCGGAAACGCATCGTAATTATCACCCAGGGAAGCGATCCGGTGCTACTGATCGAGAGTGGAACCGAGAGCGTTCGGGAATTTCCCGTACAAAAGCTAGCGCCGGAACAGATGGTCGATACGAACGGTGCGGGTGATGCGTTTGTTGGTGGCTTTTTGGCACAACTGCTGCAAGCTCGCAGCGTGGACGTGTGCATCAACTGTGGCATATGGGCGGCACGAGAAATTATTCAACGGTCTGGTTGTACGTTCGAAGGAGAACCATCGTTCGGTGTCTAAACTACTAAAAAGCGAGAGAGGGAGGAGTTATTCTTTCCGTGGGAAAGGTTCAGGGAAAGGTCAATACCACATACCACTCGAATACAACAATAAAGACCCTTATTTTCATAAGAATAGGAATCGGCATTCCATACTTTATATAAGTGATGGGTAAATCTTCATTTTCCCCGGAGTCGGATTAATCCGAGTTCACTCGGGAGTAATTACTCCGGATTTATCTATATTTTTTTCCGGAATATATTCCGTTTTTATACTTCGGAGTTGGGTGGATTCTCATTAAGAAGTTCCAAGGTTCCCACCACTACTTTGTATACGAAATTTACAAAAACAACAGCGAAAAATTCTTTCGCCAAAATTTACTTACAGGGTTTTCAACGCTACTCCACCGGATGATCGGCATACAGGCTAGCGATCGCAGGATCTTCCGTCTCGTAGATGATCAGCACCTCGCGAAACTTATCCACCAGCTGCAACAGTTGCGAGCGGCGCAAATTTTCAAAGTACATAATTTCCTCCAGATGATGTTCGCCCTTAAAGTACCCGGCCTTCCAAAGTCGTACCATCAGCGCCAGATCTTCCGGATTGGAGGCGGCGGGTATGCGTGCAACCGCCTTTCGATCGGGCTCGGGAAATGCTGCCAACAATCGCTTCAGCTTATCGTCGTCATCGTTTGATGCGATGCTTTCATCATTATCCGTACTGGAAGCCGTCTGCAGACCTCCCACACTCGAGTGACTGATGTTCGATCGATGACTCGCCGACGAGGGTCTTGTGTTGGAGGTAACGGAAGCAGCCGTCGTTAGCAGTGCCGATAGACTGTCCGAATAACGATCCTCACTAAGCGAATGCTTCCGATTTCCACCCGAAGGGACAGCTAACGGTTGGCTGGAGGATGCACTCGGCGCAGAGCTTCCGTACAGTGCGTGAATCGGATAATGAACACGCTCCGCACTCGATCTACCCCCGTCAAGCTCTCCGTCCTCTATTCCATCCAAATTGGCCACAAACTGTACGTACGTGTGCAGTTGCATTAAGAGGTGATGCTGCAACATCCACAGCACCATCTGCGCTAGCCGACCCTGTCTGGCTGGATGCTGTAACGGTGTCGTTAGATGTCCGATCGACGTTGGTAGTGAGAAATCGCTGATAACCTCAAACAACGACATGCCAGGAAATTTGGTCCCAAACTTGTCTGAAAGATTCGAATGAATGTTTAGCTGTGCATCGGGTGCAATTACGTACACGTTCGTTTCACACAGCGGATAGATAATGGTCGCTTTCGCCCAGTACACAAGATGACCGACAATCTGGTAAACGTAATCGATCAGTAGCTCCGCATCGGAAGCCATATTTTGTAAGCTTTTTAGCGGATTGTACACTTCTATTAGCTGTAGCAGCATATTGGCACCGGATGGTGGTACACAGTCGAACAGCTCGGAAGGATCGACCAGCAGCAGCATGCCGTGGTACGGTTTGAGCGATTCCAAGCATCGATCGATCGTTTCCGGTTCAACTGCCATGCCTTTCTTGTGGAACTGGTGCGCTTTCTGTGGCAGGCAGAAGCTTAGCGTTACGGTTTGATTCATGGTAACGTTCAGCAGGCCCGTCGTGCAGAGGTCGTGATAGATCTAGAAAGAACAAATCAATCATTAGTTACCTGTTTTTCCTACATAATATTCCCCCATACCGTTTTAATAAACTGTGCCAGCGTCGTATTTTTCAATATCGTGTCAAACACACCGACAGCAATTCCGGCCGCAGTGACCGCAGCATTCGTTACCACCGCCTGTCCGCTCGTTCCCGTCGGTCCCGTACCACTGCCCGACACTACCGAACCACCCGTTCCGGTGGCACCAGTCGGTTGTTCCTGTTCCTGCAGTGCACTGTTTTCATCCATCACAGCAACCATTGTTTTGATTTCGCGTGAAAAGTAACCATCGCGACGCTCTTCGTAAATCAACGCTATACCGATGCGTTTGCTTAGCTCGTAGTAACATTTAACGACGGAAGAACTGGCCTGGGCGTGTAGGGCGAACACAACGTTGATCTGGATGTCGGACGATTTCTGATCCGACCCATGCTCACTGCGCACTAAGGTGGGATGGGACACAAAGCGTACGTCGTTTACTTTTAGCTCAAACTTTTGATTGCACAGTTCTGATTTGACGGCGAACAGGGTTGCTAGATCTTTGTCCGATATCCCGTACAGCTGGTCTGTGGAGTGGAAAAGATATAAATTGAACAAGCACTGCACTGGTTGCAAGTAGAAGCAGCACAAACCAAAACAAATGTTTGATGGCAGTGCATTCTGCAGAATGTCGTCCCCGGTGTGGATCAGCGAGTAGGGTGTTTTTCTCGCCGGGGTAACGGACGTTTGAAACTGTTGTGGTAGTGTGTACGGATAGCGAAACAGCAGCCGGTCGCCCTTACTGTCCGATTTGACCAAAATTATGCTCAGCGGATTCACCTCCATGGTGTACACGCATGTCGGATGTGTTCGGCGCTCGTGGTGCGATTATTTAACAACGTTTGATAAGCGATTTCACTGCTTTATTGTTTACTTACGACACGACCGCTCGCTCAGCTGATGGAACCTCGGGGGAACTGTCATCGGCGCACAGATGTAAACAAACGCCGGTTGGTGTATCGGAATATGTACACTAGGTTAAAAATTCATTCAATACATTAGGTAAATCGAGTTTTTCGCTCAAAATAATCCCACAAATTCTCAATACGATTGAGCTCTGGAGACTGGATGCTTAAGTTTTGACGTTGTGCAGTAACCATTCCTTAGAAAAAAAAAAACTAAGAAGTATGCTTCTCTTGAAGAAGCTGAAAATTTGATTCGTGGCTCAATTTTAAAGCATCAGATTTTTTCAGAAAAATGACTAAAGGCACTCGAAACCTGATCATCGCCATGCTTTACAGTGATTATAACCATCAGCTGGTTTTCGTTTCGGTTTAACCAAATAGTTTTGGGCATATTCTAACCGCCCTTACCGGCGCAATTTTTCACACAGAATATAGTTTGTTCGCTTGATTTTATTCCGGTCCTTAACGATTATGCTTCCGAGGAAAAGGGTTTACAGAGTTTAATTAGGATATACCCTCTCCAGCATAACCCCCCACACAACCTTTTTCGCTCATGTTAAATCAATACGAAGTGACCCACATGGCCGGCGTACTTGTATGGGATTGTTTATGCGATGTAACTAATTAAACTGCCTCATACTGCGATATTATGTAGCTTAGATGTGTTGGAGCGTGCTTATTTGTGAATAAGGTATCGACAAACTACAACTACTTCGCCATGGCCTTTTGGCTCTGATACTGCTGCTGCAGCTTCTGCAGGTTGGCCCGATACTTGTCCTGCTTTTGCTCGAGCTGATTAATGTTCTCCGCACAACGCTTCAGCTCTTTCGAGATGTACTCGATACGTTTGCCCACATTTTGTTTGCTTTCTTCGAGATCCTGCTTTACCAGTACGGGACCGTACAGCTTGTACACCTGCGGATAGGACAGAGCAGACACATACGTGAGCGATAAGCATAATCCGGAGATCGTATCAGCGGTGGCAATTTACCGTGTTGGTTGGTTTCAGCATTTGCAACTCTTCCAGAATGCTTTTATTCTCGAAATACTGTCCATCGAGCTGTTGCTGCGTTTGTACCAGCTTCGAGTATTCTATAAAAGGCAATGTGAAGAAATGCTTTGGTTAGTCTCACCTTCGACCGGGGTTCAGTTTCTTAGCCGCAGCAAACACCGCGTACCTTTGACCGAGTCTTGGAAGTTTTTCAACTCCGCTTCCAGCTTGCGTTGAACGACAGCGACTTCCTTGTCCATTTTTATGCGGAATTCAAAACGTTTGAACCAGCCGGATGAACAGCAGTGAGCAAAAAGACGGACTGTATATTTTTTTTGTTTTCGTTTCGACAGACCTCATCCACGAGAAGTTTGACAGTTCGTGTCGTTAGACCAAGGTGTATACAGCGGGGGTGTCGCATACGGATTTTCGCTCTCATTTTCGCCCCTGTAGTGAGAAGAAAACTAAAGAAGAAATTGAAAATTTCCTCACGTGTTTCAAATATTTATTACTCAATATAGAAAGCAAGAAAAAGAGTTTTAGTAGACAAAATAATAAAAAAAAGATGGAAAGGTCCACTTCATTTTAATATCTAGACTTTTGATCATACATTGGTTAAGTTGACATCTGGATCGGAGCCACCGGAGTAAGGACTTCAGGATATCACGACACGTGGTAGCGGAAATCGGGGTAAGTGTACCACGTTAAGCAAGTTATGCGGTAACTTACTTTAAAATGTTTCTTTTAGCAGAATTTTCTTCATATCTATGCCCTGTCCCAGCAAAAAGAAATGCAAAAACAAGCGTTTTATGTTTAACGTTAAAAGTTTAAAAGAATGGTTAAATATGTGAGCTGTGTGTTATTGGTAAAACATCGTGTTCTAAAGCGGTTTGTCTCACCAATTCCATGCTAGCCCTTGGCCGCCCTATTTTGCGACCTTTTCCGCTTATAAGTTCACACCAGCCTGCTTCTCTCTGAACTACTAATGTAAAAAAATACGAATCTGGTTCTGGGATTCGGGATCGGGATATTTGTGGACAACAATTTCTAAGTTTTTTTAATTCAATTTTCAATAAAATCAGCTAAAAGTTTGCGACACTTTTGTCCCAAATAGTGTTGGGGATCCTTTTGCCCCAAAAGTTATTTGTTTTTAAAATTTGAAACTGTTATTCATAGAATACTGAAAAAAAATAATAGGAAGCTCACTTGTACCCAATTGGCACAATTGGCTCCAACTGTCGCTAAACATATTTTAATGAAAATAGACAAGACTGCATTGGAACTTAACCTAAACTTGGCAATCCTGAATACAAACTGATAAAAAATAATATAAAAGGAAATGGATTTCCCAACTTCTAGACACACGCACACCATCAGCATGAGATCAGCTCAGCTCAACTGCAATGTGTGGTAGTGTGAGCGCCTCTCACTGCCGTTAGATAACAGAGACGTTGAATGCGCTCGTTGGAAACGGTCACAGGCACACGCGCCAGAGTCATTTTATGTCATGAAGGTATCGGACGTGTTTTCGCACGGTTGTAGCTCTAAGCAATTACGGGGGAGTTTTGTGACAAGAATTGCATTTCGCTCGTGTGTGATAACCCGCAGAAAGCGGAAGTGTTCCCTTTTTCTAGTGTCGTTCTGGTTGCAGTTGCAGTTTGTGCTATGCATGCGAGCGCTCCGTTACAATGTTATAGAGGTTCTAGAGTGCCATTTCTGTGTTAATTCTTCGAAAGCAAAACGGTCCGGTAGATAAGAAGCAGCACGTGTTGTGAAGGAAGGCTGATGTGTGGTGCAATGGGCATGAAAAATGCATAAATTCTGCCGGCTCTATATGTATATAGCTACCCTATATCTCGGGTGCTCGCGTTTGTGTCACCTTCGCTCTGAAGTGATTGTGTAACCCTAAAATGTGACTTTCCGTTACCGCAAAGGCATCCACATCGAATCGAGAGTGCAGAATAAGCCAAGAAGACGATGCCTCCAAACACCCGAGAAAAGAATATACCAAAACCCAAAAAACGGCATCGATTTTCCAACTTTGTGCAATATACCTGGGCCACCGGAAGAGGGTTGAAAGGGTCGAACGCTTTCCTTCCTCGTCCCCATCAGTAGTAGGGCAACTTCTTTCGTTTTAGATCGTGTGTTTTGTGCGGCCCCAGACGGATTGATTGAAATTGCGATACCGATCAAAAAACATCATCATCAGCCGGACCGCGGAGGGGGGAGGGGGATAAGGTTGCTCCAAAGGTCTGAAGAAACAGTTCCATGCAAATATTCCATCGTCCCGTCAGTCGCCCCATTAGATGGGCGGAGCGGATTAGCTGAGATGTTGAAATAACATTTGTTGGACAGCGGCCCATCGTACGGGCAGGAGAGGCAGAAGAAATCGGTGCGGAAGGTGTGAAATTATAAAACAGTTCGAGATTCTTGCTGTAGCTTTTGCTAGTTTAAGAGCATTCGAGCTTAGGACGCAAAAACAATCAGCTATTACACTTTGTTGCATTGTATTGCCGGTCGCCCCATATAGTATAAGCTGCGGGATAAGCGGATGATTTGTTTATTTTTCAACAAAACCTTTTTCTGCTGCAAATCAAAGTAGGCTATTTTTTGCATCACTTCTTCGCTGTCCTGAACAAAAGTTAAAATGAGCATTAAAAAATAAAAAGGGGGGGCATTGTAGGACTCAGGAAGCATACCGGAAAATACCATTTCTCTGGTCCCGGTGTGACAGCTCGATAGCATGGATTGTTCTAGCACATTAGCGCCCATACACACCCTTGCGTGTATGGTTTTCTCTCCAGTGGAAAACTCCCACCCCGTTAGAACATGGATTGGTCGTATGGTTGTGTGTGAAATCATCAGTAGCGAAGACGCGTGTGTGTGTGTGTGTGAGTATGTCAGGAAAAACGGCAGACAGAGAGACAAAGGGAGAACGAGAGAAATAGGAAGTGGGGTGAATGCATTTTCCCGACCTCCGTTATTACATAACAGCTGATCTCGTGCATAACACTCAATACACAAGCTCTCTCTCTCTCTCTCACATACACTCGCTATTACCGGTTTTCCGTCTCTCTCGGCTTTCTCTGCGTTTTTTTTTTCTCAACATGAATATACGAATGTACACACACGTCCACATCTCTAGCTCTCGCTCTCACACATTCTTCCTTCTCTAGCTCACATATTCTTGAGCGAGCACGTTGACTTTTCCTGCAGAGCAAACAAGAAGGAAAAGGATGGGTGATAAATTTTCCACCATCGTAGCTGTAGTGGTGACTTTTTCATATGGCCAATGTTTTTCCTCAACTAAACCAAAACCAGTGCCGGAGAAAATGCATTTATTGTGTCATTCGGTGTGTTACCGTTACCGAAGGAAAAAAAAACGCGTTTCCGGTTGCATTGCGAGCTGGTGTGGAGGGTTTTGTTAGTTAGAATCGTGCATCTTCTAGTTTCTCGGTGTTTAACCTAACAAGCGTGCTTGTGGAATTAGAAAATGTATCGATTGCGAACACATCGTGGCCTTACCTTGCACCCGGACACCGAAACCGTTCCAACCGTCGTGTGTTCTGGGAAAATCGCGTAGTGCGGATGTCAAGGAAATAATGGCTTAATTTATCCTCGGGCGTGCTAAGAATGAGCGTAAGACAGACGGCACAAAGAACGTACCAAGGCGAAGCGCGTTGCACCTTAACATTTCGCAACACACAGCGCGCGAGTGGTAAATGCGTTCCCGTCATGCCTTTGCCACAGCAGCACAATGCAACTCTTTTGGCTGCCAAACTTGGCTTGGGTTGCAGTTTTGGGAAGCGTCAATCTTGCCCGGTGGGACGCGAAACGAGCGCGCACACATTTTTGGCAATCCAATGCACAACCGAACGATCCATTGTAATGGCACCACAGTGGGTGAGCCAGCGTGATCCTAACGTTACGGCTCTACCTCAAGAATTTAGTTCCCCTTCCCCACTCTTACGAGAGTTGAGACCAAGTAAACAAAGTGGCTGACAAACAGATCCGATCAACCGAAAAATATTCGCCATTTTTTTTTTTTTTTAAATCTTCACCCACCATGTGAAGCACGTGAGTGCACCCTACCAATGACGATCTGCTTGTCATATTTATCATTATCGTCCTCAGCGCGTCGTTTTTTGTCGCCCGGGTGGTTCGCTCACACGGCAGATTATGCAACGCAAAGATACATGCAGGCGGGTGAGGGTTGACAGAGGGAGCAGCCGCAGCCCATCACCGTGTTATCGATGGCTTAGGACTATTTGTACACCTCCGCCGGCTGCCTTGGCGGGAGTTTGTTAACACACACACGAGAGATAGCGACATTTTGAAGATATGTATTTCTAAACCCGTGCCTAGAGAAGAGATGCCGCTGACTGTTTTCTCTAAAGCACGCGGCAAAGAACTCGGGGATCGACACGCTGTGAAACACGCTGACGTTTGCGATCCGGTGTGTGCATGTGCGCGCGCGAGAGATGAGTCGTATCGAGTAGCCACAGAGAAGTAGCAACAGTGCGATCGCGTACCGTAAAGGTTTTGTGTCGAAGAAAGGAAAAATCCCTTATGAAACTACAAATAGAATCATCGCACTGTGTGAACGTGGGACCGTGGCGAGAGAAGAAAACAGTGGCGAGTTCTTTAGTGGTGCAAAGAAAGTGATGAAAACCTTCAACGCGAACTTACCAAGGATTTCAAAGTGACTGTGTGCGAGTGCCGCGTGTGTTGAGAAGAGTAAACGACACAACAGAGTCGCTGGCTACTTAGATAATCAGTGGAAGTGTGACTACGGTTCGCGGATTCAATGGAGAAGCAAAGGTTTTTAGTTTGGTGCAGACACACTCCTCCCCAGTGAACAGTGACAGTACATTCTTGAACCTGGAACCTAAGTGAAAATGTTACGTTTTGTATGGAATTCTGGATTATATCCGCTCATTGTGCATTATCTGTGTATTTTTCATCTTTATTTTCCAGAGTTAGTGTTCGCGTGTATGTGTGTGTGAAAGTTAAACTGATTGTAGTCTAGAATTTAGCCATCGAACCACCGAAAGCCCACATTTGTACCCGTGTGGGAACCGCAAAAGAAAAAAAAACAGTGTGTTATCCCTTAGTCCTTAGGACCACCGGCGAGAAAGAAAACCCTCCAGCAACGACGCTTGAATGGTTCTAACCGATCGAGATCGTAACTCCCGTACCGCCCCTTTAAGATAGCAGCAAAGCAATATCAGTGCATCGCAAAGTGCATCGGTAACTGGGTGAGCCATCCGAAGCCACAGAGAAAAAAATTGGTGCAACAGCAGGGGAAGCAACGCAGCGTAGTTCACCCAGGCACCTTCATCTTCATCGAGAAACCCTTCTCTCGATGGCGAAGGGAGCAAAAAGGAAGACCAAATGGGTGTCCTTGTCGCTGGCCAACGCAAACACAAAAACCTCCAATGCGGCCGGCTCGGATAGCGAACAGGCGTTGCCCCATCAGACGCAAAGCTATGGTGAAGGTAAGTAATGTGTGCGAAAGGTACGAGAGACCTGAGGGATGTGGTTAACGAAAGGTCGGGCCGCATGGTACGTCTCGGTGCGTTGGAATGTCGCTATGTCGGGTGCTCCAGAAATAACACACTGTTCCAATTTTTTTTTCTCTGTGCTTGTATGTTTGGTTCTGTCTCGGGAACCGCAGGCACATCACATGGTGTCACAGTGGCAATTGCGCGACAGCTTTAACGAGACAGCTTGGACAGAAGTCAGTGGCTCTTAATATGTTGACGTAATGGAGGATCTTACGAATAGGCAATTCAAGTATTTTTAATAGGATCTTGAAATAATTGATATGAAAAATGCAATTTCTATAGGAAGGCGACAACGGCGCTGATTATCACACGGCAATACCGGGTTTCAAGAAGAAGAAGAAGAAATGGGGTAGGAAGAAGTAGAAGAAGAAGATGAAGAAGAAGAAAGCCTCACAAATCGACATACGGAACGGAACTGCATACGGAAGAATTGATAAAAAGAAATCCATAAACTTTCAACGGCTCATCCTGGAGATGAACAAACAAAAAGGCAACAAGGTGTAATCTTTCTACTTCTTTTGCCAGTCGTCTTCGTCCGCACTGAACGCATCTTTTCCATCGCACAACCATCCCCATCGGTGGGATGTGTGTTTGTGCAACTAATTATCTGCAGCATTTAAAATGCTGCTTTTGGATGGCAGCAGTCACTCAGGGCCACATCTTCTTCAATATCATCTCAAAATAGTTCGTGTTTTTATGCACCGAGCTCATTATGATACACTTTCTAATTAGAGCAGTCAGCAGAAGTAATGCTTGGGACGAAGGTCTTGACGGTAGGTAAGTCCCGGAGCATACAACTGCTTGGAATCGCACCTGATTTCGGGACTGCAGAAGAAGCGTTCGACAGGCCTTAAGGTTGTTGAGCCATCGACGATAAGATACGGGGTGCTTGAGCCGGGGTGAATATGGGGTGGCTCGGTGGATTTCACTTCCCATCTGTGGGGAGGTGTGGAGCACTCACACTGACGTATTTATCCATCATGGACGGTCACTTCCTCGTGCAAGTGTGATCTTCTTTTTTGTCCAGCAAGAAGCTTCTTTCGGTGAGTGAGACGAAGCAGTGGACACTGTTGTTCGCATATCAGCAGTGTATGCGCGTTATGCTTATCTGAAGCACAGAAAGGAAAAAAAAGTAAGTCAACCGTACTGACTGAGAGACTTCCTGGGCGAGATAGGCTGCAGTAGGTAGGCAAATCAAGCTGTGGTGTTGATTAAATAAATACTGGGTCTTTTCATTTCTTTTCTATTTGGCTCCACATGGTGCAGCCGAAAGGTGAAGCAACCGAAACCTGACTGTTACATCAGCAGATGAGCTTCTTTCGCTGTTTATTTGCTCGTTTCTTCTACTTGTGGAGGGTTATGCATCTTCTACAATCACAACTGGGCGTTCGACGGGTTAGGATTCTGAGGAACAAAATCCAAAATCTTGAGGACTTTTGCATCCCATTTTGGTTTAACTAATTACTTCGCATCTACCGTACCATTCCTTTCCGCATTACATAAGTGAGCGTGTTTGCGGTGATGTGGGTCAGGTGTGTCCCGTGATTGTGAAGTCATGTCTTCTTTTTTTATTTTCTTTTTTCGTTGGGTTGGGCACCTTTTTCCGCTACTATTTCTGTCCCACGGGACCGACAAGCGCAGACACACATTAAACAAATCCGGGTGGTGGCGCTTTTCGGGCCGGTATTTTTGCAATCGATTGGAAGATTTTTGAACAGTAGCCAACAACAAGATGGACCTCCGAACTCCACGACAAATTGAATGTACCGTGACTGTGGACAAGGTGGATTTGCTTGCTCCATTTGGATTTTGATAGTAAGCACTTGGTGTAAATTTAGCATTTATGAATGAGACTTGTACTTGGTAATTCTCGGATCCGTCCCGTTCTTCCGTAGGATAGACTTTAGAATTGGTGAATAAAATTAAAAGCTTAAAACTAGCTCAACTAGCTCAAAAATCTAGATTACTAACTTTTTGCCAATAAAATTTCGCTGAAAATTTAAGGATTGATGCTGTCCGTACTCCAATTCGGGGCACATCTTTTTTCTACATTTGATATGACTTTTGAGCAGTATTGGGGAGTCTTCCTCCTCTTTCGAATATAGGTAGCCATGAAGTAGAATTCGCTCGCATATATAATATGCACCTGATGGGCTGATGTGGAGACTGCACCGCAAACTTTGGAGACCCCGTGCTCTAGAACATCCTCCAGTACATGTTCGAGCTGCATCAAGCCAATTGCGTCATATAAAAACCTTCGATCTAGTTGGCGTGGTTGCACACCACGCGGTGCACACGCGCACTAGGATTATTTAAAATTGCCAAATGAACCCACACACAGGGCAAGATCTTCGAGTATTTGTACTTCTCGGCTTTAAAAATATGTTTACACTGGTGTACGCTAAAATATCGTACCATTGAAAAGTAACCTAAATGTGGCCAACAGGGATAGGAGAAAGAGCTTACGTCTGATGCCTGTTCGCAAAAAAGCAAGGGGTGCTACTGTTCTATCCTTCCCGATCGGTTTGTCACATGATGCGCACAGAACAAACCGTCGTCAATAGTAACCCCAGAAACGGCTACATACTAGACGCTTCCTCGACGAAGCAGCAGCAAGCCATGCCAAGCACAAGCAGTGAATTGCAATTTCGAAACAGTGCGCACGGGTATGACGAGTTTCGTTTTCGGCTCGCACCGTATCGGGTGAGCGAAGAAGTATCGAGGGTGTTTGTTGAATAGCAAAAGTGAACGAGTTGGAAGAATTGGGAACGCGTCGAACAAAACATATACACTATTTTTGGTGACGCAAGGACTGCGGGAATCGCACATAACGTAGCGGCGCGTGACACATCCGTACCGGCGGTAAACCGCCATGCGATACGTCGAACATTGGGCCGATCGAAACGGCAGGAAGAAAAAGTACGACTAACATCGCCATTCTGTTTATTTTTTTAACAAACGACATAACAACGATAAAAATAGCGTGCATTTAAAGTCGCCTTCAGCGTTGCCAAATTTGTACAATTTGTCTATGTTCACAGCGAGGTAACAGCGACACACACTCAAGGATTTCTAGCGAATGCTTTCGCTATGTTTTTGTCACTTGCCAGGTCTTTCCAATATGCAAACATTCCGAAGGTACTTTTTTTCCTAAGGTTGTGTTTTTGGATTATTATTTCTTTTGCAGGACACCGCTTTAAAATGCTCAACGGAACTAGTTTAGCTTCAAAACCTAGCAAAGATTTGACAGCTAGAACTGATGCAACAGAGGAGCGCGACGGAAATGAACGCACACAGCAGGACCATCAGAGTGGCAATCGAACCGATACCAGTACCGGTAGCGATTGTGTTGCGGGATCGGAGCGACGTCCTGCGAGCAGTTACCAAAGACGTCGGCCACCACCATATAACACGCGAACGAATTGGAGTGGAGGAGTTTCCACCGGATCTAGTAATGGTCGAAACCAATTCCATCGAAACGGTTACTATGGCAATGGCGGCAATGGACATTACGGCACGGGGAAAAGGTCTCACTACGATAACTACACACGGCGACAGCAAAATACAGCAAGCGCCCCGAACAGAACGACCTCCGGAGATGGAGGAGAGGCAGGAAGAACGACGGCAGTTAACGATGGTAAGTGTAGCTGAAGACTGAACGACGATGGGACGACAAATTGTATCCACTATATTATACTTTGCTTCATCATTCAGACGAGTACACCCGAATAACTACCCCGCGACAAGATGTACTGTTCAAGAAAGGATACCTTTCCCGACCGAAGCCTTCCGTCGCGACTGCCAGTACGTCAAACACCGGTTCCAGCTCACTAGCCGGCACTACGAGCGAGGGTAGCGATGGAGGAAACGGAGGCAGTAACAGCATTTCCACGACCGAATCCATAACATCCGAGTATGGTGGATCGTATGCGGCAGATGGCGGTCAACTGTTTGACTATTCCTTCCCGTGTGTTCCGTGCGGATACTTTACCGAAAATGGCGTACTGGTGATGAATGGTAATATCCGCCTTTTTATCGTCGTCAGAGGCCGATACGACATTATCATTTCGATTTTCATTGACAGGTTTTGCTGTGGATAACAATGGCTTTTCGTACTTTAACGGTGGTCAGACGTACATCTATCCGCCGAACTACAGCAACTGCCAACAATCACCGACGGTGACCACTACGACCACAGGGGACGACCAAACGATGGATTCAAATATGCTCTACGCAAACGATGACATGAATGACGAAACTAATGCGAATGAATCGACCGATCTAGACAGTTCCACGGCGGACCATTCGACACCCGTCATAGAAACCGAATCAGTGCCAGTATATAACGAAAACGGCGGCAACACCGCTAGTGATGGTCAATTTTTCTCGAACGATGGCCTTTCCTCGATGGAACAAGTGCCCCTGTGCGAAGTGGTTCCGGAGCAGCAGATCGTTCCGAATGGTTCCGAGCAATTAAACGGAGAACTAGTGTCGGTAGGTGCGGAAAATGAAACAGCCGCTTCCACCTGCGTGCAGGACTTCTCGGAGAATGGATACTTCCCGTACACGAATGGGTATGATTTCGCACAGTTCTACAACTCGCTTTGCTATCCTGGCTGGATGATGGACCAGCAGTACCGCTTGTATGATGATGCTGGTAAGTGGTAACGTGCATGGAACCAGGGATAGAGGAATCATCTCTCATTTGTTGGACAATTTTCTAGTTCTTCCACTATACTGCGGTTCAGAGTACGCTATGACGAATGAAGAGGCCTACGGACATCAGTCAAGCTATAAGAAGCGTAAAAAGCGTTTCCGCATGCTTGAGGAGGTACGGCGTATCGGCATAACCAATTTTTTGTTTGTGTATTATAACGGCTTATTTTCACTTTACAGATGCCATCTGGCAATGGAAACCCTTCTGACGTTGGAGGTACAACTTCCACAATCGTGGTAAGTAAATTAAGTAAAACATCATTGTCACGATTTGTCAATATTGTGTCAACGTTGTGTCTTATACCTTCCTCAGGACGAATCCAACATTACTGGTAGCGGCAATGCTACCGAATGCGTGCCAGAAAACCATGTTCCTTCTACTGATGTTTGCAATCAGTCATATCAACTGAATGCAGATGTTCAAGAGTTTCAACCCTCCCCCATCCAACCTGACGCAACAACGATCATCCCAAATCTTGACCCAACTGAACCTGATAAAAACTTTGAACTTTCTGTCAAGATAAATAAAACCGCCAAGACTCAGGCTCCAGCGAAAAATCGACATCAAGCTGCCCCTAAGCTTTCAAAATCTTCGTCCAAAACAATGTCTGCCGGAGCTGTTGTTGCTGCTGCTGCTCCGCCTTCGGACGATGCGTCAAAAGTATCTTCAGTGTTGGGTAGTGGAAAACCCGCAGCAAACAAAGCTAATCGGAAGAAGGACCTGATCGAATCAACGCTAGCCTTTGCCGCCCAGAACATTGATCTCACGCGTCCAAAAGCGATCGCTTCCGAAGCGCCGTCCCACGATAGCGAACTGTGCTGGACAACCATCGATCGAAATGGCCGAAAGAAACGAATTGCATTGGTTCCGGACCAGGAACCGGTCACTGCCATTGAAACGGAGAAGCAATCTTCCGGGGAAGATAGAACGAATGAGAAATCAACGGTTGGAGATACGATACAGAGGTTAGAGCCATCGACCGTACTACAGGATAGTAGTCCTGCTGCAGCAAGCCCGTCATTGTCCGTCTCGAACGACGTGGCCACGGATGCTGGTGGTAAAAAGGAACCACAAACTAAAAGTAAGAAAAAGACACATAAGCACAAAAGACAACAACAGCTCCGCAAGTCGGTGACTAACTTCAATAAGCAACCGCTAGAAGGGTTCCAGCTAATCGAGCCTGAGTTTGCATCAGCTGCGGCGGGGCATCGTCGGGGTAGGAGTAGTGATAAGGCTGGACGTGTTGAACCGACCGCCCAGAAAGCTCTCGGTACAGTTGTGGAGATTGTATCGGGCAGCAATATCAAAGAGACATTACCCAAGGCGAACCTGGAGCAAAGCGAATACCGTGCTGTTGACGAGCAACCAGAAATCATGGATGAGAAATTGAATTGTGATAAATTAAGCAATGGTGAACCACCGGAAGTTTCACCCGCGGAAGAGGTCGTTGAGGTTGAAGTGGTTGAAGAGGAGGTGGTTGCTCAAAAATTGGTGCCACAGCTAGCACCTGCTTCTGCGTTTGGAGAGAAAGGTAATCTTAATGAGACTGAGACTGAAAATCACCACCAACAACAACAACAACCGACGACGTTGGCAGTCGTTGAGGAAGCACAAAACGAAGAACCTCAAGCTGAAGTCGTCGAAGAAGAAGAGGAGGTAACAGTCATTGAAAAAGAAGCGGTGATAGAAAATGATATCAAAAAGGTTGTACAGACTGAAGCTGTGTTAGGCGAAGCTGATCAGGAGAATGTTGAGCTCAACCAGGACTCTATCGAGCTTGTTTCTTCATCGGCAAGTCAAGAACCAAACGTGAAGAAGCAAACTGTGTCTGTTCACGATGGCGATAAAACAAATGAACTTCTATCGCCACCAACCTTCGAGGAGCAGCAGATAACAAACGTTGAACTGTCCGTCGATACGCGCGTATTTGTTGCCGTTGCCAAACAGCTCACAATCAGCCCCATCAGTCTCATCAATCCCACATTGCCAGCGCTCGAAGAGGATGAAGCGGAAGATCACGTGGATGGTGCGGATGATGGCATCGGATCGGAAGGTGACGATATTCGCACCAAGCGGGGAAGTGTTTCTGGAGCCGGCTATACCGAAAGCATTGACTCGGGTTTGCAAAGTCCTGCGCCTTGTGGTGGTGTAGCCTCACCCGAAACCTCTTCCATGGTTAGCTCGATCGAAAGTCAACCTGCCATAGACTTGCCGGGAGTGAACTCCGCCCAGTCGGCCTTGTCGCAGGTGGTAGGTACGTGGCTTATGAGCAAACTGCAAGTACACGAACCGGACGAGGTATTTGTGCTGCCAAGCAATCCACTGCTAATCCAGCGTCTGGAGCGGTTCCATCAGCTGCAGCGACGGGAGCGACGTGACCGGCTCCGTGGAGCTGTAACGTCTGAATCGGAGGGAGAAGACGAGGAGTATGATCTCGAAGACGACGATGATGATGATGATGACGCGGACAGTGACTACATGAGCGACGGTCAGGGTAGAATCGATCGTACCCAATCTGATGATGCAAATAGCACTAATCCAGGTTCGCCCCTCAACTCTACCCAACAGCAGGCGGTTGGTGTGGTGCAGAAAAGTCACTTAGATGATGCACAAACTGGGCCACAGCTTGTGAGCGAGAGCAAACAACACCGTGCACTGCAGCACAGTGATAGCGGCGATTCCGGAGCAAGCGTGCCGCGAACAGCTGATTCGAAACGCTGCTCGATCATGTAGGGATTCGCGCACTAGCCAAGACGAGCTTCATCTTCATCTTATAAATAATCTACATCATAATCAGAGCAGCCAGCCCTACGAAACTCACACGCGTGCCGACCGACACATACAGAAACACGCGCATACGCCGCTGATTGCCTTTTTCCTTCATGCTGAGATATTTCGTAAGGAGAGTTGATAAGATTTTCATAATCACACACACGTTAGGGGTTGTTAAAGACGCGACGGTTGGAAAAAACAGGAGAAAAGGTTCGCGGTACCATGAACACGCGTCCACCGCCCGTATCATTCGTCGCCGTTGTCTTTTTCTTAGTAGATTCGATATAACATAACTATGCGCGGCGGCATAGGAGCGGCGAAAGGTTAATATATTATGCATAAATTAGTATAAACTATGGCACACTCGTACTCTAATCGTACTGTTTTCCTTAACGATATAGAGCCTGCTAATTGTTAATACAACAAAAAGTGAGAGAAAAAACGTTGAAAATCCAATAGATCCCCCCACCCGGGAGGACACAGTGCTTCTACTGGAACGCTCTATTCGTTAATAAGGCACACACACAGCATGCCCTTGTTTAATACGTTGCGAGCTAATGGTTTCATTTCAAATGTTTTTCTTTGCATTCTATAGAGATTTTGCTCTGTTTTATTGTTTGTTTGTTTTGTTTTCTAGAAAAATGAACCTTGCTATGCTCCCTCCCCCACTCTCCTCTCCCCTTCTCGCGCTCGCTTACACTCGATTACTCGCATTGTTTGAATGCACTACTGTTGAACGTAATTCTTATTAGAGATATAATGATAAACAATAATAAAGAAAAAAAAACACTAGTTTGAAGAGCGCTGCAGGTTGTAAGCAATTTATGAACACTGCAGTTTGCAGAAGTAAATTTAACAGAAAAATGAACAAACCAAAAAATCGCCAGAAAGGAAGGAATAAAATGAGACAAACACTACACCACTGCTGTTGTGCTGAAGTTGAAACACTATGACAGTTATTTTAACCAATTTCCGTTGCGAAGGCGACAATGGTGTCTATCTTCACACGGCAAGAACGGGATTCAAATTCCATCTGGACTGACTGATACCACGTGGTATCAGCAAGTCTAGTAAGCCATTCGATGGCCAGCGTGACACAGCCAAGAAATCCAAGGTTTGTTAGAATGACAATGATCGACATCCTGTACCGGGTTTACGGTAAGCGTAATGAGCTAATAAGGGGCCACGAATCCACGAAGAACGTTTCCCCCGGTCTGCAGATTCAATCCTATCATACCGGGCCCCAAGAGCTGGCTTTTATGATAGGCCTCGCAACAGAGTAACCGTGCACAGTAGTAGCAGGGAATGATATTCGGGGCCTCTGATCTTCGGCTTGGGTTCCCGTTGAAGAAAAGGAATAATTCTCCCTTCCCCAGCTCAGCACATTTAACGATATCCCTTTTGTCAAGGGCCTCTAAACAGATTGAGCTACCCCTATAGGGGCTCAATACTTCCATTCCTCTTACAGCCACCAAGAGGCAAAATCCACCACTGCATGATAGACCAGGATCATGCGTTTGAGGCTCTCATCTATTCCCTCACGCGTTAGATTTCATCAAAAAAAATCCTTATCTTGAATAAAAAAACAGCATGGACAAGAATAAAAATATTTAGATACGCTCTAAATTGCTCGTGTCCAATCACTCATCACTAAGCCGGATGAAAAATATCGACAAACAAATTCTATGTCGATGGGCAAATCTAGAGCCATACAGAACACTTGTGCTCCTTTTGTAAATACTGGACATGGCAACTATGAGACATTACAATATCGATTCTCAGTTTTTTAACCACGTTCAAATGGAATATTTTTTGACACAATATGATCAGTGGTGAATCAGGCTCATGTCATGTGGATCATGGTGGATCATGTCATGAGGGACACGGGCGGCAAACAGAGGAATATTCGATCGTGACCAGTTTACATGACTTACCATTTGAACATCTGTGAACTGTGAACTGTGAATTGCTAAGAACACTAGACAGTTGTAGCATGAGTAACTAAGCATGTTACCCGAAATTCATTAACCCTGTCCCGGGCAACTAGAAAAACTTCATGTTCCAGGCACCAGCTTGACATGTTTTAAAGGTGTTAATAAAATAAGGCTAAAGGCTCAAGTTGCACGCAGCAAACTCACATGCAAGCTCCACAGTCGTTTGTGAACATGGGTGAGTAGGACATATTGAAAATATTAAAACTATTGGTTTATAAAATCCAAAAAAAAATCTTATTTTAACTAGTTTTAATAAAATTTTAGTGATTCAATCAACTTTCTACTCAAATCATGTTTAAATATAATTTTTTTCTGTATATTGAGCCATTTAAATAAAAAAAAATGACTCACTATAGAATTATTTCAATTACAGTATCAACTGTCTCGTTTAAATGGTGAAATAAGTTAGTGAAATCTTTTCGTAAATTAGTCTTATACATAAGCTAGCTTTTGCGACACTTGACAATAATTTCAAATAATTTTCCATAATGCGCATAATGGTCACCATCTACCGTGATTTTTCACACAAGCTTGCATGAGATGAATCCCGTACAACTTGAGGGCCTTTATTACTCTTTAGCCCTTAAATAACTATCTACAAAAAATCATGCCATATTTGAATAATCATAAATTGGGTATTACTACGAGTAGAGGCGACATATGTATATCAATGGAAAGAAGAAACGTTAGCTTAATTTTCATTAGAATGTAGCACCACAATTAGCAACGCAAAGTTGCTGGCTACATGGGTAGCCAGATTGCTAAGAATGGGGACATAGGAAAAATTAATTCTAAAAAACTTATTTAAACCATTCAGATTAATTTAAGACAAAGATAACTGTAATTTGCCCAAATTAAACAAATTTCAATTCAGTCGGGTTTTTAGAACCGGAGAAAGAAGCAATTAAAATCGGTTAGGTCACCCGATGCACGATGCATCGTTTAAAACATTGAACTCGAAATGAGCCTGAGCAACATCTCCCCCTAAGCTGTGTGCAACAACCCCTATCCTTGACCTATAATGCAGCGCTGCCTACTTGTTCTGCGTCTGTTTCGTCATCGGCCATGAAGGTTATCCTCCGAGAGAGTTTTCCTGCGGAGAACGGACTAAGGCACGAAGAGGGAAGGCCACGAAAAATTGAAATTCCTCACCATCAATGCAAAACCAAATAAACATCACCAGCTGGTGATGTAAAGAACGAAAGCCATCAACAGTAGTAAGAACAGCGATGCATGTAATCTGTAAACGTTTGGGTAATTTGGTGTACGATAAAAATAACTTCACGCTGACCATAATGGCAGCGAATCTTTTTTGCTCTTCTGCTGAATTCACTGTTTGACCAATGTGTTTTATTTTTATTTCGATCGCAGGAGCATGAAAATACACGTACACTACAATGAAAATGTAGATGCACATGTGTGCGTGTGTGTATATATGGGCGAGTAAAAAATCACAGCAACCCTTGAACGAGAAAAAGACAGTAAACCGTCATGAAAAATCATGATCGCATGATGTGGATAAGCCAATTGACCGGTGCTGGTGTTGGTTCGCCATTCGTCTTAGTGGGAGAGGCGTTGTTTTTAGGTGTTCAAAGTTTTTTAGCCAAAGCATCGATATTTTGGCCAGTCCGTGCCAGTGTAGCGTGCTGTAAGGGGTGATCTTCAAAATTGCGTCAGCATACTTGAAGTGTTGTGATCTTACCGTGCTCTTAATCCGAACCGAACCAACCCATCCGAACATAGTGCTACGAATACGGAAAATGGAAGGTGACTTCAGAAGCATCATGCATCTGAGCTATCGTGATTATCGTACGATACCGGAGGAATTGCGTGGCACCGGAAGGGACCAGATTGACGAGATTTATCTTAAAGAAAACCTTATCCACACGCTTCCGGATTGGTTCTTTGTGGAGATGTGTCATTTGCGTTTTTTATATCTTGCTGGTAATATGATTGAAACGCTCCCGAACCAAATCGGCCGCCTGGAGTGTCTGGAAACGCTTGACCTATCCGATAACTCACTCCACCGTTTGCCCAACTCGATTGGACGATTGAAGCGATTAACCAAACTAATGCTAAATGGCAATCACATCCACCAACTGCCGTCGGGTTTGTATAACGCTCTAAAGACCAACATAATTACGTCACGTTAATGGCTTACTTTGTTGCAGAAATTGGTCATCTCCAACGGCTAGAGGAGCTACACGTTCGAAAAAATCGTCTAACAAACATTCCCGTCCAACTCTCCCAGTGTGTCTCGCTGGAGGAACTTCAGATGGACGACAATCCCGGCTTGGTATCCATTCCTACGCGTGTGTGCAATCTTCCCGTGCTGACATACGTGTCCGCCGAGCGGTGCAACCTGTTTCAGCTACCGTTCACCATCAACACCACCACACTGTGCTTCGTACTGCTGTTTAACAGCAACCAAAGCCTAACGCACTGTCCACTCGCATTGGAACGCTTCGCCCAACCGGACTACGATGCAATGGAGGACAAGATGAAGCGTATCAAAAATCCATCGTGCTACCGTCAGATCCACTGTAAAGTGGTGCCATATCTGCTCAACTTTCCATCCGAGCTAGGGAAACTGCGGAACCGCCACAGTTCCGGAACGGTGCCACACTCACTGTTCGAGACAGCGTTGCGCGCTTCGTCGCGTTATAGACTACTGCGGTGGGATCACACGGAAAGGTACGGTTTACCACAATGCCTTATGAACCGGCTTATCAGTGGGGCAGTGGGCTGCTGTAGCAGCGTTCCTTGCGGGAAGGAGATATTTTCCGAAGCTGTTTTAGCGCTTGTTAAGCGGTAAGTTTACATTGTACTTTAAAATTTAAATAATTTAACCAGAGAATTATGAAATGCCTGTTCTCCTTCGATAAACGGTCAATGCTGTGCAGACAATCTTAAAAATTTAAATTCGTCCACACAACTTCTTTCCAGAACTTCATGGTTTTATTTATGTGGGTTCTGGCTAATTGGAGCCATTTTTTTTCTTGTAAGTCTTGTAAGACTGATAACACGACCTGAAATCGATAGGTTTAGTTTCCTTTCATGGATTTTTCTTGATTAATTTTGATGATTTTGCGATCATTTCGGAGGCCGATTATGAATAATCTTCTGAAAAAGCACGACGACTCATTTTTTTTTTGGCGAATATTCCGTCGGATTTTATACTTAAAATCATATTTGCGTTGATGGATCTTTTTTTACTCTACCTCAAACAGAAGATAATTGAATATTTCGACAATAGTAAATTTGAATCAACAAATATATACCCATATATGGATAAACATATGTTATATGACTCGCAAAGGAACTGAGCATGTGTGAATAGAGACGTTCTTAAGGTTGACCTTTTTTCCGTCGGTCACCGTAGGTACATTGTATTATTCTACTTGAGTGTAGGTTGAACCACAATCCTGAAAAACGCCATCATGTGAAAACAGCAAAGTTTATTATATAACACACGTGATGGACACCATGACCGGGCCGTGTCACGAAGACGTGCCCTTTAAAAGAGAAGGCCAACATGAGTGAATGAGTGATCGACACCATGCACTTGGTATAGTTTACTGTTAGGCACCATGCGCCTCCATCGTCTTTCAATACGATCGTACATGTGCACTACTCCGGGCACGTGCTTTTAAGTTAATGTTCAAATTGAACGAAATGAAAGCGTATGGAGCTGGGTGAGAGTGTACTGTGCGACAGGTGCTTCTGATCGTACCGGTTGCTTATTCATGTCTAGTAAATCGTCGATCGCACTCCAAAAGATGAATGAAAACAATTACATTTAATCGGATAGAAAATTTGAATTATTTGTTCACATAGGTATCTTTCACTTGTATCTTTTTTTTATAACTGTTGATAGGGCACAGGATTCACTCTCCTCCTTTATAGGACTTGGACTTGAAATGGGGGCGGGCCGTTGATGATGCAATGGAGGCGTCGGCCTTCATATGGCAGAACCGGGGTTCGAATCCGGACCGTTTCGACGTAGTGAGGACCTTACTATCTACCTACATGGTATCGGCAAGTCTAGTAAGCCTGTAGTAATGTCCGGCGTGACCTTAAGGTCGTTAAGCCAAGAAAAAGAAGAGTTTGAATGAGATTTTATAGCTTCAGTGGACGATAAATATAATTCTATTAACACAGAATTTTACACTAAACGAACGAAAAGCTCCTACAAGAAAAAACAGCGATAAACGTCATATTTTCACAAATCAGTATGAAAAAAAAATTTTAAAAAGTAAATTGTTCAAACTGCAGATGTTAAGAGCCGCGTTTGGAATATTCTCCACTGTATTCTCTTATCGTAAAAGGCCTTTTTTGGCAATAATGTTTTTTTTTCTTCCGTGCACCTTCACAATCTTATCATGGGGGTGCTCGTATCTCTTACACATTCACCGAAGGGGGTCATTGAGTTAAAATTTATTTTCATATCGTTTTTTGTTTTATTTTTACTTTCAGGAAAGAATATGCGCGAAACTTCGTGCTAAGCGTTTTGTTTTGCTCGCACCTTTGTGCGGACCGTTGGTTCCAGTACAACTGTGACGCGTACGAGGAGCTCGATTGGGATATTCCCAACTAATGACAGGAGTACCAGTATCATTTCATGCACAAAAACTTTATAGGCGGGACTGTAGTTAAGAATGAAAGAGAGTGTAAAGAATTTAAAATTACTTAAGAACGTCGAATGGAGATCGTTACACCAACACTTACCTCACTGTGGATCGCAATGACACCGTCCTCCGCATTGGCACGGATTGAAATCGATGCAAATCCGTTCGGTTCCACAATCACCTGCAGCCCGGTACAGGTTTCACCCTCGCGCGAACCGGAAATGACGTCACAGTAGATACCGGCCGGCAAACCTGTCTGCAGGATCACGTTCATGTCCACAGGCTCGAGGTTAAACGCCACGAATCCAACATTTCCACGTGCAAAAGCGATCTGATTGTTACCATTGTCCCACCAGTGCAACATCGGTGTACCCCACGCAAGATTGCGGAAATGGATCATGCTGTACATCTGGCGCCACCGGTGCTCACACACCCAACCACCACCGCACGTCTTGTCCGGGTTGATGATGGGCGAAAGAAGATTACCCTGTGCATCAGCCGGCGGACCCTGATCGAAGCTGGTAAAATCGAACGAACTCATAATGCGCAGCTGACCGTACGGATAGGCCGCAGCAAAAGCGGTAGCCATTTTGTACGGTTTGGGTTGCTTGTACGTGAGGATTCCATCATGGCCACGCTGATTATCGTGATTATCCACAAAGACGAACGCATCGCGTGTAGAAAGTAGACCCCACGATTCGCCAAAGTTGGACAGCCAACGGAGAGCATCACCTCCACCGAATGCCCGGCCCAGATAGTGCGAAAACATGAACTCCGTAACCGTGCCGAGATGTATGTACTCGTACTTACGGACCGCTTCATGGCTACCCATATCGATAACCTCCTGCGCCAGGAACGCTCGTGAGCCGGGAGCAAATCCGTACGCAGTGTTAAGATTATTGAGCCGTCCGAAGATTACCTCCAGATCGGCAGGCCACATGTGTTTGGCCGCATCCACACGGAACCCGGCAACACCGAGCTCGATCAAATGGTTCAGGAAGTCGACGATGCGATCGCGAACCCACGGCACACCTTGATTGAGATCGTGCAACCCTACAAGCTCGCAGTTACGGATCTCGATCGCATTGCCCCAATCGTTGATCGCACACGGTGTGTTGAAGTCAGGCCAGCCGAACGGTACTGCCGGGAATTGGCGATCGGACGGAATGGCCGTCGATCCACCGGTTCCGGGTGCGGGCTCGACGGGCTGCGTTGCTCCCATATGGTTAATGATAATATCCACATACAGACGCACACCGGCCGCATTACAACGTCGGGACATGTCGGCAAATGCAGCCTCCGATCCTGAGCGGGTCTCTAGCTTGAAGGAAATCGGCTGATACCGTTCCCACCAGGGTCGGTTTCCATCGGCTTGCCGAATCACAATATTCTCGTTGACTGGCGATAGCTGCACACCACCGTAACCTTTCGGTCCCAGGAAACGCTCACATTCGTCCGCAATATCGCTCCACTTCCATTCGAACAGATGCACAATGGTGCTGTGACCACGGACAAAGTGTGGATCGTGCTGACCAGCTACCGGACGGCTTGTAAACACGACCGCCAACACCAGGAACACCGCCAAACGAACGTTCATTTTTGTTGTGCGACAAGTCTAACGACGCCCGATTATACGGGGGACTGGAGCAATACTTAGAAGGCGCGTCCATTTTATAGCAACTGCATGGACAAATCAGTTGATGGGAAAGCAATGTTTTGGAGATGATTGTTTTATCGATAGACATTACACGGTACGGGTGCGACTGATAAGGCTGCTTGTTCGATAGGAAGGCTTTCAATCAGTCGAGATTAGTTATCTAGCTTTTCTAGTATGTTATGCTCGGTGTGAATGGAGTTAAACTTCTACTATTAAACTGCGGTTACATATAGGCCGAAAGAACGTATTTTCCAAGCAACAATGTTTCATAAGACAATAATATCGTACTTATATTTTTATATCATTTACAGAATATAGTTAATAATGTATGCAACGAAAATTTTTTTACTGTTTTCAATGATTCTACGAAAGCTGTAAAGCTGTAGCTTCTCCCTGCTGGAGAAAAAGTCAAGCATCAAATATGTTCGGACCAAGCGACCGAGCATCTGTGTTTATCAGTGGCGGGTTTAATGACAAGCGGAGTGAGCGGCCCCGAGCTAGTACAGAGGGGCCCAAATCCACAAAGAACATTCCCCCCGGTCAGCAGATTGAATATGATAGGGGCAAATAAGAGGATCTAACGGTGGACGGATTAAGTGGCCACCTAGGGCCCCGAGGGTTGGCTCGTATAAAGGGCCTCGTTACAGTATCGTGCACCTTTTCGAATGCCTAGAAAAACCCAATTTTCTATGCTGTAATCTCCTTGCATTTACGATAAGCAATTGTTTACTGACCAGAGATTTTATTTGAAAAGTGGCAATCTTTGTGTTGTAAAATTTATTTATTTTGTTTATGGCAGCCGCAAAAGTATTCTTGTATAAGGCTTTTGTTGCATAATAATGTGCAATTAGGATATGAATTCAAATATCTCATAATGATCATATTATATTAATTATGTCCAAATCTCTCCCTTTTTGTCTTTATTAATGACTAATTCATTCATTGGTGATCAATCTAAATAGCGTATAGCAGATGAATAGTCTTTTTTTGCAAAGGGATTTAGTTTTAGAAGAGATTCAATAAATGATCAGCATAAGGATACAAGTGAAAACACTTTAGCAAGTCTTCACTTACGTGTGCTTGTGCAATTGCTTTAATTATTGATAACTGACTATAAGACTTTCGTTTGAACTATTTCGAATCAGGAAAAACTGTTTGGATTATCATGCGACAAGCTTTCTTATTCGGGAAAATGAATACTTTCATACCGCATATATGGCCTGCCCGGGTAGGTGGTTATAGAAGTAAGAGTGTATTTTTGGCTATTGAAACGATTACTTTGAACGGCACGCCACCACTGTGCTCAGCTTCTTCTAGAACTTTAATTCGAGCTAAGTTCGAGCAGTTTTCGAGCAGCTCAAAACACAAACAAACATCACCGCCTACAGGCAACACTGCCCGCTGACTTGACATTTGCACACCCAAGCCGAATGGTGGAGAGGAGTCGCAGCAAATTTGTCTCCGATTAACATCTGAAATTACACGTCAGTTTATCGATTTTTCATCCCCACAATAGTACGGTGGTAGTTGCATTTCGTTAAAGTTGCCAGCCAACATGGTGTTGCAAAAATCGTTGCGCACTAACGCGGACAGCGAGAAGGAAAACAAAACAACCGCAGCAGCGTCTGTTAGCGGCGGCGGTACGGGCAGCGGGGGGAGTGATGCACATGCAAGTGGTGCCGGGTGTTCTAAACAAACGAAAGAAAAAGCTTCCGACACCCAGATCGTTGGTTCGGATGGCGTTAGCTCGAGTGCGGCCGGCTCACCGGATGCGAGTGGTGGAGAGGTAAGAAAGACGCAAACGGGGATGATGATGGAGAGGGTAAAATTGGTGAAAATATTGTGTTGTTTGCTGTGTTGCAGGGTAACAAGGATGAGCTGGTTATTGGTGAGGAGTATATGGTCCAGCGGCAGGACGGTTCGTGGCATTTGGCACAGCTGATTCAATCACGTCAAAACCCGTGCGATCCGAAACAGCTAGAGTACTACATTCATTACGAAGGACTTAACCGGCGGCTAGATCAGTGGGTGACACGGGATCGAATATCGAACGACGGGGTACCGGGAACCAGTCCAACCGGTGCCGGGAGTGATCGTCCGACTAGTGTCTCTATTCCATCGAACGTTTCGGGCGATGGTACTTCGGCTAGGAAAAGTCCTCTCGGATCGAGCACGGTTAATGCCAAAGATCGATCTTATGGGTTAAAGCCGGGTTCGAAGGAAGTCGGTTCGTTGCTGACGAGTGGTGCTGATTACATCGGTTCCAGTCTTGATGGGACGGACACGGATCGGAAAATAACGCGCAACCAAAAGCGGCGTCATGATGAGATAAATCACGTACAGAAAACGTACGCTGATATGGACCCAACAACGGCAGCACTTGAGAAAGAGCACGAAGCGATCACAAAGGTGAAGTACATCGATAAACTGCGCATTGGCAGGTACGAAATCGACACCTGGTACTTTTCACCCTACCCCGAGGAGTATGGCAAAGTTGGCACGATGTACGTGTGCGAGTACTGTCTGCGATACATGCGGCTGGCAAAAACCCTAAAAGAACACAAAGCCGTCTGTACCAGACGTCAGCCACCGGGTAACGAAATCTACCGGAAGGGAACATTATCGATCTTCGAAATAGACGGCAAAGATCACCGATTCTATTGCCAAACGCTGTGCCTGATGGCCAAGCTGTTCCTCGATCACAAAACGCTCTACTACGATGTGGATCCGTTTTACTTTTATGTGCTGTGTGAAATCGATCGCGAAGGACAGCACATCGTGGGGTACTTTTCCAAGGAGAAGGAATCACCCGAAGGCAATAATGTTGCCTGCATTCTCATACTTCCACCCTACCAGCGGAAGGGCTACGGCAAACTGCTGATTGCGTTTAGTTATGAACTTTCGCGTCGCGAAGGGATTATTGGAAGCCCGGAAAAACCGCTGTCCGATCTCGGCAAACTCAGTTACCGTAGCTATTGGGCGTACACGCTGCTCAAACTCATTAAGGACTATCGGACGACGACGATAAAGGAACTGAGCGAACTGTCCGGCATCACGCCGGAAGACATCATCTACACGCTGCAGTCGCTGAACATGGTGAAATATTGGAAGGGTCAGCATGTTATCTGCGTAACGCCAAAACTGATCCAGGAGCATCTCCAGATGCCACAGTTCAAGAAGCCGAAGCTGATGGTGGACCCGGCATACCTCAAATGGACACCGCAGAAGCGCAACAACCCAGCAAAGCAGATAAAGAAGAATTAGATTAAGAAACCCACCCTTTGTCCTTTGATGCCCGGTTTTGCAAATGTTGGAAATGCAGCTTTGAATTGAGATTCAAAGAAAAAATAACCAGATTTTACTTACGGCGTTGTTATTGTGTATTTATCTTTCGCACGTGTATTCATGGACATTCAGAATCGAAACTGGCTGGTAAAAGTCTTGAGGACAAATCGGTCGTGAATAGTAAAATCCTTAGCCGAAATTAGAGCTCGTGAGTGTCTGAGAAGGGATTTATGTTCAAACTTTTGCTGTATTTGTTACTAATATCGCTACACACCATTTTTTGACAAAATGTTATTACACTTTGCATGCTTGACGACATGATCCGCACTTTGCATATTTTTCGGTGACAAAAAATTTTTGTAAGGATGAGGCAAGGTATTCTCGATTTTTTTTTCCCCCGGAATCGATTTTATTACCATTTCCGGGAACAAATACGAAACCAATTCCAAAATCGATTTAGGATATAACTGAAAAAACAGATAGCGATTCGTAGAACTTCTTCCGTTTCTTAGAATCGGTGCCGATTCCGGATCGCGATCCGAACCTACTATTCGGAGTCGATTCCGATCATAACAGCATTTTGCTCATCACCATCGTGTATACACCGTGCGCGAATGATGACAGCTGTCATCGGGGAGAGTATAGCAAAACAAACACATTTCCGTCCTCTGCAGCCGGCTCAAATATTGGGCAAGCAGCAGCAGCAGCACACAGTGTACTTCCGCAAAATTGTTTAAAAAAGGAATTGAATGTTATTTCCAACCAGTTCTCTGACCCTTTTTGTTCGTCGTTTTGTAAAACGCGGTAAACAACAATATTTAAAAGCACGTGCGATGACAACACTTCATGATGTTGTAGGAAAGCTGAATGAGTTTGCACCGGAAAATCTGTCGGAAAAGTGGGACAATGTTGGCCTGCTAGTGGAACCGCGAAACACCAGGTAAAATCGCGAAAACGTTTGTCTAATTGAGATTAATATGAACATTTTCGTTTTAGTTCCATTACCAACATCCTCCTGACGATTGATTTGACGGAAGCGGTGGTACAGGAGGCCCAGGAAAAGAATGTCCAAATGATCATTTCTTACCATCCTCCAATATTCGCTCCGCTTAAACGTTTAACCCAAGCATCGTGGAAGGAACGCATCGTTATCGACTGCATTCGGCACGATATTGCCATCTATTCGCCCCACACAAGCTGGGATAATGTTAGCAATGGCGTTAACGATTGGCTAGCGGCATCACTTCCCCATGTTAGCTCCCGGCCGATTCTCGAAAATCCACTCAATTCGACATACGGAGCTGGTAGACTGTGTGAAGTTAAGGGTGATCCCATTCCGGAGCGGGATGTCGCTCAGCTCATTACCAAGCACACGCAGATGAACTGTGCCATGGTTAGCTTGGCAGCGAGAGGGGAGGAAAATCGCACGATTCGGACGTATGCCGTTTGTGCCGGATCTGGCGCTAGTGTGCTGAAAGGGGTCAAAGCCGATATGTACATTACGGGTGAGATGTCCCACCATGAGGTACTGGAAGCAACGAGCAACGGAACGTGTGTGGTGCTGCTCGGCCATAGCAACTCGGAGCGTGGCTATTTGGCCGTTTTCAAAGACATTTTGAGCAAACGTTTGGCGAACGGTGTGACGGTGCACGTGTCCGAAAGGGACAGAGATCCAATGAAGCTGGTGTTGAATGAAAATGCAAGCTAAATTAAGCAAAATGGAACGGAATAAAAAAGGCTAAATCGCCTGCATTTCGCCCAAGTGGTGCAATAGTCTAGAAATTAAAATGTCCATTATTTCGGAGCTTTCTAAAAAGATGTTCACTCCTTTAAGCATTCATTGCGTCTAATACTATGGTTGTAACGACATTTAATACGAAAAGGAACTAAATAAGTTACTAAAGCAGTGTAACAACTTACAAGCATGATGAGTCCTTCTCAGCTCCGGAAGTTTACTGTCCGCCCGATACGATATGCTGCACTACATCGCCAAAAGTGGCAAAAATACCACTCACTTTTGGTCGGCTTTCCGCAGTGTACAGTTCTGGCTGATACTTTCCTGTCTCCACCAGGTAGCCCTTCATTCCAATGCTCATCGCACCGAGACAATCGTCATTTGGATCCTGGAATAAAGGAATAAAGGGTTTTAAAATGTTTATTAGCTACCGTAGGAAATAAGTCATATTTTTCGCTCCACCCCTTACATCTCCAATCATGACGCACTCCTCAACCGCAACCCCGTCCGGCAGGGCCGAGCGGAAAAAGTATTCATTTGGCTTCCCAATACAAACCGCCGACACGCCCGTACTATACTCGAGCCCTTTCACAAAGCAACCGGGCCCAAGTGCGATACCATCCTTCGCCTTGTAGTACCGGCCTTCGTGGATGGCCACGAGCTGAACTTTACTTTGTTGACGCAGTACACGGAACGCTTCGTTCATATGCTCGTAAGAGAAACGTTCCGGCGCAAGGCCCACCACAACGGAATCCAGTGGACGAGCGGGATCGTTCGGTGGCATATCCGTGCGGGCATCATCCGTTAGGAGGTAGTACGGATTGAGACTGCTTTTACGAACGTATTCCGACGCTGCTGCTAGCGATCCGTAGATTTCTTCCCGTTCTAGCTCGAAGCCTATTTTGCGTAGCCTAGCGAACAGCGAGCCAACACTTTCTTTCGTTGTGTTGGTTACAAACTTTACTTTAACGCCATGTTCACGCAGTCTGGAAATCGTCAAGAAGAAATTTAGTTAGAAAGGATTAAATATCTTTCAATGGTGTTCCCATCTGCATACCTTTTCAATGCTTCGACTGCTCCCTCGGTCGGTTGATCGTCGACATGCAGTGTTCCGCTTAGATCAATCAGCGCTAGCTTTACACTCGATTGAGACATATTCCGCTTTATTACCGTTAAAACTCTTGCGAAAGCGAACAAACGCGCAGACGGGAGGGTTTGCATGGAAAACCTAATTCTGGGTATTATTTTCATTTGAATTGAATCGTTTGTTTGTGCTATTTCGGTTGACAGTTGCGATTTGACAACAGAAAAGCGGCTGGCTGGCAGCACTGACGTTATTTTTGAAAAGAAATGGTAAAAAATATTTGGTATTAGTCAATTCGATGCTTTTTTATCAAAAAAGAAAACTTCTTAAATACAAAATTGATCTTTTTTATAAAAAAATATCGCAAAAAATGGAGTTTTTTTCGATTTTTCCGCGGGACGAAATATAGAAACCTTGACAAATATGGTTGACAGATGTGTAGAGGGCACTTCATGTGTTTCGAGCGTGCACCACCGAACGGCATATTGTCATTCGCCCAACCGAATCACACAAAAAAGTCACATCAGAAAAAGTTCGGTCGCACGGGGAAAAACGTCGCCATGTCGCCGTGAAAATCGTGTGAAAAACGGGTGAAAACCGTCAGTAAAACCAGAGCCCATAAAACTTCCAACTTGCCGTGCCCTTTCGCGTTTGTGTTGTGCGTGCGTGAACGTATGTGAATAGTGTGTATTGTTCTGATGTGGTGAGCATAATTTTTTTTAAAAACATTTGACCGATGTTGGCGAATGTTTATAGGAGGGAGGAGATATACTCTCTCGTACAACACACCAATCGATTGGACTCAAGAAAATGAAATACGGAACGGACGGGGCGCATGAAAAAACGGGTCTGTTCTGTTGAATGGTGCTAAAGTGCAGCGGGGAAAAGGATTATGCTCGGGAAAGCTATCCAACTTTCCAAACAGTTTCCAACATATTTCCACATAAACCGTGGTTTCATCAACATCATCATCGTCATCATCATCAGGCTCTAATGTTGTGTGTTGAATCGGTTCTATTGTGCGCAAAAGCGCAGCATATAGAAGTGTTGTGTCGCCCGTTCTTTATGCGGTGCAGTGTCCACAAAGCTCGCGATGATGTGTTTTCCATTTTGCCGTTTCGCAGCAAAGATGGTTAAAAATTCGCAGAAAATAATTTTTAAAATTTGTATGCACTTTCAGCACTACCACGTCCTAAAGTGCTTCAAACGTAACAGCTGAAAAAGCAACCTTTTGAACAATCCTTCTCAAGAACAGCGGTGCAAGCGTCGCCATGAATGATTTTCCCAATGCATCCTTCGATTCTTTCCGTTTCTATGCCCCCGTTTACGTACCAGTTGTTTCCAATGAGAAACACAAGCAGGCGACAAAATTAAACGACCGTTTTCTTTGGCCCCATGCGTTCAAGCGTAAACACAAGCGCGCTGCTACCCACACAGGGGGAAAAAGATTTTCCGAGATTTTCGGCTGTGACGGCCATCACCGTGTGTGTTTTCTCAAAAAATCCCTCATCCCCCGCAGTTCGACCCTCCACGCTACAGGATTTAAGTCATAGGCACAACATGTCTTCCTCCCTTTCATGTTTTTATTTAACCTAAACGAAAATTACACACAGACACACGAACACGCGTTCGTTTTGGGAAGGGCGTGTATGTATGGTAAAGGGAAAAACCATCGTAGGAAGCTGGGAGATACGAAGAAGAAGAATGATCCTTTTTCCGAAACAACCACGTGCCTGTGAGTGTGTTTGTATGTTTGCTTATAACGAAGAAACCGTAGATAAATGTGTGCTCGTATCCTTTCTTTCTACCGCATATAAGCCTTACGCGTCTCACACATGCATATGGGAGCAAAAAGGAAAACACACCAGCCAGCCGGCATGGATGAGAAAATTTAATATAGAATCTAATTTTCCTTTCTTGTGGCGACACACTGCTCAAACGGGCACGTTCCTACATGCAAAACCACCTCATATAACAATTTTCACCTTCACCTGGAAAAGCTTGGTTGGTTGAAAATAATGGCGTGTCGTTGGACTAATTTTCCCAATTGTAAGAATAGGAATTTTAGAACAAATCGGAACAAGATAATGGCAATCAACAATAATTGATGCTTTAACTTACTTTTCTATCACAGACAGTCAGTTCCTCTGGTTGGCAAATGCATTAAACAGGCATGGAAACTGATCACAAGCTAAAAGGCATCAATACAAAGTATTTAGTAAAACTATTCTGCGTTCCATTTTTCCCCGGCCTTTTTGATTTGTCGGAAAAGAAAAGCGAGCTAAAAATTCCAGAATAACATCCCCAAAACTCCATAAACAGGGTTTTACCTAGTCACTTTGCAATTTGAAACGGTGTATTTCGTCGGTCTTGATCTTTGGCAGATTAACCTATGGGTGGAGATGACGGGTTTTCTCCATTGCCCCTTGCAAGTAGCTTGTATATGCGCCAGGTTCTCAAAAAGTGATTTCATAGCGAGAATGTTTCACAAACACTCATGAGAACCCGAAATTTTGCTTTTGAAATCTCTCGTGTGCCGCGGTCTACATGTATTTTCAACCCTTTCATATGAATTTCAACACAAATGTCTAATCGCACCTGCATGAAATGTAAACAAACTATGATTTTAGAGAAATTTCGTTTTTAAACGATTATATATTTTAACATATAAAATTCAGCAAAAAAGTATCTAAATTATTAATTTCATACTTCCACTAGTTTTCACTACCAATAATAGCGAATTATTGCGTTCCACGCGCTTGCGGGATTTTCGAATGTTGAAAATCATATGGAAGGATTGAAAATATATAAGAAACGGATACTGTCGAAAGACACAAAGTCTCTATAAGCCAATAAGCAAGAAAAATGACTGAAATCCCATTGCTCGACGTAAATAGAAATACATACCAGGACCGACGAAATATTCCATTCAAATTACAAAGTGACTAGGTAAACCCTGTATAAATGAACCATGGCAACAGGAAGGGTGGGATTGGCCTTAAGTAGGACAGCCAGCCGCCAGCCTCGCCAAAAAATCAATCAGGAAAAGTTTTTCCCTCCCGCGTGTCATGCAAACACGGTTCCGCTCCATTCTATTCGATATAAATAGTTTTTCTTAAATTCTTACTCCTCTTTTTCTTCACTTTCTTTCTTTTCAGTGCATAACCAGTTCGGTGGAAATATGATTAAAATTTGATTTTCCTATTGCGGCACAAAGGATAACAAAGCAGCCGGCTCCAGTTTGCGCTCTCTCTCTCTCTTTCTCCGGAAGAAAACAGTGTGATTTTATTTTGCATTTATTGTAGGGAAAAAAAGAGAATAGAAATATTAAACATACCCACACCTAGAGGAGTCATCCGTCATACCAGACATCCAAATGGCTACCTGTATCCGGGAAAATTTTCACCGGCTTCCATCACAATAATCATCCTGGATTGGGGTCGGGTGTGTGCCCGATTTGTTTGGTGTGTTTCCCTTTGCACCATCTCCATCGCGTGTGTGTGTCTGGGTCCGTTATTATTGTTGCGGTGAAAATCCTTCAAAATCCTGTCCCGCGCGCGCCTCTCCCGGATTCACCGGTTTCTGTGTCAGTGTGTGTGTGTGTGAGTGAGAAAAAAGGAATAGTTTACGTGCAATCATAATTTTTTTTTGCTCTTTTTGTTTTTCACCGGTGTGGTGTGGAAAAAAGGTGTTGTTTAAATGTTTCCAATCGTGGCAACCGTGGCGTTTTGCGTGTGCTTTTAAGTGTCCTGGTGGTTTGTGTGTGTGTGTGTTAGCCGGAAGTGTACAAAAAAGGAGAAGCAATTGCAGCGGATAATAATCAACGTGGGAAATTGCAGTACCACCGGGTTGTCCTGGGACAGGTCGTTGTGGATCCAGTGCAAAGAGCAGCCATACACACAAACACACAAGCGCCGGTAAAACCAACGCCCCACATGCGCGGCGTGGTAGGGAAGCAGAGGAATACCCGGTCGTCACCGGATCGGGCTGTGAGGAAGGATTAATCCAACGTTTTGCGAGCGGCAATACGTAGCGCGGGCACAGTAAATAAAATTGCACAATAATTATATCGACCGGAAGTGGACGAGCCACGGGACGTGAGAGAGATGGTTGCAATGCCGGCCGGATGCATCACCCGGTCGTCGTCGGCAGCTCCTGTTGGCTGTTGGCGTGTGGTAGCGGCATTGCTGATAATTAGCTGTTTATATAATCCGCCAGCAGTGGAAGGTAAGACATGCTTTAGTTATCTATTTTAGCCGAAAACATCGTTACTAATAATCCGAACGAAGCTGCAATATGTCTATGGGTGCCAAAAATTGCATAGCCAAAAAAACGCCCCCCCCAAACGACGAACGAAATTGCATACCTGTGCGAAAGAATGCGACTCACAAATCGATCGTTTTTCGTAGCTGAAAATTCCGACAATTTTCGATGAAAGTTTCGTCACGCGATCACGAGAGCTTCGGATGGCCAGTGTGAGTGAAAGAGACACATAGATTGTTGGAAAGGTAGAAAACACACAGTGGAAATACCCCTTTTTGCTTGTGTGCTTTCTCGCAAAGTGTGTGCGTGTGTGCGTATGACAAAACCCGGTCTCTAATCGACCGCTTTCCGCCGTGCGCGTCGGTGTATGTGTGTATACATTTGCCATCAGGGTGGGCTGTGTTGTGTCATCCTGCTGAAAATTTCAATGAATTTCCCAACAAGAGGGAAAAACAAACCCGGCTGGATTTTCCTTTCCGTTCCAGAGTCTGTTCTGCTCATGCTGGCGCCTGTCGCTTTTGCTCTACCGGTCGCTATCTCTTTTTCGTAACCACGTGCGTTTGATAGAGAGCACAAGGACTCGTCTGATGCAGCAAAATGTGCCCTTTCCAGCGCACGATTGTGAGGGAGTGCATGAAAGGGATAACGTAGAGAGAGAGAGAGAAGAGAGAGCGAATGTCCTTTCATCATCAATGCCATCTCTCTTTGTTGTTTTTAGTAACCATCTGCGGGTTGTATCCTCGTTTTGGAATTGATATTTGTTATTTAAAATTTATCTGTGTTTGAAAATTTATCTGAAGTTTTTCATTTAATTCCTTCAGTAAAAATCAGAAAGTTTATTATTCTAAAGGTAGAATAGATTATAATTTATCAAAAACCCCGTATGTTCATTTTCTGGCATTTAAACGTCTTTGCTTAACCTCTTCTTCTTCTTTTTGGCGTAACGACCTTCTAATAGGACACACAGGCCATTTAATGGCTTGCTAGACTAGCTGTGATAAGTTGGATATTCGATCCACACAACCGGACCCGGTGGCTGCTTAACCCTGTTCTTCTTTTTCTTGGCTTGACGACTTTCTACTAGGTCATGCCGGCCATAGCATGGCTTTCCAGACTTGCTGTGATAACCACGTTATCGAATAGTCAGTCCGTACAACGGGTAAACGGTCGCTGGATGGGATTGGAACCTCGGTCCTGCCGTGTGAGCACTGGACACCGTTGTTGCCCTACCACACGGGCCGCTGGTGGCTGCTTAACCTAGGTATCCTCAAAACTGTTCTTGGCCGAGAGCCTTATTTTCCTGCCTTTTCTTGTGAATGGAAGCACGCCATGCTTTAATCGCATGATGGACCTGCTGCGCTTACTTCTCAGTCCAAAAGGGTCAACCGTATTGGTCTAAAACGATTTTACGAGCTAGCATTATCCGGTGAGATTTACCATGACGAGATCAACTCTCACAGGAGCTTTTGAATGCTCTGAGAATCCTCCTCTCCAAGTAATTTGTAAGCAATTAGAATATAAGTCTTCAAATTTGGTCTGTCATGACATGTGTTTTGAGTTAATAAACGGCTGTAGTGTGGCTGATTTGCTACCCTTCGGTATAAACTCAAAATATATTTTGATGTCTTTGCCGATCTTTGATCGAAGCCAGGTAAAGTTTTGAAGTGTCAGATCAGATTAGAGAAGATTTCATGAGTTAAACCTACCTACCCACAAAAAAAAAACACTTTCATCCAAAAGATAGAGTACTTCATCATTCGTTGACTTTCCGCAGTCTTGCGTCAAAAAAGAGACACTTTACACGACATTTGTTAATAGATTTTAGGTTCCAATTTCCATATTGTCAAAGTGCTTGCAATCCTTACTACGGCAGTTTCTGTGTATCTCTTGCATCCTTGCTCGCATCCTACCCATGTGAGACTAGTTTTGGCTGAAGGTTCCAAAAGCGATTCTATTTCAGTCATCACAAGAGATCTTGGCGGAGGCGGAGAAGTCATCCTTTCTTTATTATCACCATCATCCCTCCATGGAGTGGTAAATGTCTTCGGTTGTTCGGACTTCTTTACGCGCCCTTCGTTCTTTACTTATCTCGTCGGTCACATCCAATATCCGGAGACGACGAAGCAGTGCCCTCGAAAAGAAGAGGGAAAGCCATAGCGGGAAATCGTTATCGAAAGCAAATATGTGTTGTCGTTGGGTTACAGCAAACCGAGTGAAAAGAGAGTCCAGCATTTCGGGCCTTTAGGCCTTCTCGAAGGTCATGCCCAAGAAATGTGCATGGACGAAAGGGAAATTAAGAGGTAGAGAGAAAAAAAAACAGTAAGAAACGGACGCTTCAAGTAAGGCCAGTAAAGCGGCCCGAATAGGAGCCAACAGAAACGAGTTCTTTGCGAGCAGCGGCATTTTGTCTACCCGACCTGTGCTCGGCTTCTTTTTAACCCAAGGACAAGGACTGCCTCACATGGCAATATTCCCCGGAGACTTTCTGGCCCTATTTTGTTTGGACAGGCAATCGAAATAGGATCATCTACGATCGGAATCGCTTTTTCGAAAGCAAAAAAAAAAAAGAAACCCAAATTCAAACTGGTCGGTTGGTGGAAAATAAATTTCTCTTCCTTCCTGCACCACCTACGCTACCACGGGTGTGTGGGTTAATGCCGCTTAGTGTAAGATTCGTGTAAGCAAGAGGGTGGTTTTATGCAAAAACGATACCATCCTTCTCCCGCGCGATAAAAATGTGTCCATCGTTGCTACCAACGGCATCCGCTTAGCCGAAAGGGAAATTTATTGGTCCTGGGTCTCCCTTCTCCCAATCGGAGGAGGACGGCTCGTTGATAAAATCTTGATCGGAATTGAAATGTGCTCCACACAAAATAACGCATTTATGTGCCTGATGATCGACTTTATCGCGATAGGGAAAATGTGATGAAGAAATTCGTGTGACCTGTCGGTTTCCCAATTTTTATAGCTTACCTGGCAGTATAATAGATCAGAAATAAGCATTAATTTGTTGCAAATGGATGCAGAAAGTGCGATAGGATAAAATGGTTGTAATGCGAAACAAGGCTGGATGAGGTAAATCGTTCGAGAAGACATTATTCTGATATCTTTAGCTGTTTTTATCGCTTACAGGGTTTTCCAGTTACCACGTTAGATAACCAGATCAAGTCTTTTCGATTACAAAACAAACAAAAAACTCCGAGGAATATCTTAACACTTCGGGAAGCGTTTCGAGCATACTCCATCCTTCATGCAAGGTGCCGGTCGATTCGCCCTACCGCATGGCCCATGCTTCATGCATTTGCTTACAGTTTTGGTGAAGCTCCTCGTTTGCAGAATCGGGAATTTCAGCCGAAACCAATCGGTCGTAATCCGCCGCCGATACTTTTTTTGTGATAATCAACACGTGCGATCTGAACCCCAAGCACTTCCACCGTAAGGTTCTCCAGGATTGCCCCGTAAGTTTCAATCGAAAAACACGTGAAGTGAGATCTGGTCAATCGGAAACTTGCTGCCGTTGTAATAAAGACTTAATCACCTCTGGCCACTTTGTGTTGCACGTTACTGTGATGAAGAGATCATCCTTACCTTGGTATCTGAGCTCGCATGAAACGATCGCGACCAGGAAACGATGGTACCCGGATAACACGCCTTCTCGCTGGCTCCAATGTTTGGCCTTATTCAGGTGCTCCATTTTGCTACTACTGGTCGGCTGGACCTTCAAAGTCCATAATGCCAGCGTATGCCTCAGTACGCAGTTGCGCTTGATGGTCTCGTTGCAATTTTAATGCTGCGAGCCACTGAAAATTTCAAACTGTTTAAATCGATGCGAAACTGTCATAAAATCTTTTAATTATGATTTCAGCAGCACCTGGTTCTCGTGGCCCGTGGCCTTTAGGTGCTGCTCCTCGATTTTAAAACTCTGATCTACGCAGTACCGCTGCATAACTCTTCCGGAGCAATGGAAATGTGAGTTGTTTCCTCTTCGTGCATAAGCTGAAGGCGGCATATTCTCTAGGAGTAATTTACAACGCCTGGTGCTGATATCATCCGTGCGCGTTCACGACGCGGTGCCTTTAAGATGCCGTACGTCCTACTTGTGCGTATGGATACAGTAGAGGATTTTGGAGTCGTAAACACGGTTGAGCATTCCGGTGCTACGGTTCTGCAGGACAATATTGTCGTAATATGACGCGTCTGTCCTTATTCATTGCTGACAAAAATGTCACCGACTTCATCGGCAGTTGGACGATATTGCTGCCGGCGGATTGCATGATTCGAACATGCTTTGGAGGGTAGCCACAATCATCCGATCCGGTTTTTTTTTCGTTGTTGCTCGACACTTGAATGTTGAACGTTGCTCGGCACGTGGAAGTATGACTGCGCATACATCGGTGCATGCCCGGGAAGATGATCAAGCGCAGATGGGGCCGCTGAGTCTTGAACACCCTTAACCGTTTGTGGCTATCGACGCTGTTCAATGGTTTGAAAATTACACAGAACACAGCAATATTCCCAACCGACAATTATTTAATTTTTTGCAATTATAAAAATCAACATAATGATCATAACATTTCATTGTAAATATCATGAAAACGTAGAAACTACACATCCAAGTAGGGGTAAAGCCTACTTGAATGTAAAGCCCAGCATCACCACTTTTCATACAGTTAGTATGGAGAAATTTTTACATCCAAGTAGGGGCAAAAATTGCCCGTTGCAACATTTGTACACTGGTCCGTTTCACTAAGGCTAATGATACAGTTTCATTTGAGTTTTGACACATTCCAAAAGCTTCTGATATTACCGGAAGGTCAAAAAAACAAATTTTTATTCGGAAAATATGCGAAAAAATCGTTACGGAAAAGCTAAGCTGTGCCACCAGCCCAAAGGCTGATGATTTTGCTTGATCAACTGGGAAGTCTTGTACCACCGTTAGATAACGCTTCTTCTTAGATAACATAGTTCCTTGCGCTGTGTGTGGGATAATATTCATAATTTAAAGTCGTTGAAAATACGTTCCAAATAGAAGATTCCACAACTTGAACAAAACTCCAAACCAAACGCAATTAAACTTTATGCCATCTTCTTCTGCGAAACTTACGCAATTGGAAGTCATCGGGCCTGACGGCAAATATTCTACGTATAAGTCCCTTGTTATACCTTTTTTTTTTGTTGCTGTTGGAGGCACTCCCCAAGACCTTTTTGCTGCCTGCGAACGGTTGTCGTCGGATTAGCACCGCGGACATGATTTTGCCGCATTAGTGATGCAGATTATGAGAAGATGAAAGATCAAAGTTCACAGAAAAGCTTCTCCTTTTCGGTGATTGGGGACGGGGAAGCGAGCATCTTATGATGCGCTTCTGCTGTGCTAATCCTTTCGGCCGATTGAGTGTCCTTTACCATTGCCCTGGTGTTGGTGGCCCCGAGGATGATGATGATGTTATGATGCTGCCGGCCCCTCGTAACCTAATTTCGAAATGCCGGGTTATCGGTGGCAGCAGACAGTGATAAATGGACGATTGAACGGTAGGAGCATATTAATTGTCCGATGTGTGTGACACCGCTCGAAGAGATGGAATAAGATATAGGTGGAAAATAAATGATGGTTTGGGAAAGAATGGAGTTAGTACTGACATCCAGAATGTGTTTTGTATCATCAATTTCGGAATTGATCGAATATTAAGGTTTCAAAGTAAAATTATTTATCAATTTTCTTAAAAGGTATCCTTTACTCGAGTGAAGTTAATCTAAAGCACCCTCCATATATCAGTGGCTCAGTAAAGGTTCGACTATTTTTGGATCGTTCCCTGCCTTAATCGATCATTGCTAAATCAACAACCGATATTTCTACGTCACAGACAGAAAAAAACGCAAAAGGGTTAAAGGGATCAATGTTGTTTGCGGGAAGTTTTTAACCTTTAGCTTCCAACTTTAAGATCACAACTTATACGATGCCAGGTGGTTCACAGAAATACCCCCCCCCCCCCCCCCCCCCCTAAGCCAGTTCGAAGAAATAAAGAATCGTCAGCATAAGAAAGTTTTTCGCCACAACTACTCCTTTGCAAGCAAAAACGAAAATCAATACTTTTTGTGAAGCAATAGGGAACCGAATAAGCCACAACAATACATGAAACACACTGCAATAGAGAAATGCCAACAACTGGCTTCTATCCATTGAGAAGAAATGAGACATTATCGGTGTGCGGAAGCGCGGAAGAGCAGCGTGAAGAAAATGATTTTCCCTTTTTTTGCAGAAAATCTGAAACAACGCCCAAACACGATTGTGCCGACGAAGGGGGCTCAAGAACAAGAGCTGACTGCGAGCGGGTTGAATGGAAATGCTTGAGTGAAATGGCGAGAGAGTCGTCCAACGAGTGCGATAGGACGACGGGACACACCAACATTTGAATATCAAGCTTTACCATTTTCGGAAGCACTAACACAACACTCTCTTTCTAACTCTCGCAGTGTCCTTTGAACGCTCCGACTCGTCCCGTCCCGTGGTGATAGTGATACAGAGCAACAAGGACACGCTTTGGTTTTAGCATTTGGCACGTTTTCGGCTAGTTGAATCGGGAAGAGCGGAGACTTTCGGTCTGATCTGCTACTCTATTTTAAAACAACCATGCAATAGTGTTTTGATTTTGTTTTTCTTCATTAAAATAGGAGGAAAATCGATTACAAAAACAGTGGATATCGTTTTCCTCTGTTTAGAGTTTCGTTCTAGGCACTGTAAGCAGTTTAGAATGTTGAAATAGATGGCGAATCAAATGTGTTTCCTATGTGCATCGATTTCTGGGCTGCAGAGTTTTGTTCCGTTTTAATGGCGTGTTGAGCCAATTATTTTGATCGTCTGGATATTGATGATGACGACAAAATCGTTTTCTTAATAGTGTCAGGACTGATTATACAAATTCATAGTATCAGTAAGACTAGTACGCCGATAACCGGCATCATCATCATCTTCATGTTGTCCTGCACGTCGTTATTTTAAAGAGCACGTCGTCGTGACATGGCTAGGTCAACAATAGATCTCCAGGAAACTCGATCCCTGGCTGCAGCTTCCCATCCATCCATGTAGACACCCGATCTCCGACAGATCTCCCTTTACCTGATCCAGCCAACGAACTCCCAGTGCTCCACGACGCCTCGTGCCGATCTGAGGGTCGCTGACGAATAACTTCTTGGCGGGGCATGAGTCCGTAGCATACGCATAACATGCCCCAGCCATCGTATCCTGCTGGTCTTCGCCACCGTCAGGATGTACCGGACACACCAAGAGCGTTTGCATCCTTCGCTCGGATGACCCAAGACTCGTTGCCATATAGGATCAACAGGCGAAATCAGTGTGCGATATATCTCACAGTTCGTGCGGTCTCAAAGTCTACTGGATCTCAGCAGACGGTGAAGGCCGTAGCAGGCACGATTCCCCTGCACAATGCGTCTTCGGATTTCGCTGCTGACATCGTTATCCGAAGTTACGACAGACCCAAGATAGCAGAACTCTACCACCTCGAGGTTGTCGCCGTCGACTAACACTCTGCTTCCCACTCAGGCTCTATCACGATCAGAGCCTCCGGCAAGCAGGCAATTCGTCTTCGTCTCATTGATCATCAATTCAATTCTTTCTGCTTCACGTTTCATTCGGGTGGACGCCTCACACACCTTCGCTGTCGTCTTGCCAACGATATCAATGTCATCGGCGAAGTCAAGAAATTAAAGAGACCGGTAAAGAATCGTGCCACGGATATCGTTGTCTAGCGCCGCGCTTCGTATGACACCTTCCAAAGCTATATTGAACAGTAGACAGGAGAGTCCGTCCCCTTGCCTCAGACCCCTGTGAGATTCGAACGATTCAGACAACATGTTATGACAACATGTGTGTCCTATAGGCGGTATTAAGAACTGAAATGGCACGATAGTTCGAGCATTCCAGTCTGTCGCCCTTTTTGTAGATTGGGTGAATGACGTCCAGTTTCCACTCCTCCGGTAATTCTTCCTGTTCCCAGATTCTCGTGATCAGCTTTTGCATTTCGACGGTAAGCCTCTCCGGTCCCATCTTGAAGAGCTCGGCAGCCAGTCCATCACTACCAGAAGCCTTGTTGCTCTTAAGCTGCTTGATGGTGCTCGCAATCTCATGCAGAGATGGCGGAGGTCTTCTGCACTATTGCTATCACTGATTTTGTTGCTGCTGCTGTTGACTTGTTTTGCTACTTGCAACAACCTCTCCTGTCCCTGCTTGGCTAACGATCTGTGACCTAGTAGGATCGTTAAGACAAGACGACGAAGAAAAAAATATTATTAAGTTTTCTGTAGAGCTTTCAATCGCTATTGATTGAAAGCCATTGTCTTCTAATAATTTCATTCGAAAACCTTTCCGAAAACCTATTGAGAAAACTTTGGGAACGTCTAGTAGTTGCTAGAAAGAACAGAACGAGTAACTGCCAAGCCTCGGAATCCCGAATTCATATCTGTGCAGTAGATTATCACTCACCACTGGTAGATGTCTTGTTAGATGTTGTCTCTGAATAAGAAGTTTAACTTTGATGTCGCATTTGTTGCCCTCTATGTCTCATAATATCCCAAAATTAAACCAAGACTAAACCACAGTTAAGTCATTGCGCCCAGCTAATGCTCAATATTCAAGCAATCGTCAGTCAATCCTAACTAC